>NC_089580.1:22845282-23208954 GCF_019320115.1 Miscanthus floridulus
GCAAACTACACCATCAAGATCAGGTGTCAAAAGAACAAGCAGACTACACAAAAGGTCCTGTTGTCAAAAGAAGAGAGAGTGGGTGAGGGGGGGTGGAGGAACTATACATCTCTACAGTCAACCCCCTCCTGGCCTTCTAGCCCTTCATGTGTAGTGGAACTACACATAGTAGTTTTTGGCCAGGAAGGTCCTAAGCCAAAGCCCGTGGGCATCACTCATGTTCACAAAGCCCCTGCCTTGGGCCTTGTTGTCCAGGAGGAAGGTGTAGGCAACAATAAGTGCCTCCTTACTGAAGCCAGGCATCTCCATCACAGCAAGGTATAGATTGGCATCAACATGGGTAGGTCTAGTCTCCCTAAGAGCATTGGCCACATTGTCACATAGATCTGACATGTTAGTCAACATGAGCATCTCCTTCTCAGAGAAGTTCCCTCTCTTCCTCTTTGGGTCAGCAGTTGAGGAGGTAGGAAGTAGTTCAGTGGCCTTGCTATCCCCTCCCTATTCACTGGGAACTATGGTGTGGGTCAAAGGAGGACCATCAGCCTTGGCACCAATACTGTCAGCCTGGTTCTGCCCTAAGGCTTCACCAGACCCAAGTGCAAACTTGCCTGTGGCTATGGCATTAGCAAAGATAGCCTCCATCTTAGTGTAGAACCTAATAGGGCAGTTAAGAAACTCTGCATCTTTAGGATGGTCCTGCAGAGTTGGGCAAATATAGTTTAGAAAGGCAAATGTAGGTAGTCAAGGCAAAGACGAGATCAAACTGCTACCTTATAGTGGCCAAGGTAGTGCTCTTGCTCAAGCATGATAGCATGAGCCTGGTCATCCCAAAGAGCAGCACTAAGGTCCTTCAACTTGCTCACCCTAGCCCATTTCTGCCTCCACTTCCTCAAGTGGTTGTACACTTGAGTTGGGCTAACAACCTCCTCACAGAACTGCTTGAGGGCTTTGGCCACAGAATTCACATCTTTGTTCTTGAAAACCTTCTCAGGCCTGTTACCATCACTAACAAGGGCAGCCATCCTCCTTAGCACAAAGCCAGAGGTGGTGTTGGTCTACCTCATTGCCCTCACAGCCCTATTCCTAGCTACAGGAGCAGCAACATCAACAGGGTTTGCTGCACCTGGAGCAGCACTAGCACCAGCACTAGCTACAATAGGGGCAGAACCACCATTGATGAGCTGCTCCATCACTGAAGTATCAGCAACAAACCCACCCTCAAATGCACCTGAATCCATCCTAGGACTGGCATGTAATGAAATCAACATCAGAATTAGTCAAGAACAGACTGACAACAATATTAACAGTTGTATGAACTAACCACAGACTGATAGATCATGAAGAACAGAATGTTTCAAGAACAGAATGAATGAAGCATAAAATTGGTCTCAGCTTTGTCCACCAAATTATTACATCACCATGACACACACATGAGTTCCATAGCAGGGTACAGAAACTAAATTCAAGAACATATTACATCAACTAGTGTTTGTTCCCCTCCCTTCCCACATAGCATTGCAAATGGTATCCCTTATTTCAGCCATGTCAATAGAGTCTTGGTCCAGATGGGCTGGGGGCAGGTTGGTTGGATCAGCAGAAGTAGTGAAACCTTCCTCATCAGGCACTACTTCATCAATGCCAAAACCTAGGATCCAGTTATGCAAAATGGCACAGGCAACTACAAGCTTCACTTGTGTCCTATACTTGTAGAAGGGTTTGTTGTCCAAGATCCTAAACCTACCCTTCAGTGCACCTATAGCCCTCTCCACAGTCACTCTAAGTGATGAGTACCTAAGGTTGTAGAGCTTCCTTGCATTGGTGGGCCTGTTCCTTGGGCCATACTCAGACAAATGGTACCTAACCCCCCTGTAGGGAGGTAGGAAACCATTTTTGCATGCATACCCAGCATCTACCAAGAACATTTTACCTACACAAGACATCTACTGTGAGAGTGTATGTTAATAGGCCATGGAATATGTAATTAGTGTTGGTGTGCAATTACCTTCTGGCAAACTCAAGCCATCTTCCCTGGCTACAGCATCTACCAAAATAGTTGCATCATGGGCAGAGCCCTCCCAGCCAGCTAGGACATAAGTGAATTTCAGATCACAATTCACAGCTACCATCACATTTTAGGTGGGATCCTTTTTCCTACCCCTAAAAGCTTGTTGCATGCGCCTAGGAACCCTTGCTAGGAAATGAGTGCCATCTATAAAGCCAATGACATCCTAAAAAGCATAGGTCAGTCATTGCAACAGGTCTAATGTAACTAATGAACCCAGGGTATACAATTACCTTAAAATATGGATTCCATGTATGGCTTCTAAGAATCTTTAGGTGAGTGGTAGTGCTAGCTGGCTTTATCATTTCATTCCTAAGCTCACCCACAGCATACAACACCTGATGGAAGTGCTTGTGGACAGTTTGGATGGACCTCCTAAAGGACTGGTGGACAACCCTAAATCCTTGGTTGTGCCCTACAACATGTAAAAACATGGCAACCTGCTCTTCTACTGACACCCCTCCCTATTAGTGACAAGACTTCTCTCTCTAAAAGTTCTCACTAACTTAAAAAAACAACTCTCTTCATCCTAATCATAGAAATACACTCTGAATCAGTGGAATTGTATATCATTCTCAGTGTTCTCTGTTTGTGCTATTCATTTTCATCCCTAATCAGGGCCAGTGCTATAGGATCAGGCAATGGGGTTTCAGGTTTAGGGGTTTTCCTTTTTAGCCTAGTGGATACAAAGGTAACCATAACAACAGTCAAGGCAGCTGCCTTCCTACATAGCATGTCACGGCTCAAAGACAGATCCATCTACAAGCATGTAAAAATGTAACATGATTTTAGTTTAATGTACCCTACTAGGCATCAACATGAATGTGAAATGAATGCATGCCAACAAAAGCATGGCTGCATCTTGTATGTGATGCCTCCCAGTACTAAATGTGGACAACATCATCGACCAATGATGGAACAAAAAACTTAGAGCAATAGTAATCAGAAACAGATCAATATCCCTAACAGATCAAGAACAGCAAGGTACAAGTAACACTAACAACTGCATCAAACAGTTATGAACAGCAAGGTACAATACAAATCTGAAACAGATCAACAACCCTAACAGATCACGATCCCAACAGATCAAGAATAGCAAGGTACAAGTAACCCTAATAGGAGCATGAAGCAGTTATAACAAGTATAAAAACCTAACAGATCATGAACAGCAACGAACAAGAAACCCTAAGAACTTCAAGAAGCACCACAAAAAAGAAGATTGGGGGTTGATTTCACCTTGGCTCAGGGTCCAAACAACGAAGAGGAGGCAGATCTGGAAGTAGAGGATGCAGATCGGGAAAAAGACGAAGTAGATGCGGACGGAGAAGAAGAGGAACACCGCTGCCACGGAGTCCCAGTAGCAGCCGGAGCGGGGATGCGGCGAAGAACCTCGGCGCCGGTGACCTAACCCACAACCAGCCGGAGGTCGCCGCCGCCGCCACGCACCACACCTCACCGCTGGTCTCTCACGAGGGAGGTGGAAGAGCAAGCACCGAGTGGAAGGAGAGAGTGGAGAGTGGAAACCCGTATATAAAGGCTGGCAAAATCGCCATCATTTCGCTTCACGCGCGACGGCCAGAGCGGGAGCGAAGAGCGGGGACACGTGTGAAGATGTTTCCCCTTCCCGCCAGAGCCCGCGCGAGCCACCCCGTCGCCGCCCAAAATCGCCCGTGTGCGTCGCAGACGAGCTCGGCTTCGAAGAAACGAGGGTTTCAGTCGTTTCCAAAGAGCCAGGCGGAGAGGTCGAGTGTTGCTCTGCGAAGCCAGGCTCGCTTGCGGGCCATCGACCACAAACATGGCAACTTGCAGCCCATGGGTGCAGTCGGGCCTCCGGGCCAGGGTCGCAAACGCACCCTAAGCTTGTTCCTAGGCACCGCGGCCACCCCAGCACCCTCATAGTTGGCCACAGCGACAGCCAGGGCAGCTGGGCAGGGCCAGGCTAGCGGCTGGCAAAGGTGGCCATGCAGCAACTGTGTGGGCGGCCCAAGTCCTCCAATGGTGGCTAGAGCATGTCAGGAAGAGACTCGCATAAAGGAACGCCGAGAGAAGGAAGAAACATCGGGAAGAAGTCGCTGCCACATGTGTTTTTTCGCAAGTATCGACCAATTTCCCTAAGTGTGAAAATATTGGGAGTAAGGATAAGAAGATGTTAGAGAACTTTTTTCAGTGCCGTCAAAAAACCAAGATTGGAGTTATTGTTAAGCCCATAACTAAGACTAACAATTTTTGAGAAGTTCATTGACGTAGAGGTGTAATCAAGTGGCTCAGCAACAGGTAGTAAAACCATTAAAACAAGTTTTCCTAAACGGAAATGATACGCCACGGGCGCGTTCGTTTAGATAGACTGCCCGCATCGCATGCGCCTACTCGGCACGCCCTACCCGCATTGCCCGGGCCGCTGCTCCGCACGCCTCACCCACGCCGCTAGGTCCATGCGCCCCGCGCGCCCTTGCTCGCTCCCGCCCGTTCCCTCATCCACCTTGCCCGTCATGGGAGAGGAGGCAAGGGAGGCCTGCGCCGCCATCCACCTCGCGTCGCCGGCAGGAGGGGAAGGCCTGCGCTACTGCAGTTCCCCACCAGGTGGGTCGTGACCGTTGGCGACGCTGTGTTTCAGGCGTTTTCAGACATGTTACAATCCTATGTTTGAAGTGTTTCAGTTGTTTCAGACGTATGTTTCAAGTGTTTTATCTGGATGTTGCGTATGTTGCTATGGCTATACATGCATGTTTCAAGCGTATGTTTCAAATATTTTAGATGTTTCTAGACTTATGTTGTAAGTGTTTCATCTGAATGTTGCATATATTGCTATGGCTATACACGCATGTGTTCATGAGGATGTTTCAAGTGTTTCATCTGTTTTTAGACGTACGTTGTAAATGTTTTATCTGGATGTTGCATATGTTGCAAATGGCTATGTTGTAAGTGTATGTTCCGAATATTTCATCTGTTTCAGGTGTATTTTGCAATTGTTTCATCCGAGTGTTACAAAAGTAGATCTGGATGTGGCTGTGGAGAAAGCCTAATCCTATGTGGTCCAACAGCCGCGACTCCCTGGTGTGGCGAAGATGAAGGCCGCGGACATGACAGCGGCAGGGATGGAATGCCGCGGCAGATCCATCGGGGTGGGTGTCGGCACGACGCATCGGGCGGGATGGGACGCAGGCATCCACTCTACCTGCGTCGAGCACAGGCGCGGGAAGGTCGGTCCGGATGGTTGCCTGCCTTCGTAGGCGAGATGAGCGTCGGGCATGCGTCAGGCGTAGAGCGTTCGTTGGATGCAGGTGGGCGTGCGTCGGGTGCGGGCACGGGAGTAGCGTCCGTCCGCACGCTGGTCGCTCCATTTTCTAAGGCTGTGTTTAGTTGGGAAAAATTTAAGAATTTGGCTATCGTAGCATTTTCGTTTTTATTTGGTAATTAGTATTCAATCATGGACTAATTAGGCTCCAAACGTTCGTCTCGCGATTTCCAACCAAACTGTGCAATTATTTTTTTCGTCTACATTTAATGCTACATGCACGTATCGCAAGATCTGATATGATGGATACTGTAGCACTTTTTGGAAAAAAATTTTGGAACTAAATAAGGCCTAAATAAACTTTTTTTGTCAGTGGTGTAGACAATCTCTTATCTCTCAGTAAAAAGTCGTAAAGCCCATGACCACAATTCAAAAATCCGAGTCTCTAGATTCGACCTACGGCCACCCCTGGAAACGGCCCGAAACGTGAGAGCCATAAACCAGAGGGGAAAGACCAGCAGAATCCCAGATCGAACTCTCACATCGCACCACCCCTTCCTATTTTTCCTCTCCAAAAGAAAATAAAAGCCTATTTCGTGTAAGCCGGGCGCACCGTATCGTTGGCTCCGTCTAGGGTTTTAGCCCCTCTCGCAGCAACCTCCCGTCCCCTGCCGCCGCAACCTCCCCATCCTTCGAATCCCCTCCGAATCCCTAACCCCGCAACCCGCCGGGCGACGAGCGGCGGAGCCCGCGGCCGACATGGACCGGTACCAGAGGGTGGAGCGGCCGCGGAACGAGTCGACCATCGAGGAGAACGAGATCCGCATCACCGCGCAGGGCCTCATCCGCAACTATGTCTCCTACGCTACTTCCCTCCTCCAGGTGCCTGAGCTTATCCTCGCCGTCGTATCGTATTGTATTTAGGATGCGCCGTTCCGTTCGAGTCCCGTCTCTGTCGATTCGAATCGGAGTTTTTTTGTTTTGATGGAACGGCTGCCAGGTCACGGTGGTTCTCGGCCGTTAGGCTCGAGAGGTGGATTCAAACATCCAAGTTTTGTGGGTTTTGATGTGTTAAATTTGTATATGCTTACCCCAACTGCGGTGATTGATGTACTACAGTACTAATTCAATGTGCCACAAATTTGGCATATGGGAAGGGTATTGGTGGCCTACTGATTGTGTTTGTTTCCATGCATTATACATGTACGATGAGTAATAGTTTTACATGAACTATTGCCTATTTACTACTACTATTTAGTTTTCTTTTAATTCCTATTACTAAGCTCTTGTTTCCTTTTTGATTATTATATAATCAGGAAAGGAGAATTAAAGAGATTGTGTTGAAGGCCATGGGACAGGCAATCAGTAAATCTGTTGCTGTTGCAGAGATTATTAAGGTAATACTCCTTTTCGCTCTCTATCGTTGCATAAAGGCCAACCAATCAACATATGACAAACTTTCTTTGAAACAGAAAAGGATCCCTGGGTTACACCAGGATACCAACATCAGTTCTGTCAGCATCACTGATGTCTGGGAACCCATAGAAGAAGGCCTTGTCCCGTAAAATTTCTACTCGCTCTAGATTCTTTTGTATCCACCTTTTTTTTGTGCAATTCATGTTCCTAACTTTAAAAGGCTTCCCCATTTTCAGATTGGAGATGACTCGGCATGTTTCGATGATATCAATTACTTTGTCCCCTAGAGAGCTGGACAAGCAAACTCCTGGGTGAGTCAGATGTGTATCTTTGTTAATTCTTCAGTGTTAAGGTGCCAGGAATGAGTTTCTTTTGTAAGATATAATAAGTAATTTTGCACTATATAAATCATTGAGATATTAAGTATTCTTTATATAGGTACCAAGCTCCAGTGTATGTTGAACAACCCAGGCAACAGCAGGCGCCACCACCGCAGCGCTTTACTCGCAGACCACCAGGACAACAATTCCAGCAGCTGGAGTATGAAGGTATGGCAGTGACTATTCACACTGATTGTGGTATTTCTGTTGATTATCTAGCATCTGATAATTGTTGCTCTGTTATAGACTCCTATGCACGGGGTCGAGGAAGAGGGAGGGGCCGTGGGCATGGAAGGGGTTGGGGTAGAGGTGGCTATGGTGGTTATGGTGGCTATGGAAACAACCAAGGTGGCTATAACCAAGGCGGTGGGTATTATGGCAATCAAGGTGGATATGGTGGCTATGACAATCAAGGTGGGTATGGTGGTGGATATGGCTACAACCAAGGCAGATACGGAAACTATCAAGGTACTGAATGGTGTCTTGGTACAGATATCCTTGATCTTGTGTGATGTCTTAGGCAATGACATATCTTGATATGTTGACCCAGAAAATGGTGGATATAACCGAGGGAGAGGAGGTGGTATGCGAGGAAGAGGCAATTGGGGTTACCGTGGAGGTATGATTAATTGACTATTGCCCTGCATAACAGACATGTGCTTCAAAAATTGAGTACTTAAACTTGGAGTCATGCTTCTCATCGACTTTACCTTCTCATTTTATTAATTTGTTGATGATAGTCAAACCTCTTGCTCTGCTGAATTGTTGCTCCTTTTGGTAACTGTAGTTTTGGACCTTGGCACAGTGCTAAATTTGATTGCCCAAGGACGTGTTGTTTGAAGTACTGTTGCATCCAAAATGTAGACCCTTTTTTACTGCCAAAATATTATAATAGTAATAATATTATTTGAAAACAGCTTGTGTGCTGTGCATATAAATATTACATTCAACGAGCACAACCTTAATCGTTCAATCATTAAATTGGCTTGAATTTTGAACTTGGCTTCCAGGCTATGAAGGTGGCAGGGTCGGGGGCTATGAAGGTGGCAGGGGCGGGGGCTATGAAGGTGGCAGGGGCGGGGGCTATGAAGGAGGCAGAGGCGGCGGCTATGAAGGTGGCAGGGGCGGGGGCTATGAAGGAGGCAGGGGCAGGGGCTATGAAGGAGGCAGGGGGGGCGGTGGTGCTCCTGGTGGAAGGGGATATGGTGGCCGTGGAAGGGGGAGAATGGGTGGCCGCGGGCGAGGGAACTGAGTGCAAGCGGACTTTTGGTGTTTCCTTCAATGCATGCCTTATCAATACCAGGGGAAAATATAAGTTATCTGAGCATTTTATGTTGGAAGCAGTTCAGTTACGTGTGAGGTCTGTTATTTTTTCCCTGGGCACGAGGTTTGGTTGTGAGCATAATGCATTTGCAAGTTTTATCATGTAAGTCATCTTTCAATGTTCCTGCTGCCAGAGGTTGTTTTTCCCAATGATCGGTGAGTGCTGAGCATGCTGCCCTATGTTCATGCCTGCAGTATTAACAGATGGCAACTCTTGCCCTGTGTTAAATTGTTAATTCTATTTGTGCAGTTTGCTTTCTTCAATTAATGCATCCATGAAGATTGGCGCATTTATAGCTTATATTATTGACCTAGTTTCTTTCTTAGAAAATAGCGTGCGTGAAAATATTGGGCATATAAGTTATTTTTGTATAACTAGATATATGCCTGTGCAACTCTCAGATCATGAATTTTTGCTTCCTCCGATAGGGACGGATTTGATCATTTTCATAAAATAATAAAATTTTTATACTTTCTGCATTGAGAATCCCAAATTATTTTAAATCCTTTCAGTCCTTATTTATCTAGTGAAACCATATTTTCTTTCTATTTACTCCCAACATGTTTCTCCTTTATTCCGCTCGAGCGATCAGTGATCGACCAATCTGAGTAGCCCTCTTATAAATATATCCTTTTTGCGTCTCGGGATCACAGGAGCGTTAGAAGCAGCTTGTGTCTCTAGTCTACGTAGCAACTCCGCGGCTGACAGGGTTTGCAACCCCATGATGCACAATTGCACATCATCTCGTTCGCTGCATGTGCTAACCATGCACTTCTGGGTATATGGCGATACAATACTTTTAAAGAATGTTGTCGTTGGCAACTTGGCAACGACGAAAAGAGCCGAGACGCCGCCTGCTGCCGCCGCGTTCTCTGTCCAGCGGAGTAGCCAGGCAGGCGTCCGACGATCGGCTTCGCGCGGCAACCACAGGGAGCTGGGACGTGCGTCTCGCATGCGAGGAAGGCATCAGCGAATTATTCTCGTCTAAATGTGATCACACTCGATAAATGTCTTGATCACCGAAATAAAATAGCTCCTACTATTTATACCTTTGCCTCGAGCCTTTTGTTTTTCTCTTTCTTCTTTTCAAGTTCAAGCATTTGATCATTACAATGCCATCACCATCGTCATGATCTTCGCCATTGCTTCATCACTTGGAGTAGTGCTACCTATCTCATAATCACTTTGATAAACTAAATTAATACTTATGGTTTCATCAATTAACCAAAATCAAACTAGAGCTTTCACCAGTTTTTTTTAAAGACGGTGCTTCAATTGATGTAGTGGGGAGGCCAATTTTAGTTGAGATTAGTCCTTTGTTAAATACAAATACATTTCTCGTGGTGATATTTTAATGACGGTGCTTCAACAAAAAGAAAGGGCGATTTTTAGAATATTATTAAAAGAGAAAAAAGGGACTCGTCAGTACAAGGTATACGATTAAAGAAGAAAAAGGGACCTTCGGTAAAGGTTAGAATAGGATTTATAAAGTATTTAATTCAAAAGTGTTTGATAGTACTTGTAAAGGTATTGGAACGGCACATTCTTCTTCCGTCAAAAGATTTGATAATAACGATCAGCCAATCAAATACAGTGGAACCACTTCTGTTCCCGCCACCGAGCGTCTGCGATGTCCGACTAGATCAAGCCAAGCATGAAGATTTTCTGATATCCATCTGTCCTGGATATTTCTTTATATCGATCTGTCTTGGCTTTAAACCCTATTTAGATTAGATAATTTGTATATGAATCTGCACATTTGATTCTGTACCATATTCGAATTTGAACACTCAAAGTTAGATTTCTGATACATGTATATGATATAAATATCAACATCCGACGCATCCGTCACATAAATATCAATATCCAAGTCACTATCCATATTCGACTCTAAATACTAGAAAGAAAGAACTACCATATTCGGTATTCATAATATATGTTCATATTTGATCTAGTTTCACCCTATCCTCGTCTCTCCTGCCTCTCCCCTCCACCGCCTCCTTAGTTGTACCACTAGACCTTTGCCTACTTGCGCTCCCTCCTCCGTGTCCTTTCCCACCACGCCATGTCCCCTATCCACCCATTCCTCATATCCACCCATGCCTCACTCTCATATACTCAACCTCATGCAGAGACATAGTCAAAAATGCAATTTTTATTTTTTTAGGGAGGGGACAACAAAATAAATTTCTTCAAAGTTAGGTCAAAATTAAAACAATTTGAATATAAATTGTAGGGGCCTAGGAGAATCTTGCACCTCACCCCTGTCTTCGCCACTGGCCCATGCTCTTCCTAGCCACAGATCACTCCTCTTGTCCCTTCACACTCTCCACTGTTGCTACACTTGATGCCCCAAACTCCTCCATCGGGGCGCTCTCCACCGTCGCTATGTTTGATTCCCCCAAACTCCTCCACCAGGGCCAGATCGCAACTCCATGCGCTATTCATGAGGAGTGCTCCGGACCCCAAACCACCCACCACCACCATTTCGTTACAACCGCGCTACTCCCGCTGACCAGTTGTACACGCCCTGCCCAAATCTCGCGCGGAGGGTACTCAATGAATTGTTGCAGCGGCAAGTGATCCAATATGACCTGGTCATTGGGTCGTACGTGCGCGCTACAGTTGAATCTTGCCCACAACACGATGTAACCATGTGGGCATGTGCCAGTACTATGATTGCCTTAAAGCGCAGATATCTTTGTCCCCAAGAATGTGATGCACCATGTGATGCTTAGGTGTAAGGTAAAACACAAGTAGGAGATCATGAAGAAATCATATGAATTGCAACCTCAGATGAAGAATTTGATTTGTTCACCGTCTATATCATATTTGCTCCCCCTTTGGGGCTATGGCTTCTTTTGCTACTAGGAAAGGTATAGCAAAGTGGTTAGTTAACTACTAACCACAACCTGACAACATCATACAAAGGGAATGTTCCAAAGGGAGTTGTAAACGGGAATAACTCTTTACCAAACACGCAACCGGTCGCACCTTAATCCCCCACCACCCTCGTGCATTCATCATTCTTCCTTGCATGCCCCTTTTCTTCGCTGCCTCGCCCTTGCGCTTCTACCATTAGGGGGCCGGCGGCTCCGGCCGCCTCACCACCCCTCCCGTCTACTGCCTCAACCCTGCATTCCCTTAATCAAAGCCCCCCCCCCCCCCCCCCCCGGCCACCAGCCTTGCCCATCGCCCTCTTGCTACCCGTAGCTCTGACAGCAACCTTGCCACCTTACCGCACCGCCGAGCTATGACCCATCGTTGTATCACAGTCACCGCCCCAAACCCTCTTCTAGAGTCGTCAGTGAGTGGAAGAACTCTAAACCTTCTTCTCTAGTGGTGGCGCATGGGAGTGCTGGGTCACATTGTTGTGCGAACGTGTGACCTGGCGCGTGATATAGTTTGTAATAAAATAAGCCCTCTTAGGTGGTTCGGGGGACGAGGTGGGCCAACATTGTCTTGCTCACGGGGGGGGGGGGGGGGGGGGGGGCGCTGAAATGCTACGTGGACCGAACCGCGTCGGGGCTTCTCAGCGATGCCTTCATGGGGCCTGCACTGGTCAGCATGTACACCTAGCGCAGGTGCTTCGAGGAGCTAGTGCTGCTGTTGGACGGAGTACGTCTAGGGCATGAAAGTAAATTTTGTCCTCAAGGGCACCTGCTCTTGTGATGTGGACCGTTCGATGTGTATCATGATACATGCATAGCAATAGAAAGATAACAGTATATTGTCTCTCCTGTTTGCATATATCATGATGTAAATTCAATGGTCCACGACACGTCGACACAAGAGCACGTGGCTTTGAGAAAAAAAAAGAGGCTGCGTTCGTGTGGGGCACCACGGTGATCGCGTTCGCAGAGCACGGGATGGGCGCAAGCCATCGCGCGCCTAGAGACGATGACACGGTAGGACGGGGTGCAGCCGGACGGCGTGGTGGTGCTCGGGCGGCGCTGTCCGCGTGCGTGCACGCTGGAGAAGTGAGGAGGGGCTGCGCCTTGCGGCTCCGTTATGCCATCATGCCGGACCACGAGCACTACAACTGCACGATCGACATGCTCTGCCTGGTTGGGTGGCTGCCGGCTGGAGGATGCAGTGGAGCTCATCGTGACTATGCCGATGACCCCGCTTGTAGTGTGGGGATCCGTATCGCCGGCTGCCGGAGTTACGGCAACCTCGAGTTGGCAGAGGTGTCGCGAGTTGGCAGAGGTGTCGTGTACTGCCACTCTGCCCCACCTCTGCCAACTCGACGTTGCCGTAACTCCTTCAGAGGTGGCAGAGGTGTAGGCGTGTAACTCCTTCAGAGTTGGACGACGCGTGTACGTGCAGCTGTCCAAGTCCAACA
The DNA here is from genome assembly GCF_019320115.1 of Miscanthus floridulus. NCBI lineage: Eukaryota > Viridiplantae > Streptophyta > Magnoliopsida > Poales > Poaceae > Miscanthus > Miscanthus floridulus. Next base: position 22,858,045 of record NC_089580.1, read on the forward strand.
TCTACCTTGATGCCAACTGCCCAACTGAAGGACGACGCGTAGGGTGCCGGGGAATCAAGACGGTCCCTGCCGCGTGCATTAGCGCCGTAGAGCCCGTAGAGGTGGACGGCGAGGTGAGCTCGTTCGTCGACGACGACCAAGCACACCCCCGGCGCTTTCGAGATACTCGCCTTGTTGGTTTGGACTTGTTTAGCTGATAAGTCATGGCTGAAAGTAATGTTCGCTGATTTGATATGAGAGAAAAATATTGTTCGTTGGCTAAAAAGTACGACTTATATACCAAACAAACAAAAGCGAACAGAGCGATTAGAGGTGCTCCGGCAGAAACCAAAGGAAGAATTTATTTGCATGCTCGCAAGAATGTAACGAATGGCGCAGAAACCAAAGGAAGAATTTATTTGCATGCTCGCAAGAATGTAACGAAGAAATCCCTGCCGGCTGCTACTATACATATGTGCCGTTTATATTTGAGAAATTTGGGCATTTCAATGTCATTCGGTCACTCGAAAGAACAAAAAGGCGTTAAGCATGCTGTACAAGGTGAAAGGAAGAGATCATCTGACCAAAGCAGCACGGTTGCACGCTGAAAAGAAAGTTCTAGAGCCTAGGGGGAGCACTAGATTATCAAATTTATCACCTAGGCCGACGCAACAGTTCCGCCGTTCAATGGGACTTAAATACAGACAAGCTACATGAGGCGAACAGCAGATATCAACTCAACAATAACAGTGTTTACATGTGACAAAATTTTGCGCAGTGACAAGGTATGACAAACTGGCGCAGGGAGTCCACTACATTACTCGAGAACAAAAGAACAATACACTATTGCCACAATCCCCGATTCTGAAGATTAGGTGCAGCTGCCACTTTGTGCTGCAAAATCTTGGAGCCCTTTCAACCGGTAACATGCTTGAGGACGGATGCTTGGCATTACTCGAGCAAAAACAAAAACAATGGTCTGCTTGTCACGGGCGCCAAAGGTTGATGTTAGCAAGAATCATGTGCCATATATATGTCTGTGAACCGGTGCGCTGAAACCTTCAACGACATCCATCCATCGCTTCTCTACTATTAAAATTGAACTGTCCAGTAGGTGCCCAACAAAGAGCACTGGTTCTTTAAACGCAGAGAAGTTGAAGTTACTCCTTTTCTCTCGTTTAGACTCTTCATCATGGGCCTTGCGCTTCTGCCTTGTTTTTGTACTCTTTTTTACGTCCGACTTCTCTGCTGGTCCAACTGGTCCATTTAGCAAGTCAACATCCACAACGACTGGCAATCCAAAATCAATGTAGCACATAGCCCTGAAAAGTAATGGGTTTAACATTTAGGGAACATAGTGTACAACAGATATCACGATTTCTTTAAACACACAAATCAGATACAGATACAGATGATCTTCCAGAGACAAGTTAATTTATAGGGGATTGTGTTGCTGTTGGGCTGGCCTTTTGGCATTATGGGTTGGAAGTGTAGTGGCTGTGCTTTGCATGTAAACCCCTGGGTGCTTTGGTGGATTAGTGTTTTATCTCTGTACTGCTGGTAATGCCCACAATGGAACTGTGTAACATCATTGCTAAGTAATGAAATTCAGGGTGGTCCCTCTGTGCAAAAAAAAAAGATGATCTTCCACAGTAGGAAGCCCGGGCTAGGGATAGGGAGCTCAGAAGGGCCAGCATCATGATATTTAAGTTAGCAGAAACAAATATTTCAGAGGTTTACCTGGTACTGTATACAACAACTGACGATGAGCTTTGCGGAGGAAATGATAGGCCAATGACCTCTCCAGGAAATTCCTGGAAACTTCTAGGCAACTGGTGCGTATATCGCTTGGACCATTCACCTAGTTGTTTTGCTTCCACATCAAATACATAAACCTCGTTTTTAGATGTAGTTACTACAAGTGTGTTGTTCTTGGGGCAAAAACCACCAGATGTAACAGAACCACCGTTCATTCGGGATACGAACCAGTGTTGCCTGCAAATATAGGGGGGAAATTTGTGATGACAGACTATCAGACATAGCATTTACATCTACTGCAGTAACAAAAAAAGGGTGTTTGCAACACAAGTGGGAAAGTACCAAATTGGCGCATACCTTTGCACCTCAAGGTTAAATACATAAATATCCCCATAGCAGTTAACAGCAGCCAGCCATTGCCCATCTGCACTTAGGAACATCTTTGTTACAGGTGATTCTCTTGAGATTTTTGCTCCATCTGCCTTTCTTGTAGGGTGAAATACATTTGAAATTTCTCTTGCTGCAATGTCAATTATCTGAATGATGCAGAAGAAATAAGGAGTATGAAGTGTTAACAATAATAAGATGCAAAAGGAAGACAACTTAAAAAAAACAATGATCTTGGCAGCAATCATCTTGGCATGGTTACTTGCCTCATCATGATCTTATAATATGACTAAACCACAATGCAAACCAATATCCAGCCAAACACCTGGTAACTTACTACATAACTCAATGTTCAAAATACCAAGTACTTTTAATCATGTAACTAACAGACATTGACCTACTAGTAGGTAGGATCACAAGGATAGTTTCATGTCTCAGTAGCTACATGTGCTGAACTGCTGATTTCAAATGTAAAGCAGTAAAGGCATGTAACATTTTTTAAATTGAAATTGAAAATATGGACACCCTGGCATGTCCCGCTTCCTCTAGCACATACACTACACATGTTCACCATACAAGATCATAAGATAGAAAAGCAAAAAAAAACATGGCAGGTGACTTACGTATATTTTTCCATTACGCCCAGCAAGTATCAAATTGGACGAGTCAACAGTAAACAGCATACTCTGTGAACAGGGCAATCCTTTCGGTAGCTCTAATTTGTCAAGGGTATACTTCTTTCCACCCTTATGCCTTAGTGCAAAGAGGCAGGGTCTCACACCATCTGAATAGGCCAAAAGCGTTCCATTGGCAGAGGCAGCACTAGAAATGATTTTTCTGGACCCCTTGCATTTCAAACGAGCAAGTTGTCGGACTGTAGCATCTCCTGTAGATGATGATGTACTTGGAGTCATCAACTTGTTCTGAACTGTCACAAGTAAAACATCCAACCAGTTTGGAGACTGGACAAGCATTACAGAATCTCCATTGACTGTGCTATCCCTAGCCAACTTTATCAAAGGGCGTTGAGGTGCAGGGCAGAAATTATGAGGCGCAAACTGAGTAAACTCTCTTGCCGAATATGCAAACAGCTTGGTGTCATCACCACCAGATATAAGCATCGGAACACCGAGATGAGCCCATTTGTGATAACTGAATTCATGTTTTTCACGCCGCCGAATCTTCACCGCCTTTTCCTCAGGTAATGTATCTACAGGACAAAAGAACAGCTAAATCTGCGTAAGCACCAGTACAGGAAGATCAAATAAATGCAAGCAACTAAAATATTGGCATACCTTCTCTACAGATAGGTACAGCCATGGTCAATGCCCTTACATCATGAGTGTGAGCTCTCACATATCCCACATAGACCCATTTGTGAACTTGCTCTTTGACCATATTTTTAGTAGCATCAAATTCACCCTTTGACATTTTGTACAAAATTACCTACATTATCAGCCAGAAAGTACCATAGTTAAACGTGAAGTCATTGACAAATCAATAAACTAAGGAATGGAATTTCAAATCAAATTAACTTAAAAACAAAGCAGTGCATAGAAAGGTACAGGTTGCACAAGATTAGTTAATCAACCTAATAGCTGTTTTAGTAATGCTACAAACCTGCCCATCAGACCCTGCAGAAAATACCCTGTTCTCACTGGGCACAGTTGATAGTGCATTCACGTCGCCTTTATGATAAGAGTGAGCTTGTAGAAGTGTTCCATGGCGGCTATCCCAAAACTGTACGCTCCCTGTACTATCTCCACTAACAATAGTTCCACACCTAGACAGCAGCAACAATAGTGAGCTCTATAAAATAAAGGGGGGCACAAGGAAGTTCAGAGAAGACAGAAATATTTACTCTATCTCACCTCAGAAACAATAGTGTCCAGATGCAAAGGTCAGGTGAGCTACCAGCCCCTCCCAATCCAGCAGTAACACGATACATTTCATGGAAAGATGTTGAATCCCAGCATCTGATTAAACTGTCAATAGCGAGAAAAGAAAATACCAAAAATTGAAATCATGAGAATGCCAGCCCACACCACTAGAAATTACTCCCTCTGTCCACGTATAGTAGGTGTAACCAATTTTTTTTGTGTGTCCACATATACAGGGCGCTCGGCTCTTCGCTGCGCGTGCGCTGCTCAGCTCTGTGTGAAGCATTTATCGCTGGCGGCCGAACTCCTCGAACTGCACGTGTTCTGTTAAACTATACGTTACTCTCTCATGGCGGGAGCTGAGTATGGGCCTGTATGCATCTCTTCCTTGCATAAGCACTGCCAAAATATTTTCCATGCCGCCAAGAGGAAAAAATAGTTTGGCTAGAGAGAATTTTACCAAGAAAAAGTAGCGCGTCAGTTAGTGGGGAGTTGATGGCTGCATGGCACGTGCGGCAGTTAGGTGGGAGAAGATTTGCATGCGCATGCCTGGAAGCCAGAAGGGAATTTGCATGCGCGCTCTCCCACGGCGCGTGACGGAGAAGCGTGAAACACGTTATTCGGAGGCGGAAACCGAACAGACTCTCCTAGAAACGCGCAGTAATTAACCTGCTGCTTGGTCTTAGCGTTTTTTGAGTTGCGCCTACTATACATGAACGGAGGGAGTATGATAAATAATTACAGAAACAAGACAAATGTGAAACAGACTATTTGTATACGTAGGAAAGAATATGCAGTAAATAACAGAAGCCTGCTTAGACCAGTAAGGAAATATAAACATACCCATCACTGCTGCCAGAAAATACAAATTTGGCATTACTACTCCACGTCACGCTCAGAGTCCGCCCTGTAAGGATGCACAGACATAACTGCCAGAGTTGAATTTATTGCCAAAATAACGGAAAACAGAATTTATACAGGACCTACCGCTCACTCTTGGAAGAGACCTATAGTAAGTCAATGCACCTGATTCAGGCACGTTATACAATCGTACAGAACCATCATCACACGCAAGAGCCAGTCGCTGGAAATCATTCACATGATATGAAGATCTTGTGTTGGTAGAACCATCTTCATCCTTGTCACCATCATCAATGTTACTTAAGTCAGAATCACTGGAGTCATTTTGGTTTGGATGGCCATCGACAGCAAACTCTGAGCTATTATTTTCAGTATTTTTAGCATCATCTGAAGGCTCGATGGCCATTTGCCAGATTGGAACTCCAACAGTATCTAGAACAGTCTACAAAACAGAACAACAAACTAACTATAATTATATCCATGAACCTAAAACGAATATTACATTGCAACGAGAAAAGATATAAGGAGACTCATGAAGATCACATGGTGAAACTTAATATGAAATCTGAGTGGCATCCCTAGTGATTCAATACACCCGATAGGTTAAGGCCTATTATTTCACTACCCAAACATACCTACAACCTGCTCATACACCAATTCCCTATCCCACTATCCCAGCATCCAACAGTTCAGAGTTGCCAATTCCACGAGAAAATCGAATGTAAGCATGCGAAGAGAGACACCTTTTGTTGAAGGTGGAAGAGATCCCATTCGGACACCGACCCATCAACGCTGGACGAGAGCAGCCGGCCGGTCGCTCCACCTCCTCTCCGCCCCCACACCAGTGATGTGACCCTCGACTCGGCGTTCCCCTGTATAGTCTGCACCCAAGCAAACCCCCAATCAGGTCAGAGACAATCCTCAGACTGCTCGCAGGACACGGCAGGGCTATGGGGAGGGGAGCTGTGTGTGTGGGTGTGTATGTTTTGGGTGGGGGGGGGGGGGGGGGGGGGGGGGGGGGGGGGGGGGGGGGGGGTAGCGTACGAGCTGGTTGTGCCAGCCGACGGAGCCCGGGGAGACGAGCCAGAGCTCGAGTGAGCCGTCTTCACGCGCAGCGGCGACCTGGGAGGCGCAAGGAGAGGCGGCGAGCGCGACGATGGGCGAGGGGGACCACTCGACCGCGCCGCCAGTGCAGCGGTGGACGCGGAGCTTGTCCATGGGCCAGCGCCCCGATGCGGCGGCGCTGGCGATCCTGGTATTCTAGAAGGTACGGGAAGGGCGACCTTGAGGTCGAGGACGGCGGCGCAGGGGGAGAGAGTGGGAGGCGCTCGAGAGAGGCGGCTCACCGCTCGTTAGGGTTTCCAGGGAGAGGAAGGTCAAGTAGGGCTGGTCGGTTTGGTCGAAGACAGCGTGCGTGCGGGCTACGTGACCTGAGAAAGCGGCGGGCCTGTTCGAGGCAACGATTTGGCCCAATGGGCTTGAATGGTCTAAATCTAAAAGGAAAAAGTCTATATTACTTTTTCAACTTTTGCGAAAGTCTGTTTTTTTTTCTCTGAACTCTGAAACTATATCCCTGAACTTTTAAAACGGATCGTTTTCACTCCTAGCAGGTTATAAACAGTTTTCAAATGCGGTTTTATCTTTATCTTTTTTATTTATTTCGTCTGAATATTTAAAAAATCATAGTAAATCACAAAAAAATCATAGACTAGAAAATCCATTTTTGTTGGACTCCACATGAGTAGATCTACACAGTGAACATATCATATGGTATGCTTCAGCACAAATTTCTTCTATGAACACATGATTATTGTATGCTTGAACTGTATTAAAATTTCACTCATTAGATCATTTATAACTTAGTTATAGATTTATAAATGTTTTTTAACATAATAATTAGCCTACGATAAAAATAAATCTATAACTAAGTTATACATGATCCAATAAGTATGAAATTTTAACTACAGTTCAATCATACAATAATTAGTCTGTCATAAAAATTTCACCATAATTAGATCATAGAAACTGCAACTATGAATTAATTATAGAAAAGCATAAATCTAAATCTACAGCAAAAAAAATCTACTAAAGCATACCATATTATATGTTCACTGTATACTCATGTGGAGTCCAACAAAATTAGTTTTTTTCATTTTATTATTTTTTAAAGATTTAGCCAAAATAAATAAAAAAAGATAAAGATAAAACCACCTTTAAAAACTGTTTATAACCGGTCAGGAAGGTAAAACGAATGGTTTTAAAAGTTCAAGGAGGTAGTTTACCCGATTTTAGAGTTTAGAGAGAAAAAGTAGACTTTCGCAAAAATTGAGGGAGATAATGTGGACTTTTTCCAATCTAAAAGGGATAAATCAATGTAGCGAAACGTGGAGCTTGCTCCCTAGTGCTAATCGATATATATAAAAATTACAATTTGAGACCTTTGTGTACTCCAAAAAACATGTCTTGCTTTTCAAAGAAAATTTCCTTAAGTTTGATAGAACATATTCAAAAAATTACTAATATTCTTGATGCATATAAGTATATTATTTGATTAGTCATGAAATATGTTTTTATAATAAACTTATTTGGAGATACAGATGTTGCGAGACATGCATTTTTTTTTACGATGGGAGTACTTTCTAAGTGAAACCACTAGAGCATTCTTCAACTTGTTATTAGATCAACTCCAGTTATAGGCCTAAATCAACGCCCCTACTCAGCTTACTTTTGGGGTGTCATCTCTAAAAACGATTCATGCCCCTAAACCAGGGCATTCCATTGGGCCACGTCGCCTGCTCCTTCCTTAACCGTCTGATTTCAAACGAACGATCGTCGAGCATTTTAATCATGGCTTGTTCTAGAGTCCGTTTCCAAAGGCTTCGTGAAGTCTTGGTCAGAAGAGCTAGCTTTTTTAGGCTTTTCCCTCTGTCATTATAAAAGATGCTCCATTCCTATATGCCACCAAAAAGTTCACATGGACCCTGGTGCCATGACGCTAAACTCTTTTGTCCAACACGTTATTCCGTCTGCATTCTATTTGGTTTTGACCATTTGACAGCTCTTACATGCGGGACCAGGCAGGAAAAATGTCCATGTTGCCCTTTCAGTCATGGGCATATGTGGAGGCTGTGTTGACCGATATTGATCGACATCTCCCTCAGTCTCTCACTCTCTCTCTCTCTTCTCGCTTGACTCCCTCAGTTCCCTAACCCTAGCGGTAGAGAAACCCTAGCGGCGGCGGATCCGGTGGCGGAGGCTTTAGCGGCGGCTGGGAGAGAAGACTATGAATCCCCCATGCTTGTGGCGACGCATGGGGTAGTGGAGCATGGATTCGACCGTGGATCAAGAGGATAGGCGTGGCATGGCAGCAAACAAGGCGCATGGGCAAGCGACCGAATTGGCTTCTGGACGAGTGAGTTCACTGATTCCCCCTTGGTTTTGTGGTGCTCCATGTTTGTAGTGTTGATTGGTATTTAGTGCCCTACGTTTATGCCCCGTGTTTATAGTGTTGATTGTGTGCTACTTGTTAGTAGCTACAACTTAGAAATCCAGATTGTTGCACCCAGTTCTCATGCGCGATGGTTTTCATTGAACAAAGTTGTGGATGCTAATCGCACTAACTTCATAGACCTGGTTGCTAAAGTTGTCGACAAGTATCCTTATAATTACGGTGACATAGTGAGATTGTTTTATTTCTACATGTATAGTAAAGTGAACATCCAACTCTGCACTGACCAAGATTTGGTTGAAATGTTTGCAAAACATAAGGCTTCCAAATGTTGCTTGTTGACTGTTGTATATCATAGCCCAAGTAGTAAGCCCCCTGTGATTCCTAATTGGGATTCTAGTAGCACTATGAACTCTGTTGAACCCCCATTCACCCCTTCAATTACTTGTCAAAGCTTAGCAGAACCAAACCATGCCACACACACTCAATCTACTGAACCTAAATACTTGGCTAACCCAAACCCAATGAATGAGCATGTGAGTGTTGATGAGGAAGGGTTGTATATTAACCTTGGTCCCCAATACCCCCACCTTCTCGTAATCCTCAGAGCCAAGGTGGGAGTAAAGAATGGGAAGGTGAGAGTTATGGTGCTGATGAATCCTTTGAGACAGACTCTGATGATGAATCCTCTGATGATGAAATAGAAGACATAGATGATATCGTTAAAGATAGAGAGCCTAAACATATGCATGATGTTGATTATGACAAGAAGGACCATCCTATGTCAATAGGAACAGTATATTCAGACATGGATGCTTTTAAGATTGATTTAGCTACTCATGTTGTTAAACATGAGTTTAACTATGACACTGAGAAGAGTGATACAGGGAGGTATAGGGTGAATTGCTCACAACAAAGTGAGGGCTATAGGTGAAGACTTCATGCCTCAACTCTAAGGGATGGGCATACTATTAAGGTAATGTGTTAGTACATTGTTTTCATTGACTACTCTCTATTTTTCTTGCATTGTGTAACAACCTGGGTTTTTGGAGAAGCCAAAAATATGAACTTTTTGAAATTTTTCCTGCAATGTGTGAAGCATGTAGATGCTAGATTAAACAAAGAACAATTTATAAATAAATTGTTGCATACATATAGTGTTACTTGTAGGAGCTTGCCAAAGTTCCTTATTTGGTTTAGGGTTTTGTGTTGGAGAGCACAAGTCCGTAGCAAATCCTTTTGACTCCTTCTGGAATCTCTCATGAACCCTTGACCTAATTTCTATAATCAACCAACTATCTTTATCAACTCAATGCCCATGAGTTGCCAACCCTTGACATGGACCCCACTACTCCTAGTTGACCTCTAGTGGACCCACTAGGAGGTGTACAAGTTTGCGACACCTGTATACAATACACGAGCCTTGGTTTATTTAGAAAATAGGAAATAGAAATAGAAGAGGAAGGAAATGGTAGGGGGGAAAAGAAATGGCCAAAACAGCCCAAGGCACCAGTAGGCCTAGCCAGCCTCTCCTACTCAAAGTCATGGCCCAGCCTACCCTGCCAGCCTGCTCACCCTCAGCCCAGCTTGCCACTCCTCCCTTCTGGCCTGCTCGCGCGCACGTGGCCTGCTTGGCCCAACCAGCATAGCAGCCCGGCCTACCCCTCTCTCCTCCCTTCGGCCTGCCCCGCCAGCGCCTTTGCCCAACCAGGCCACTGCCACTGCATGGCCTAGCCTAGCCAGCAGCCGAAGCCCCCACTCCAACCCTAGGGCGCACGAGGCCCCGCTCACACGCTGCCACCGCTCGCCCGCTGCGAGCTTGCGTGCGTGCAACGCCAGCCCCACGCCCTCGGCTCACTCCGCGCCTCCTCGCTCGATGTGCGCCACGTGGCTAGGGAGCGCAGACCCCGAGAATCACTGCCGTCCGCGGCCCCTGGCTGCCCTAGCCTGCATGCATAAATAGCGCCACCCCTCTTCTTCTTCCTCCAAGCCACCACCGCATGCCATGGTCCTGCCACTGCCGGCCGCACGCTCGCCACGATCACTACCTCGAGCCTGTGTCCCCAGCCATAGCCAGCCTCGCCACCACCACAGTCTCGCCAAGTCGATGATGGCACACGCGCTCACCGTCCTCCACCTTGAGCCCGCGCTGCCGCCAGCGCCTCGCCACGGCGATGTCATCCACAGCCACGCCGAGCTCGACCTCCACTGTGTCCACAAGCTCCTTCTCCATCTACGACGTCCACCACGCCATGGCCTTACCACCCTGAGGTCGCAACAACACGAACCACGCCGCCGCCGCGACACAGAGCCTCCGCCACATCAACCCCTCCTCTGCGTCAAGTAGTAACCCCATGAACGTGACTCGATGTCCTGGGCCACGACGTCACCTACCATGCTACTGGAATGATCGTCGGAGCTGCTGCTAAAGCAGCGGCGCTGCCCGCAATGCCGTGCTCCCTGGCTATCCGAGGACCCTGCGACGTCCACCTCGAGCCCCTACTCCGTGCCTTGTCCTCGGCCATGGCCACACTAAGCCCATTGGTGAGCACCCAAAGCCCAAGACCCCATCTTTTCCCCTCCCTACCGTTACTCGTGTTGAGCCTAGCCTTCATGCCGCTATTCCTACTATCGCAGGGAGGAAGCGACCCCGCAATGCCACCATGCTAGAGGACGATAGCACCACCTAGCCATGTCCATCCTTGTGTTCAGCCTTCGAGCCATGCAACTCTATGTGCAGGGAAGAAACTAGCCCCTTGCGGTGTCTTTCATGAACCATGGCTGAGCTCCGTCCAACAGCCACCACCGAGCCCCTCTTTCCAACCCGACCTTGCTTACCGGCCATGGCGTTCCAACCATGGGACGCGTAGACCAAGGCCACCTTCGGCCTTTGGACACAAGCACACACACACGTGACTAACCTAAGCCAAATCAAACCACCAGAGTTCCAAGAACGTTGGTGTAGTTGCCGACTACCATTGAAGCATTCTCTAAAGCCATGCCTCATCCACCGTAAACCATGCTCGAATGAGTCAAGCCTTGATCACCGTCTCTGACGTTGCGACAGAGCTCTACCGCTCCTAGACACGCCCACACTCACTAGCATGAGACCGGACTTAGCCAAACAGATCCACGACGTAGGAGACGCCGGAAAGGACTTGTCGCCTGTAAAACCCGTCATGGCCAAGCCATGCCATGGCGAAGAGTTATCATGACCTCATCGTGAGCCCCGAAGCCATAATTGGACCACGTGGTATTGATCACCGCATCATGAACTGCAGGATTCCCTTTTTGGTTGCCCTAATGGTTCCATGGAACCCTGTGCCCATGTTTCGCCACTGTTCTGGCTACCTCGAGTCACAAAAACATGCCGTCGAGATCTATCAGGATCCGCACTAAAGGCCTTTTGGAGTAGTCACATTGCACAACTCACGGACAAAGCCCTGGCATACACCGCATGACCTAGCACTATGCCATTGTTGTATTGAGTCTATTCCCAACATTCCGGCTGCCTCGTTAAACGAGGGCGAGCCATTGAGAAACCGTGTGATCCCTAGCATTGTACCGATGACAAGTGGAGTCTCTCCGACGTCCTAGTCGCCTTGCCTTGCAAGTGCATGCCGTTGAGGAGATATCATGACCCCGTCTACTACAAGCCGTAACCTCTGGACCATGAACCCTAGTCGTAGGTCTTATCAAGACCATGGAAAGCCCCATCTCGCATCTTTCTGTTTACGCATATCTACCTTGTTGGGCCCTATTCTTACGACCTATCTATCCATGACTGTCTTACATGATCTATCCATCACCCAGCTATGGAATGTGCTACTCCACAGTCGTGTCGAGTTGTTGCATCTTTTGGTCATGTTTGGTTCTTATCGCGGTGTTGTTGCCTGTGTGCCGAGCCTTCGAGCCGGCTGAGGGATCGTACCTCGTTTGGACATTACGATCATAGGATCCATCTCGCCATGACTGTGATGCCAAGTGTAACTCAACCCCTCACTTTTTAGTTGACTTCATAGTACCACGAGTGTTAGCTCCTGTCTTCGGCCCTAGAACATGGTCGTGATGGATTCGATGTCGATACTAACATCGATGCGGATATCACCCGCACGCTTTGAGCCCTCCATGACCAAGTCCTATGGGAGATGACCTAGGAGATAACAATCATGGAATGATAGATGCCAACTCGTTGGTGTAGCTTATGGCTGTGAGTTTGCCTCGCCATGACCATGGAGCTACGCCACTCTTTTGCTTTTACTTGCCTCTTCGTGCTCAAACCCCAGTATGCTTGTACCTAGTATGACCATCACATTTCTTTGATTCCCGCGGTGACAACCACACCGCTATGAATTAGAGAGAAGCCTTAGTGCCAGTGCACCTAAGTCAGGTACCCTACAAGTGGTTTGCGCACTTGGTGTTTGTCGCTTCCTTTCAATGCCCCGTCTTTTGTCGTGACGCGAGTGTTGGAAGAAGTAGACATTGTCCCTTGTTGTGCTTGCTCTTGTTGCACCGTTAGCCTGCTCTGTTCAATTCTGTCTTGCCCATGATGATTGGATCAAAGATCGGACTATTCCCTTTGGGTTAGTGAAGCTATGGTCTAAGTCATACCTCGGACCCGTGCATATCGACCCGATTGACCATCTAAAACCATCTTTCCTGAAGATGTGTCTGAGAACATGACATGGATGTGCCTAGCTAACCCCTGCATCTCTTACCGTGTTGAGCGACCCTCTTCTTGGCTCCCGACGTTATTGTGTCGTGTGGATCAAGGGGGAACCCATTGATGTCTAATCTCTTTGCGCTACCGCATTCTACCATAGCGGGCGAGCCGAAGTACATTGGAGCCAAGTCATAATAGTGTTAATCATACTTGTTTGCTACTCGTGTCCAATTGGGACTTGCAAGATAAGGCTATAAGAGCCGAACCCCATCATTCTTCTTTCTTGGGGCCCGACTTCCAATCCCCATCAATTCAATGACACCGGATCGAAAGATCATGAGCCATGGTGTTTGCTCTGGATAAGCTCTGGCTTAAATCGTTTATCATAAAGCCATACTGGCTTGGCCATGACTTAAGCTTATGCTCAGCATACCACCACTCATGTTTCTTTGGCCCGAGGGAATCAGACAACCACCGAGAGGGCCAAGCAGTGTATCTTTTATTGTCTCGTTGGTGTTATTGGATCTTCCTATGCCTTGTCGTCTTTTTGGGTGTCGAGTGTTCTCTTGCCTTGCATGATGCTTAGCGGAGTAGCTGGCAATCGGACCAAAAGAATGTGGACAATGACAAGGACTACAGAATGGAGTCGACACAGGAGGAGGTGACCCCGCTAATGGAACACCAACAAATGGAGAATTGTACCACTACTACCTCTACATCGCAGGTGTCATAGCAGCACCCTCTTTTAGAGAATCCTATTAGACATTGCATAATATCTAGAACTGCTAGTGCTTTATAATTATTCCTTTGATAGTACTTAATGCATGCTACTACCTGAGCCATTATTACCCTGATGCAACCCACTCTACTACGTCACCCTGCTTTGCGCATTCGCTCGCTTATATATGCTTACTTGCCTGCTTGCTTGCATATTACACCACTATACTTATTATTAACTCCACTTCGCATTATATTAGGGATGTGATGCTGGTGGTGAACCCCCTGGGAAGGGTTTGGCTATGGGTGTCGGACTTGGTGGTGTGTGAGCGTGCTACGTGTGTCTTGGGTGCGTGGAGAGTGAGGGTTGTGTCGATCGAGCTGGAATAACGATGAGCCTAGGGCGAGTCTTGCCATGTGGTGCTACCTGGGCACTTGGATATGGAATACCTGTGGTGGGTAAATGGTAATTGAAGGTGGCCTTGGGTGTGAACCTCGGAGAGGTGGAGCCCAGGGTAGAGGTGCTGTGGTGGCACGTAAAATGGAAACCCTGATGAAGACATTTTGGCTTAGTCAATCCCTAAGGACTTACTAGTACTCAGACTCACCGGAAATCCTTTACATCCCACTCGCCCTATATGGTGCAGGACGGTTGGACTACTTGGTAGAACAATGCCACTACTGCTAGGCGAACATGTGTAAGGAGGTACGGGGCGTGCGGTTTTTCCCCCACACCCTTCTGAGACTTTAGGAGGCCTTGTGGACCTAGCTCTTGACATCTAGAGGGCCCTGGTTCTATCTACGACTCATAGTATTAGCCATCCTAGACTAGACTTGGGATGTTCTAGGGCTGAGAGATAGGGTGGCATCATTCTAGGCTAGCAAGCGGTCAGAATATGCCTAGACGGGGCACAGTCGAGGATGGTTATCTTATGGGTATGTGAAACCTCTACAGAGTGTTTGGTTGATTGATCGATACATATGCCGACCTGTCGGCTATGGACCTCTCCTGGGTTTCGCTTAAACTAGATAGGAGATGAGTCCTTCTTTCCTCCCTATAGGGTTGGGGAAATTTTCCAGTCATGAGCCTTAGGGGCTGCGGGCCGTTGAGACAAGGCTGAGAGGGAGTTGGCCTGTCGACCTGAGTGTGTGAGATGAGATGTGGTGTGGTGGTGTGGAGATGGTTTGGGATGGATGGTTGGTGGATGGATATGGATGGTGTGGTGGTGAATGTGTTAAAAATTGGATATTATTACATTACTAAAGTTATTTACTTCTCATGCGCTAAGGATGCAAACCACAGCCAAATATTAGGATCGTCAGATCCCTTGTTTATCTTTTCCACTAAAGCTCATCGGTGCTGACCATGGCCTGCACACATCTAGTGGTGTGTAGATTTCCTGCTTCTCAAAGAAGCTGACTTTAGAAGGAGTAGAAGGTCTCGTGCCTATGCTCAAGTTTAGTTCAGAGATGGAATCTACACTGCACTATGCCAACTCTGATGATGACCCATGAAGGAGGAGCCTTCACTCAATAGTCTTTCGCTAGATTAACTCTGTAATAGGTGTGTTCCCTAGTGATATAATATCTTGTATTCTTATAATCTTATGATGTATGACTGTGACATCGACTAAAATATGATAATATGAAGGAATCAGTTCTTGGTTTTATCATATTAAAATTCATTCTATGGATTTTCCCTTCAAGGAAAATTGAGGATGTTTCACATTGTGTGGCTTCTAATAAGTGCATTACTTGACTATTTCGTAGGTGAAAAGGAACCCCTACCCTCATGAGTGTCAGAGCACTAGGAGACAAGGAATTTGTGTAGGGGTAACACAATTTTGGATGTGCAGTCAAGTGATTGATTGGTTGAAGGAAAATGGAACTCTAGGTGCAATAGAACTGCAAAGGAGGTTTAAGGATGCACATAAAATTGTGGTGCCATACAAGAGAGTGTATAAAGGTAAAAATCTTGCCATGGATAAGATTTATGGGCCTTGGGGGCAAAGTTTTTATAATCTATATAGGCTTAAGGCCTAGTTAGAAGAATCAAGTCCTGGATCATTTCTTGTCATTGATAATCACACAATCAATAATAAGATCAGGTTCAATAGGCTATTCTTTGCACTAAAACCATGTGTTGATGGATTTCTTAGAGGTTGTAGACCATATCTTGCAGTAGATAGCACATTTTTAATAGGAAGGTTTAGGGGACAGTTGTGCATTGCTTGTGCAGTAGATGGACATAACTGGATGTATCCAGTAAATGTTGGTGTAATTGACTCAGAAACCAATGAGAATTAGGTGTGGTTTATGGAGAGGTTGAAGGAAGCAATAGGCACCCTAGAGGGCTTGACATTCTGCATAGGATTGTGGTGAGGCAGTCATGAATGGGGTTAGTGAAGTTTTTTCAAATGATGGACATAGAGAGTGTATGTATCACTTAGTGCAAAATTTCAAGAAGAGGTACAGTGGGAAGGTATTTGATGATCACTTATGGGCTTCTTCATATTCATGGAGCCCTTACACATTTGAGAAGCACTATCAAGCAATGGCTATAGCCAAACCTGAGGCAATGAAGTATCTACAAGAAACTCACAAGAAACTTTAGACTAGGAGCTAGTATAGGACATTGTCAAAGGTTGATTATGTGACTAATAATTTAGCTAAGTCATTCAATAATTGGATCAAGCCTGAGAAGGTAAAACACCTAGATAACTTGATGGACACTATAAGACATAAGATTTTGATAAAATGGAACCATAGGAAGAAGGTAGTCAAGAAGTTAGAGGGAAATATTCTGCCTCACATCCTGTAGAAGCTAAGGGAAGATAGTTACAACCTAGACATTGAAGTGATCACAGTCTCCCCTGATGGTGTGGCAGAACTATGTGCCAAGGGAGGTAGTGGCTTTAGGTTTATGGTCAGCCTACCTGATAGAACCTATTCCTATAGGGTTTGGTAGGGGTCAGGAATCCCATGCAAGCATGCAATAGCCTACATTACTTCAATTCCTGGTGAAAAACTAGAAGACCATGTGAATGATTACTTCTCTGTCAACAAATTCAGAGCTGCATATGAGGGTTCCATCCCTTGTATTCCTAACAAGAGCATGTGGCCTAAAGCTACTCATGGCTTTTTCATGCACCCTCCCTATCTTAGGTCCATAGGAGGTAGAAGGAAGAATAGGATGAAATCATCACTTAAGGGAGACAGCAGCAAGAAGAGGGCAAAGAAACATGAGTGCCCCATCTACCATGAGTTAGGGCATCACTGGTACACTTGCAAGAATGAGAATCCAGAAGATATAACTGCAATGGAGGCTAAAAGGTAAACTATGTAACTAAATTACTTTGCAGTTACATGTATAGCTTCAATAACTTAGTTAACTAATGTAATTTTTCCTATGCTGGGGTCTTCCAAAGAAAAGGCTGAAAAAAGCAGCAAGCTGTAACACAGAGACTAGCATTGTCGTTGCTAGTCCATCCCAGATGGTGTTCCCATATAATGAGGCAGTGGTCAATGCTACACACAAGAAAAGGAAGAGGAAATCTTCTTCTTCTTCTAGTGCCAAGAAGAGCAAGGGGCAGCTACCACTACTACTTCAAGCTTAGGTCCAAACAGTGTGTCTAACACGTATGTTTACTAGTTCTTCAATTGATCACAACACTTCTATTATGACTGCTAATGCTAAAGCACACTCTGCCTTTTTGCCACAAGGTCTGGAACGGGTTCCAATGACCCAATTCCAATCCAAACTGTGCACCTGGCCCCTTTCCATGAAGACTCCATTACAATAGAGATAGAGCCACTAGAGACTATGCTACCCTAGGCTTCACCAAGGAGGAAGATAGTGATCAAAAAGAAGTTTACACCAAAGAAGCTCCAAGTTGCAGCAGCTTGAAGGGACCATGACGCCTAAGAGGGGGGTGAATTAGGCAACTTAAAATTCTAACTTTAAACTATGGCCTCTTGTTCTAACCCTAGCAAAATCTATGCAATAGATAAGCTATCTAGATGTGCAACTATGGTTTTGCTAGTGTGTTGCTATCTCTACCGCAAATGTAGTAAAGTAATCAATGTAAATGCGGAAGCTAAAGAGCAAGGTAGAGATATGCAAACTCCCGTTGATGACTCTGGTATTTTTACCAAGGTATCGAGAAGCGTGCAAGCTTCCCCCTAGTTCTTGTTGGAGCCCCTTGCAAGGAATCCCTCGCAAGGGCCAAGCTTCCGGTCGGGTAACTCCATGGATAGCCTCGGGACTTCCCCACGTGCAAGTGGGTCTCCGATGTGCCTCTAGGCAAGCCTCTCCTAGAAGCTCCCCGCCGTCTTCACTATCAAGCTTCCGGCCAAAACGCCGTGGGCCTTGTTCCCTCCGGTACACGGTGGCGACCATATCACAAACATGGTTGGTGTGATCTCGCAAGACTTCAAGCCCCTCCGATGTACAACACTTGTGCTCGCAAGCACGGGATGGCAAGAGGTATGTAAACCTCACTAAACACTAGGCAAACACCTAGAGCAAGCGTATAAGCGGTGGTCTAATCAACCTAAGCACTTCGTAAAGCACTTATGCTAATCACCTAATAAAACACTAAGCACTATGCATGTGGAGATCACTCAAATGGTGTATCAACACTCTTAGTATGTTTCCTCAGCTCTATACTCCTCAAATGGCTGGTTGGGGGTTGTATTTATAAGCCCCACTGAGAAAGTAGCCGTTGGGGTCGAACTCCTGCAAATCTGCTACTGACCAGACGCTGAATCGTCCTGACCAGACGCGTCTAGTCGTCCCAACCGTTGCAGCCACGAACCACTGATCGGACGCTGCCAGCGTCCGGTTGTCTGCCACCGGACGTGTCCGATCGTAGTTTCACGCACCTGGAACCTCTTTGTACTTGATCGAACACTGTGTTTCTACGTCCGGTCGGTTGCCGCCAGCGTTCGGTCCTCGCGTCTGGTTGCCTATCTGCCGAGCCACCGGTCCAGCATCTGGTTGCGCTTCTAGCGTCCGGTCCAGCGTCCGGTCGCCTCTACGAGCTTGTTTCTTCGCGATCTTGCGTACGGCTTGGTTCCTATCTTCATGCTTGGACTTTGCTTGATATCTTGGGTCTTTTCTTGTGCTCCTAAGGTCTTTCTTAAGGTGTTGATCATCGGATCATCATGTCGCCTTCGTCCAAGTCATGTCTTGCACCCTATTGGACTACAAAACAAACACTTGCAAATTCATTAGTCCAATTTGGGTGTGTTGGTCATCAAACACCAAAATCCAAAGTAAATGGGCTTAGGGTCCATTTTCCTTACACAGCTATCCCATCCAGTCCTGCTTCAAATACCAGAAGCAAGAAGAAGTTCTAGCTATAGTGAAAGATGCCTGCTCAATGCTCTGTGATGAATGTTCTATGATGGCATAACAATACTTAGCTATAGGTGAAAACCAATAACTTAGCTACTATGTGATGAATGTTGGTGCCATGAAACCTATATGTTGTTGCATTCTAGACAAATGAACAATCTTCATATTCATCATTCAACATTGATTCATTCATTCATCCATGATTACTCACACACACATAGGCACTTACTTTTTCAAAATAGCATACAAAGCAAGAAATATGCAAACATAGACCATCTTCTCAATCCACCAAAGCTATTGTAGAACCCTATTGTCAATCCTATTCTCCACTGGGAACCTTCCTGGATGATGGCCAGAGGAGCTGCAGTAGGGAAACCACCAGGTAGTGCCACTGCCTACAGGGGAACTGCTTGTAGTGGAGCAGGGGTTGTAAGTGTCTGCACTTCAGTGTCCTCCATTTTATCCTCCCACTGATAATACTGACGACCTCCAATCTAAAACCCAAAGCATCAACACATTGTCACCAAACCAAAAAAAGAAATAGGCAAAGGAAAAAATGAGTAGAGAAGGAAACACAAACTACAAAATAGGGGCACTTGTGAAAGGCATGGTTGTTGTTCTTCCTAGTCATCGAGATGAACCGATTGGCAAGCACATGACAGTTGGGACAAATCACCTGCTTTACCCTACCACCATAGCTGCTAGAAGCTTGAGACATGGCTGTGGTAGGAGAGAGGTGAAGGAGATAGAGCTCAAGTTGGATGAGTGGCAACAGATAGGGCTGAGGACGTATATATAGGAGATGCCTAGGGGCTCAAGTTGGCTCCAACACCACAGCCTTTGGAGCCAAAATGCTTGACCTGGGGCTAGCCTAGGAATGGCATGGAAGCAAAGCAACTAGTTCACAGAGCCTCTCAAGACTAAGGGTATCTAAGTTATTTCGCTACGACGTTATCCACCGTTAGGAGCAAAACTGGACAGAATGACGTGTTGGATAAAAAAGTTTAGCATCATGGCACCAGGGTCTGTGTGAACTTTTTGGTGGCATATAGGAATAGAGCATATTTCATAATGGCACACAGGAAAAAGCCTCTTTTTTCCTCACCGGTTAACGCTGTCGCCAAACCGCACGGGGGCCACCACCGCTCGAGCCAAGGCATGGCGCAGGTGCGCGCGAGCCTAGGCAGGCTCTAAGGCTGCCACATCGTTGCTCACCGCCCTTCCCCTATCCAAAATCAGTAGTGCCGATTGCATGCTCTGCTCTGCTCCCACAAGGAAGAAGAAAGAAAAAACCTCGTATGAGCGGGGCACACGACGCGGGTTCGTGGGGCTTCACAGCATAGCCACGAGGATGGGCGGCGGCATGGCGGCACATGAAGCTAAGGGCATATCACAACAGAGGTAATTTATTTTGCAATTATTCAAGTCCTGCACATTACAATAAATAAAGAAATTGTTGGTTAGAGTAACAGGTGCAAACATATTTTAAAAAGGTTGAGAATTATGTTATGAATCCAAGAAAATTAATTTCATAATATTTGGATCTATAGTTATTTTCCTATAATTTTCACAAGTTTTTGTATGGATTAGTACCAATATGCAACTTCTTATTAGTTTTTACTGTTCACCTTCTTGTGGTACAAATGCATAGCTAGACACTGTGATGCTCCTGCACATAAACCCAAAGGGTCTTGTATTTGATCCCCCAACTATGCTTCAATTTCAGTATTGCTTATTTCAACAGAAATTTACCATGTATTTTCAGGAATCATCACAAAGAAGTGATCCCAAATAAGTAAAGACTAAGGAGTAAAAAAAAGGTATGCAATACCAGCTGACCAATATTGCGGCTTTGTTGCGCCCTCCATGGAGGAGGCCAGTAGAGGATATATGTATCATGAAATAAACATTGTTACCTCCCTCTATAGTATGCTTAGAAGGCAAAACCTTGTGATGATCCTATTTTGCTTTTGTTAGTTGAGACATTGATGGAAATTTCGCCTAGACAGTTTTCTAGAGTCACCTAGAGATGCATGAAGAAATATGAAGTGTGCAGCCCAAAATTTGAAAGATCCAAAAAGCAGAAATGATATACCACAATGTAAGTCTCTTAATGTGAGAGTAGTGAAGTAGATAAAAGTATTCACTTGGAGTGAGTTTTATAGCTTGTTCATTGTAGAGAATTGTTTGCTTGGAGCCTAGAGAGAAGGGCTTGGTCAGTGGACACACCATCATCATGGATCCAAGGATGGCCTGACATGAATAAATTTCTTTAGTAATGAATGAAGTACAATTTTTTTATTGCTAAAAAAGTTCTAAGAACAAAACCTATGGTAAAAAAATAGATCAGAAAGACAAAAGAAAACCTAAGGGAAAGTCACCTGAGTGAAGATGTAGGCTATACTTAAGATATATTTACACAGTACTTCATGGCCTTTCAGATGCTCTAATAGCAAGGGCAAAGCAACTTTTTTTTTCAAAAAACTTGGCACTTTCATATATCTTAGGCTAACATGGGGTGCCTCTTATGTTTGCATTGTGCTATGGCCTATAAAAATGAATGTCTATTTCTAATATTCTTTGTTGAGCTCATGTGTTAAGTCTAGCTTACTAATAACTTATGATCATATATTCATGTTAATTTGAATTTAACTTCCATCTGCTAATATTCTATGGATATCATGTTTCTCCCTACGCCTAGACATGCCATAATTTAAAAATAGGTAACATAGAAACACGCATATTTTAAATAAATTTATTAGTTTACTAAGCATACATATATATGCTTCCTAATTTTTCTTCTCTATGGTAGGGCCAAACAGCTAACAGCAAGGAAACTAAACGGAAGGATATTTTGGTGTACAGGGCAAGGCAATGTGGACGGCTGCTTTTGCTTATAGTTGTGGATACAACTTTTGTTAACTGATGCTCTTACTAAGTAACTTTCGGTCGAAAACATGGCTTTCGACAACCTAGAATTTTTTTGGGCAACATAGAACAACATAGATGATGCCTATCTACCTTTTGAGGAGAAATATTATGTTCACTGCCTCTGCTGAGGCGTACTATATTAGTTTCTGTAATGGCAAGGTTGTAAGCTGCTCTGTTGAGAATTTCTCACTGCCCACAATGTTGCCATAGTTATTCAGTTAAGGAACTAAACCTTAGATGCTAAATTACCATCCTGGTTGTTGAATATTACCAATCTCCAATAATACTATGTATATGAGCATTACCTCCTTGGCAACCAATAATGGCTATCCAACGAAAGGAGTTTCCTGCTGCTACTCCTTGCGCTAGATAGAAGAGGACGACATGTATGCTTGCTAGATGGATAAGAGAGAGAGAGAGAGAAACTACCGCTCGACAGAGCAACTCTCGCAACACCACATGATCCTTCATCTTCAATAGATGCTCTCACTTGGGGATAATTTTATCCAATAAATTTGATTACAAGAAATTTTACTTTTAAAGTAAGGAATACACATGTATCATTTGGGGATAATTTCATCCATTGAATTTGATTACTAGGAATTTTACTTATATAAAGTAAGGAACAAAGCCACACACTGGCCATATGCGGCAAGGCCGCGAGCATTTCTAGTGTTTTCTAAACTCAACTCAAGCAATAGCCCCCAAAACCAGAGCCCTTACTTTTCTTATTACGATGTGTGGGACACATCTGTCATTGACATGATGCGTGATGGGTGCTATTTGGGGTGCGTCAGATTCGAATGTGGTCGAGATGGCCATGGTGGCTCTTAATTCGTTAGGGGAGGATAGAGGCGACTGGGGAGGGTGGAGCTTAGGTGAAGGCTACCGAAGGAGGGTGTGGCAATAGTGGATGCGACCGTGAAAGGGGAAGAGTTGGGGGGCAGAGGTTGGATAGAGGATGACGATGAGAGCATAACAACAATATAGGTGGTGAGGAAGATGGTTTAGAGTTGGGGAGATTTTAGCTAGTGGGGACGGCGAAGGCAGTGCCCTAGGCTGGATTTTCTTGACAACGACGATGGGGTAGCTCATTGTGTTAGATTATTTTGCTCCGACAATATCCAACAACGTGATCACGTAGACGGAATCAAATGGTAGCACATGAGACACAGAGATTTATATTGGTTCGGGGCGTGGTACATGCTAATCCCTACTCCAGTGGTGCGGCTACTCTTGTATTCGTATGCTTAATTATAGGGGTTGTTGCTCCTAGCTACGAGGTAGATTGGAATGGTGAAGGTTGGATCCTGAGCTCAAGGTCCCTAGCCTCCTTTATATTGGCAGGAGAGGTAGGGTTACAGAGAGGATGATCAGGCTAACAGATTATGTTCCTAGTTTGTTATAATAGATTAATCTTAGCTATCATCTAGATACGCCCACCTTGGTTTGCCTTGATCTCCATGTTGGTCGATCGCGTCAGCCCTTGTGGGCCTCCCCTTGATGGCTGTTGTGCTAATAGCTCAGTGGTGGTCATGTATACAGGTGGTGTAGGTACGCCTGGCCCATATCTCTGACAG
Organism: Miscanthus floridulus; assembly: GCF_019320115.1. NCBI lineage: Eukaryota > Viridiplantae > Streptophyta > Magnoliopsida > Poales > Poaceae > Miscanthus > Miscanthus floridulus. The sequence goes on from NC_089580.1 coordinate 22,881,608, forward strand.
TAGCCCTATAGGACTTAATGATAAGCTAGCATGTAGCTTTAAGCCTTTGGGACGTCGTAGTTTCCCTATAAGTTCTGCGTACTGTGAGTACACAGTGAGCATCTTTGGGTGCCGAAGTCTCGGGCAGTGCAAGTAGATATTCCCAAGTTTTGGGGAGCTAGCATGTTGTTGTTTGAGTACCAAGAGCATTTCTCAGGTAGTGAGAATCTTCTTCAAGCATCGAGTGTGGCGGTGGTACACTGTACATCAAGGGATGTTGCCCCCTAGCAACTGTAAGTGACTGGCTCGAGTGGTTCACCCCATATCGAAAAACATAGTTTCCTAGGCATAGCCCTTGGGACGTTGTCAATGCCACATTCGGGTGGTGTACTCGATAACCAGAAGCGTAGCTTCTAGGACATCGTGGATGCCAAGTTAGGGTAGAAATACTATTGTACTCGAGAAGCTGGTTCCCGACGTATTCTAGCGTATAAATAGTGGTTGCGCATCATTAAGTCCTAGTCGCAAAACAATAATGAGGATGGGTAGGTGCACCTCCATCGCCCGTGCGTCACTAAGCCAGTTGATTTTTAGGGTGACCTATTGAAGGTTGTTTTGTTATCAAGCACTAAGGGTGTCACATTTTTCTTTGAGACCCGTTAAGCAGCGTGGTACGAATTGTCGTGAGCCTCGCTAGTGGAAGAATAAGTACATTGTCCTAGAGCCCTGAGGCTAATGTAATAGTGTCCTAGTGTGGGCACTACTGTGGGCGAGTAACGAACGCGTGAGCAGCTGTCGGTAGTTGCGTGTGTTACTCTTCGAGCTAATAACGGGTAGAATGAGTGAACATCCACTTGATTGAAAGGAAGTGGCAGGACAAAGCCAGACCAGTGGGGGCACGTCATAAAACTCCTTTTCTAGATTCTAGGAGCTTGTACTTTGGTTATAGCCATGGGCCAACTAGTTTTCCGGTTTCCCCAAAGGGGCACACATCCGCTGAAATAAGGTACTTCGAGCTCGTCTGGGTATTGGGAGATTTATGTGACACCAAGTGTCAGAGGTTTTAGAGCTAGACTGGTGGCCCTCCTGAATACCCCCTGACTCTAGAGGGGCAGGGTCGATAGCAAAAGAATCGCTACTACTTACACCTACTGAGGGGGTGAGCCAGGCCGAGTACACGATCTGAGTGTCAGACCACTCGCCTGCACCGACTCGGGTGAGAGTGTATTAAAGGTGGACCGCCAGGGTCTATGGATGAGTATGCTTATCGGAAGCCGAGGCGTCAGTGTTTACGACACATTTTCCTATGCACTAACGTGTGTAGTTGGGATGCCATCTGTGCACCGATTCCTGCTTATATAAAGAAGGGGAGGAATAATTTTATCAACGCACTGTTGATCTTACCTCCCTTTCTTTAATTCTTCATCTTCCTCTATCTCTATCCCCTTAGATCCGGTCTGATGGAGAGCGTGGGGAGCTCGAGAACGGAGGTTCCTAGATGGGTGGCAGGCGAGCGCTATCCGCCCATCCGTCCTACTTTCATTAGGTAAGTCCTTGGACTGACCCAAATTGGGTGAACTTAGGGCTTTGTGCATCTTCTCACTGGGTGTTCCTCTAGGCTTCCTGTGCTTGATGATGTAAGTCCTCCCAAATCACCAGGCGATGCTATGGTGATGGAGGTTGTAGCTTCGCCGACAGTCGTGATGGCCGAGGATGAAGTGAGCCATCTCTGAGCACAGTTGGAGGCCGTACAAGAAGCGATGGCTAGGTCAAAGTAGGAGGTAGCCCTTGCCATGGCGTCTCGCGCTAATGCCTAGGCACAACTTCTTGGTGAGTTTCTAGTGAGATTTCCCTGTTCATTCTTCTGGAGATGTCTTGCTTTGATGAGCGATTGCTTTGATCATGCTTCCTAGTCATCCAAGAGCAATTGGCCGCTGCCCAAGGCAAGGTGGCGAGGCTTTGTGATGCCAACGTCATTTTGGCTGAGCAAGTGATGGAGGTGGAGCGCGACCCTAACACTACTGTGGCTGATTCTTCCATCGTGGCGGGTCAATTTCAGGACCATCATGCTGCCTTGCTGGAGATGCATGGTGGTGCTATTGACGTGCTCTCACCGACAGGGGTGAACATAGAGGAGTGCCTCGGCAATGTCCTGAGGTGGTTTAGTGAAGTGGTTCGTCACGCAGTTCATCATGGAGCCACGTTGGCATTGGTAGCCGCTACACTCTAGAGCGGCGGGGACCTTCACGACATGGCAATCAGGTTTTCGCCAGTGGAAAGATCTAATGATGTCGGTGTGCTGGCCATGGAGTTTAGGGGCATGGTGGGCGCCATTGCTGAATATGAGAGAGTAGAGGATGTAATCCGGTCTGCTCCCCATGATGTGTAAACTGCATTGGCCTTGGAATAAAGACTTTTGCACTTTATGGTTTGCGTTCTCTTGAGTAATGGCTTGGTGACTCATGTAATGTTAGTTATAGCCCTCGGATCACCGCAATAGGTTATCATAATGTATCATGGTGGTTGACTAGAGACCCTAACATGACTTGCTCGAATGCCGTATACTCTTGGAAATTTTTTGATTGGGTAGCCCCCAAGTGCCTTGGCGGATCAGTGTGATCTGCTGGGGTGCTTAGTTTAAGCTAGGGACATACTTATTGTCATTTTTTATTAGAGCCTACAACCTTTATTATGGGTTGGTGGTCACACTGCCCATGATTTGGACCCTAGTATAGGGCTGCTTTTTTAGGCATAGAACCGTCGCAACAAGTCGACGTTCTAGGTGTTCATGTAGACTTAACCATTCATGTTTGCTAGCTTATACATTCTCGACCATCGATGGGGAACCCTATGGGCCCCCCATAGACCATACTGCAGGGAGGTAGGCCTTGGTAACAAGGCCTACAACCTAATCGCTAAGAAGAACGCGGAGCAAAGCAACGTGCAAAACCGAAACTCCAACTCAAACTATACAAGGAAAGGCGCCCGAAGCGTAGCTTAGGACTCTGACCTTGTATCCAAATAGGACACAAACAATGCCTCTCAGCGCCTGGACTATAAAGGGCTGGTGAGGGTACCCATTGTAAGAGGAGAACACATACCCAATACTCAAAGCAATACAACACAAACAGGCTAACGCCAAAACTGGATGTAAGGTTATTACTCGACCAAGTCGAGGGCCTGAGCCAGTATAAATCGTGAGTCTCTTTGCGTAACCGCCGAATTCCGCTATTCACCGAAGCCCGAACAACTGTCCCGGGTACCCCTGTGGCAGGCTATCGGTGGTAAAACATCGACAGCTGGCGCGCCAGGTAGGGGCTTTCGATGAATTTTTTCTCGAGAGTTCGGCGGACCTCAACCTCAAGATGACCTTTTTGGCAGGAACAACCTTTGTCTTTGGATCCTAGATTTGCAAGGCTGACGGCGATGGCAAGCTTCGTACCTATCTTTGAGAAGAAAAAGAATTCAATGACGAAGTTCAATACAAACTCACCGAGAAGATGATGAAACTCTCAACTTCGGATACAACTCAGAATAAGGAAGAAAGCGGATACGAAACCGACTCTGAAAAAGAGATACAACCCAATTCCAAGACAATCTTCATGGCACAAGAGCCAAGCCTAATTGGACTCGGAGACACAACAACGATCGCGAAGGGATACGACCCGTACAACTCAAAGAAGAACTTGAGAACTTATGGACTACGCAATGTGGCATCAGTCTATCAACACTTTACCCAAAATAAGATGAACTCAGCAAGAAGAATACTCCTGGAGGGAGCACAAGAATGGATGATCATGACAGTGACCCTGCAAGATTGTGTGGTGCATTGGCCAGGTTCTTTCACCTCAAGCAAAGTCCAGACTGGCACGCGCATTGAAGAACTACCTTATCAAGAGGAAAAAGAACTCAGATCTAGTTCAGAAGCTACAGACAGCTCAACCAAATGAAGAATGGAATACCGTACAAGAAGAGCTCGGAAGAGGTATACTGTATACATGGCGGAGCAGTTAGAACAACCTTTGGAACCACCATAGATACTAGATATAAAATCTTCAGATGAATCAGAAGGCAACATCTCGCCAGATGAGAAAAGCGACAGCAACAAAAATGATGAGCAAAGACTAGCAAGGCTAAAGAAGAACAAATTGAAAGCTAGAAGGAGGAATTAGGCTAAACAAAGGAAGCAAGTCTAGAATAAATACAAAGCAGAGCTAACGGAATACAACAGAAAGAAGGCGGAAAAAGAAGCCACAAAAAATACAAAAAGGGAAAGAATTGAAGAATTAACAAAGGAGTTGTACACCCCACGAATAACGGGAAAGCAAAGGAAGACTAGAAGAAAGAAGTCGGGGGATCAGAAAAACAACTCAGCGAAGAAATTCCACAGGAGCCACAAAGGGAGCAGCCACCCAAAAAATCGAATTTTCAAAGGATAGGACCAGTAGAAAGTTCTGATATCAATGGAAGGAAGGAACACTACTCAAAGCAACAAGAAAGAGACAAACCAGAATTGAGCCAATGCTACCAAGAAATATTAAGAAGATTTAACAAAGAAGATGACTACGGAGAGTCTGAGTTAAAAGAAGACTACAAACTTTAAAGCTACCGCACAAGTTTAAACCAGCAAATCATTCCAAGTATGATGGCAAAGTCGAACTAAGACAATGGCTAAGGGTTTACTCCCAATCTATTGAATTAGCTGGAGGAGATGATGACATCAAGGCTCTATTCTTCCCAATGGCTCTCGAAGCAATGCCGCTACAATGGTTTGACAAATTGAGGCCAAGATCAATCAACCGAATTGAAAGGAGTAAAGCAAAGGAGAGGAGAAAGTCTAAGGGAATACTATAGAAGATTTGGAGAATTTAGGGCTCAAGTCCACGACATTACTGATAGGGAGGTGATAGAGGCCTTTGCAGAAGGAATCTGGGCAAACTGGCAATACAAGGATTATGTCAATGAGAACCCAAGAACAAATGAAGACTTCAAAAGGATTGTTGAGAAGCTAATTTCGTCAGAAGAAAGAACTCGGCATAGATTTGCTAGGGACAACCCAGAGAATAGAAGACCCGATTACAGACAGCAAGACAAAAGACCAAGGTAGGACAATATGGTGGCAACCATAGACAACAAAAGAAGATACAATGGCAACGGCAATGATAGCAATCACAATGGCAACTACAACAATAGCAACAACCGTAACAACAGCGGTTACAATAGTAATAGCAACTATCAGAGTAACAACTACCGAGGAAGAGCGCCGGAAAACATAGAAAACATGCCATGTCACATACACCTTGGGGCCAGACACAAATTAGTTGAATGCAGCACTTTTCAGCGGCAATTCATGAAGAGAGAAAACAGGAATCAAAACAACTCAGAGCCAAAGCAAGAAGAATTCAAGAAGAAGGAAAAGAGAGCTGAAGGAGATTATCAAGAACCCCAACGCCAATTAGCGGTGATATTTTTAGGTGTTCCTAACACACGAAGCAAAAGACAAGAGAAACTAGCTCACAGAGCCATCATGGCAGCTGAACCAGCCATCCCAAGATATCTATATTGGTCAGAGTACCCCATCCACTTCACAAGAGAAGACCAATGGACCAATGCAGCAAACGTAGGATGCTACCCGCTGATACTCTCAAAAGGATGAATCTAGATTGTGAAGGTCTAATGACACCCACAAGCACACCATTTTATGGAATAGTACCTGGCAGAGCAGCTATGCCCCTCGGACAGATAACCCTACCCGTCACCTTTGGCACACTAGATAAATACCAGACGAAATTCATCAAATTCGAAGTTGCAGACTTTGAATCATGCTACCATGCAATACTTGGGAGACCAGCTTTAACAAAATACATGGCAGTACCACATTATCCATACCTACTGCTCAAGATGCCAACAACAAAGGGCATATTATCATTGAAAGGAGATCTAAAGAAAGCACATGATTGCGACGTACAGGCAGTACAAATATCCGAAAGATTACAAGATATAAAGGAAGGAAAGAAGATTGCAATGCTGGCCAACGAAATGAACCTAGATGAGATTAAGATACCAGCTAAGAAGCCAAGCAACTTTGCACCACCAAAAGAAGCTGCTACCAAGACTATTGACCTACTGACTGGTGATCCAGAGAAGACGGCAATCATCAGTGCAAATCTTGACCCCAAATAGGAACTTGCGCTCACCAACTTTCTTTGGGACAACAAAGATATTTTCGCTTGGAAGCCAGCAGACATGCCAGGGGTCCCAAGGGAGTTGGCTGAGCACATAATTGATGTGAACAAAGGGTCCAAACCCGTTAAGCAGAAGTTACAAAGATTCGCTCCAGACAGAAAAGTAGCAATCAAAAAAGAGATCACCAAGCTCATGGCAGTAGGATTCATCAGAAAAATAATCAACCCGGATTGGCTTGCCAACCCAGTCCTAGTAGAGAAGAAGAATTCAAAAGAATGGCGCATGTGCATCGACTACACAGACCTCAACAAACACTACTCAAAAGATCCATATGTCCCACTAAGGATTGATCAAATCATTGACTCGACAGCTGGATCAGCTCTGTTATCCTTTCTAGATTGCTATTCAGGCTATCATCAAATATCCTTAAGAGAAGAAGACCAAAGCAAGACTTCGTTCATTACACCCTTTGGGGCATATTGCTATAAATCAATGCCTTTTGGGCTAAAAAATGCAGGGGCAACATATCAAAGAGCAATTCAAACTTGCTTGGGGAGTCAAGTCAGAAGAAATGTAGAAGCATACATTGATGATATAGTAATCAAGACAAAAGAACCTGAATCATTGATAGAAGACCTTGAGGAGACTTTCAAGAATCTAAAAGCATGGTAGTGGAAGCTAAACCCCACAAAGTGTGTTTTTGGGGTACCATCAGGACAACTACTCGGGTTTCTAGTCAGTAACCGAGGAATTGAAGCAAGTACAAAGCAGGTTAAAGCCATCATGAATATGAAACCTCTAAAGAAAGTTAAAGACATACAGAAGCTTACAGGATGCATGGCAGCACTCAATAGATTCATCTTCCGACTAGGAGAAAAAGGGCTACCTTTCTTCAAATTATTGAAAAAGGTAGGAAATTTTGAATGGACAGAAGAGGCAGAAGAAGCATTCCAAAAGTTAAAAGAATACTTGGCATCATCACCAGTAATGACACCACCAAAAGACAAAGAGGACATGATGCTATACATTACAGCAACCAAGAACATTGTCAGCACAACAATTGTGGTTGAGAGAGAAGAACCCGGACACGCATACAAAATGCAAAGACCAGTCTATTACATAAGCGAAGTACTAACACAATCAAAAGTGAGATACCCACACGTGCAAAAACTACTTTATGCAGTGTTGATATCATCAAGAAAGCTGAGACATTATTTCCATGAACATAAGATTACAGTGGTAACCAATTTTCCACTTCAAGACATTGTACGCAACAAAGATGCAACAGGTCAGATATCAAAATGGGTAGTAGAACTCGGTGCTCTCAACCTAGACTTCAAACCAAGAACAACAATCAAATCTCAAGCATTATCCGACTTCATTGCTGAATGGACAGAAATCAGTCAAAAAGAACCCGAACCAATACTTGATCATTAGAAAATGTATTTTGACGGTTCCCTAAAGTTAGGAGGAGCTAGAGCAGGAGTACTATTCATATTACCAGAAGGGAGACAATTAAAATATGTGCTACAAATACTTTGGCAGGCAACTAACAATGAGGCAGAATACGAAGCATTAATACATGGTCTAAGAGTTGCAAGCTCGCTTGGGATCAAAAGACTACTTGTCTACGTCAGAAAATTGGAGAAAATTTTCCAAGGGCTCGAAATCCATCATGTACTAAGAGATTCCAATGTTGTAGCAGAGGTGCTAGCCAAATTAGGATTAGATAGAGTAAAAGTACCACCCGGTATATTTGTGGAAGAACTCACAGCTCCATCCATCAAACAACTCGGAAACACAGAAAAAAGGAGACAACAGATCCAATGGAAATAGATCAAGCAGAAGAACTAGACCAGTCAAGACAAATCATGGTCATACAAAGTGATTGGAGACAAACATACATTGATTTTATCAAAGGGAAGAAACTACCCGAAGATAATGCAGAAGCAACTCGGGTTGTACGAAGAAGCAAAAACTACGTTCTGGTGGGGGATAAACTATACAAAAGAGCAGCATCATTAGGAGTACTGCTTAAATGTGTTCCAACAGATAAAGGAAAGGAATCTTAGACAAAATCCACTCAGGATGCTATGGAAATCATGCAGCCTCTAGGACACTAGTCGGCAAAGCATTCAGAACCGGTTTCTATTGGCCAACAGCACTTAAAGATGCAGAAGAGCTCGTCAAAACATGCAAGAATTGCCAAATGTTTGCTAGGCAATCACATGTGTCGGCTCACAACTTAATATGCATACTGCTGGCTTGGTCGTTCTCATGCTAGGGGCTGGATCAAGTTGGACCACTCAAAAAAGTAAAAGGAGGCTTCGAATACATATTTGTGGCAATCGACAAATTTACAAAGTGGATTGAATACAAACCTTTGGTCAAATACAGTGTAGAAAAGACAGTGGAATTCATATAAGACATCATGCATAGGTTCGACATGCCCAACAGAATAATCACAGATCTTGGTTCACCATTTACAGCAAGAGAATTCCAATACTGGGCAAGAGATTGTGGGATAGAAATTGACTTTGCATTAGTAGCACACCCGTAGGCCAATGGACAAGTCAAAAGAGCAAATGGACTCATATTACAAGGTTTAAAACCAAGATTATATAAAGATTTAAAAGATTATGGTGGAAAATGGATCGACAAATTACCGAAAGTAGTATGGGGTCTAAGAACCCAGATCAGCAGAGCAACTGGATACTCACCGTTCTTTCTGGTCTACGGATCAGAGGCAATACTACCAGCCGACTTAATATGGCTATCTCCAAGAATAGAACAATATGAAGAAGGCAAAGCAGAAGAAACAAGGCGGTTAGAAATTGATTCAATAGAAGAAATAAGAGACAGTGTAATCATACAAAATGCAAGATATCAGCAAGGGTTACAAAGACATTGTGACAAAAGTACTCAACCCCAATCACTAAAGCCAGGGACTCAGTACTATGACTAATCCAGAAGAAAGATGGATGACACAAATTACTCAGTCCATGGGAAGGACCCTTCATCATGAAAACAACAACAGGACCTGACACATACGAGTTGATGACTCCAGATGAAATACCTATAAAGAACACTTGGCATATCAGCCAGCTCAAAAGATTCTACAATCAAGTACAATAGATTGTACTCAAGTTTCAAGAGAAATAAAATAGAGATTATTCAAGAAAAACAGCTTCAAATATGAGCCCTGTCCAACGGACAGAACCAACCCGTAATCAGGTTGGGGAAAAAGGGGCTTCCCTGTTAACAGCCAACCCGAAAATGGTTGTGCTACATGGGCAATCTTGTCACTCAACCATATGGAGGTGGTCTGACTGATGGCCAATGGTCAAATAGCTTCTTGGGTAAGGAGACCCAAGCTAGCATTTGTCACTCTACCATAAAGAGATGGTACGACTAATAGCCCTATCCAACGGACAAAACCAACCCATAATCAGGTTGGGGAAAAAGGGGCAGCCCTGCAAATAGCTCAACCCAGAAACGGTTGTTGCTATACGAGCGCAATCGCTTACCCCAAGAGCTGGTACGATTGCTTACTTACCCTACAAACAGCCAACCTAGAAACGGTTGTGCTATACAGGTCCGGTCGCCTACCCCAAGAGTGGTACAATCAAATACTTCACCTAAGAAGCGGCACAAACACTCCGACAACTCGGTCGCCTACCCCAAGAGTGGTACGATCGACTACTTCGCCCAAGAAGCGGCATAAGCACTCCAACAGCTCGATCGCCTACCCCAAGAGTGGTACGATCGACTACTTCGCCCAAGAAGCGGCACAAGCACTCCAACAACTCAGTCGTCTACCCCAAGAGTGGTACGATCAACTACTTTGTCTAGAGAGGGACACAAGCACTCCAACAATCTAGCCGCCTACCCCAAGAGTGGTACGATCGAATACTTCACCCAAGAAGCAGCACAAGCACTCCAACAACTCGATCGCCTACCCCAAGAGTGGTATGATCGACTACTTCACCCAAGAAGCAGCACAAGCACTCTAACAACTCGGTCGCCTACCCCAAGAGTGGTACGATCGACTACTTCGCCCAAAAAGCGGTACAAGCACTCCAACAGCTCGGTCGCCTACCACAAGAGTGGTATGATCAACTACTTCACCTAGAGAGGGACACAAGCACTCCAACAACTCGGTCGCCTACCCCAAGAGTGGCACGATCGACTATGTTGCCCAAGGAGGGGCACAAACACTCCAACAACTCGATCGTCTATCCCAAGAGTGGTATAATCGACTACTTCGCCCAAAGAGCGGTACAAACACTCCAAACAACTCGGTCACCGACTCAAGGAGCGGTACGATCGACTACTTCGCCCAAGGAGTGATCTACAGTACAAATCGGTTGATTACCCCAAGAAAAGTATAATCAACTCCATCAACTCTACTACATCACAAGAAGAAACAAGCTATGGCAAAGCAGAAAAAAGCCACAAGGAAAGATAGGGCAAAACTTTTCCATATTATTCAAAGACATCTTAGAAGAAAAAGAAAGACAGGTCAAAGCCTACTCATTTTAGTCAAAGACAAATTCAAAAGTAGGGCAAAGCCTGATCATATTTTCAGAGACAAGTATATATTACAAGAAACCACAAGTTCATTACATAAAACATCTAAGGAGCTGAAGGCACAACAGGAAGCACATCCATCTGTTCCAAGATTTGGTCTATAAGACCACCAAGCTCCACCTTCGCCTCATCCCATCGCTACGCAAACTCTGCAGTCACGGAAGGATCTATAATCTGCTAAAGCGGAGCATCAGGAGTGGCAACCCGGATGAAGGATATAACATTGTTTACACAACGATAAAAACCACCCTTGACAAACTCAAAAAATCAAGTTAACAACACCAGGATAATGCCTCTCAGCCCTTGAGCAAAGTCCTCCTGGCGACAAACAACAGCAATAATAGGCTTCACAGCTTCATAAAGAGCCCGGAATTGATCTTGGGCACCTGTCAGCTTAGTTTGGAGAGCCCATAATTGATCATGGGTAGCTGCTAACTTCTCCTACAAATCTTGCACTGACTTCAAAGCCTGGACAAGGTCACAGTCAGCTTCAGATCTAATCAGCTTGGCCTAAGCAAATAAATCTTGGGCCTCTTTCAATTTGATATCAGAAGAAGAACTTATAGACTCGGCTTGATTTTGAGAAGTACGGAGGGTATTGACCATCTCCTCTCATTCTTTCTGCCAACTCTCCTTATCCTTAACAAGAGCTAAAAAGAAAGCAGACAAAGAACTCAAAGAAAGAAAGAAAAAACAAGGTAGAAAAAGCAAGTATGCAAAGAAAGGAGAACCCACCAGTTTTTTCTTTCTTCAACGCAGAGACCTCATTCTGAGCAGCAGTAACAGCCTGCAAAGATGAGTCGCGCACCTTCTCAGCCTCAAGCACCTTAGCATTGAGGGCGGACTCCATTAGAGCATGTTGCGCCTTCTCATAAGTCAGGACAACTTCAGTCCGAGCTAGCTCATCTTCCTTTCTTTTCAAATTGGCTTCAGCAATGGCAGTAAATTATGCCTCATGAGGACCGAACAAGACATCCTAATCTTGAAATAAAGACTGCAAAGCAAAAATATGTGAGACAGCAGCAGAAAAAACCAATATCGAAAGTTAAAAAGAACTCGAATACCTTGAGTTTGGCGCCATATGTGCCCGAGAAATTCTCCCACAAAGAAACCAACTCAGATAGCTGCTCAACACGACCAAGTTGGACCAACTCCTCCCCACCCTGAGTTAACAGGAGAGTACTTGGAGTAGAAGTCAAAGGCTGGCCGACACTAGAAGTACCAGCAACATCCACAGCAACAACAGGCGAAGGATTATTATCAGTCGGCTCCCCATTCACTGCATCCTCTCGAGCATCTGCTTCGAGGTTGTCCAATAGGGACAACCTGGTCGGTAGAATAGGAGCAGCAAAAGGGCTGCCTAAGTTCACTTCAACTCGGTGCTCCATTGGAGGAGACACCAGAGTTCCAATAGCCTCCTCCTCAACATGCGGAGCAGCAGAGGCAATACGTGGAAGAGAAGCTACAAAGAAAACAAACAGTCAGACAGAAAAGAAAAAACAAGAAAGCAATCATAAATGGGAAAATAACTTACCAGCAGTAAAATCTTGTAGAGGTCCACTAGCATCAAGAGCTAGGGAAGAAGAAGTATCCTCCAAAGGCCTACATTAAAAAAAAGAGCTCGGGCCAATCAGAGACAAAAGCAAAATGATGAATCAGAAGACAAGATAAATATACTTACTTGATAACCTTCTTAAAGTTTCCAGCCACCCCTGAGAAGCCAAGATTTAGGAGAGGCACATTGAACAAATCATCCTCAACCACCTCAAAGGAGGGGATTGAGAGGGCCTCCAGGACAGAAGCAGATACAACTATCATAGAAGGGGCACAAGGTGCCGGTTTCTGACTATAATGAAAAAGCAATTCAATTATTTAGGAAAAGAGCAAAAAGACAAGCATAAGAAAATTTACAGCGGAAGACTTACGGTCGAGTGATCAAGGGGACCTCATCCTCAGTCTCCACCTCGCTCAATACAACAGACCGGCCTTCTATCAAGACAACAAAAGCTAGGATCAGTAAAACAAAGCAAACCAAAAGATAGAGGCAAAAACAACATAGGAGAAAGCACAAGCTCACCTATGAGAACATTACCTGTTGAGGCAATCTGACAAATTGAACATTGCCTCTTGGTTAAAATATGCTTAGCAGCAACCTCTGACTTCCGCTTCCTAGATGACAAGATATATTGAGCAATTCGAGGATCAGGAACATACTCAACGTAGGAGTGGTGACCTTCAAACAAGCCAGTAATCAACCTGGCAGAAGAAGAACCCGGCCCGGTAGCAGCAACTACCACAGGACCGACAATAGCATCATCATCTTCATCTCCTTCTTCAGCGGGCTCTTCAATAATAGCCTCGCCACCACCAGCAACAGCTATCTCAAGCTTAAAAGCCCGACCAAAACCCTGCAAGAGAAGAAGAAAAAAAGTCAAAAATAGAATACGAATTACAAAAACCCAAAAGAACTTGGAGGAGATTACCACTTACCTCAGGAGGAGGATGAGCAGCATCATACTCTTCAACACGAGCAGGCATCACAGAGACCCCACCAAGAATACGCCCCAGGCATTCAAGAATGACCTCCTTAGGCAACTCGACATCAGGAACAAGTCAGGAAGGATCTGAGGGCCCAGTATATTCAAAGCCATAATGCACCCTCTGCATAAGAGGTTGCACCCGGCGATGCAAGAAACTAGCAACTATACAATTGCCACTTAAGCTTGCCTGTTTAAGCACTGCAACTCAAGCGAGTACAAGCTTCAGAGTAGCACACTCAGCAGAAGAGATTTTATATTTCCAAATAGAGAGGGGAACGGGAAGAATAGAAAGATCATGAGAAAAGGAAAGAGCAGGTTTTGAAATATAAAACCACTTCTCCGCCCAATTCTTGATAGAATTAGAAAGGGTAAGAGAAGGGAAAGAAACTCCCTGATGGGATTGGATAAGGCAGCAGTTGAGATAAGGAGTATTATTTCCGTCTAACAAACGCACACGGAAAAAATGACGAAAAAGAAGAAGATTTGGAGGAATTCCAACGAAAACTTCACAAAAATGCACGAAGGTAGAAAGAAAAAGAACCCCATTAGGGGTAAGATGATGGATTTGAATCCCATAGGATCCAAGAAACTCAAGCAAGAAATCAGACGGGGGATAACAGAGCCCTACCTGCATAAAAGGAACAAAAAGAACAGATTGATTCGGAGTGGGAGAAGGGACATCGTGCTCACCAGGACCAGAGAAATTAGAGAGACATTTCTCCTAAAGAAGGCCATGAGCAACAAGCAGATCCAACTCCGCCTCTGAAGTCGACGGCTTGAGGAGTTGCCTCTGCATTTTTCGCATCACAACAAATTCGATGTTCTCGATCACCTTGAGCGACGCCTCCTCGTCGATAGATTTTCCCTTATTCTTGCTCTTGTTCTTCGCCACCATCTCAAAAAAATAAAGACAAGATTTGGACGGAAATAGTAGGAGATCAAAGGCACAACGGAGCTAGGGTTTTGGCTGAGATTGGGGAATTTTTTACTGCAAAGGCAAGTTAAGCCAACAATAACAGAGCAGTTATCTTTATACAAGAAAAATACATGGCCCACGAGGCCCAAAATCACATGGATTGCCCGAAGAGGCCCTTCAAAGTTACCGTTCCACAATTATCGTGCACACAAAATGAAAAGGCAACGGTCCGTTCAGACTATAATGGATACATGACGAATTAACACATTCACAAGGAGGCAACCAGGAAAGAAGGATGCAACAAGTCAGTCATGACAAAACACCACAATACAAATATACAAAAGAGCTCAGCCACATCAATAAACAACTCGGTCACAAAGTAGAAAGGAATATTTTTTTATTTCATCAAAGGTACATTGAGATTACAATAGAATACAAGATCTGATGAATTCGACTAAGAAAGCAAAGGAAATCATTCAGCACGAGGTTGCAACCCTCGAACCAAGATTCGATAGTACCAGGCAGGACAAAACAACTCGAACGTACTTTTCTCCAAAGGAAAGGCGCACATCCAAGATTGCTATAGGTGACAGAGAAGGCACCCACAAGTCATCTAAGATCGACAACGACAACCACGTCAATATGGAAGAACCTAGCACCATCTCTCAACACGTGCTGATCTGTATTCGACTGAACCTAAATGGCATAGCAGAAGACTGAATAATGGCTGATCTACAATGGACTATCGAAGAACAAGCCGAAACACGCGCCAATCATCACTGTAAGAAGAACAAAAAAGAAAGGGCAGGCACTGGAAGATGAGGCAACGCAACATGCATCACTCACATCACAAGACCTACACCATTTACTAGCAAAAGAAAATAGAAGAAAGAGAACAGGCTCAGGGGCTTGTCGAGCTCCCAAACTATAATACCCATGACTACAAAAAGAAGAAGAAGAAACTACACAGTAGGGTATCAGCAACAGGCCATATTTATAGCACAACTTAGATGCACATATGCCAGACTCATGGAAGAAAAAAGAACTCCAAAAGGACAACCATGTGAACCACTACAGAGCCAGGACTTCAGTAAAAAATTAGACATGACTAGACCATCGCGAAGGAACAGTACATACCCAGAACAACCACAGTACAAGATAAAGCATATCCAAGAGAATATTCCAAGCAGCAATACAACCCGTGAAGACACATTGAATTCTCCAACAACCAGAATGACAGCATCAATAAGCAGCCAAACAAACAACTCGGAGACATGTGAAGGATCACATACAAAATTACAGTGTCAAAGGATTATAGTTGAAAAAAAACTCGAACGGAGAAAAATTATAAATCTCATTGATTGAAGACAAATACAAAGGTTATAGACAGCCAAATAGGACCGGATAAACTCAGACATAAGATAGAGACAAGATTCTTAAATATTGCAACAAGGAACCTAGTGGTGGCAGCAGTGGCAGCTCAGACGCAGAAGAACAGATAGAGCAGCATGATCATTACCAACCAAGCATAAGCCTAGGGGCTGCTCAATCTCACACACCAGCATATCTACGAATGAAGAAAGAATTAAAGAAGAATTTTCCTACTCAAGGCAGAACCACAACCAACAAAGAAGGTATTTATAGCAAACCAGAGGTAAACAAGGCTAAAGATCACAAGAAAGAGAGAGGAAAAGAACAAAAGAGCAAAGCAACAAAGGCGAATAGTGCCCAAAAGCAAGATTCCTGACAAAAAGTAAAAGAAGACGCTTACTCCCATGGCTATACAAAACCCATTCATGACCAGCAAAAGACAAAGACCAAAGGAGTACAAATCAAGACCCTTCTTCTGGCTTCTTTTCAACCGAAAAGAACCCGGAGAAGGCTTAGGGGCTGCAAGTACCTACCACAGAAAAACATATTTTCAAATTTTTTGACCCTCCAGCTTTTTTGTACAAAAAAACAAGAGGCTCGAGGGCTACACTCAATGAGTGCAATTTTTGCAAAATTGCACTCGCTGCACTCAAAGGAAAAAGAACTCGGAGGACATCAAGCAAAAGTGCACATCAGCCAAAAGAAGAATCAAAGAAGACCATCTCAAGATTTCACTTCAAGAAGGACCCAGATCAAGACTACAACAACTTAGCCCTTGAAGCTCAATCATGAAATGCTTAGGGGCTTGTCGATGGGGAACCCTACGGGCCCCCCATAGACCATACTGTAGGGAGGTAGGCCTTGGTAACAAGGCCTACAACCCAATCGCCAAGAAGAACGCGGAGCAAAGCAACGTGCAAAACCAAAACTCCAACTCAAACTATACAAGGAAAGGCGCTCGAAGCGTAACTTAGGACTCTGACCTTGTATCCGAATAGGACACAAACAACACCTCTCAGCGCCTGGACTATAAAGGGCTGGTGAGGGTACCCATTGTAAGAGGAGAACGCATACCCGATACTTAAAGCAATACAGCGCAAACAGGCTAACACCAAAACTAGACGTAAGGTTATTACTCGACCAAGTCGAGGGCCTGAACCAGTATAAATCATGAGTCTCTTTGTGTAACCACCGAATTCCGCTATTCGCCAAAGCCCGAACAACTGTTTCGGGTACCCCCATGGCAGGCTATCGGTGGTAAAACATTGACACCGACTTTAGCACTTTGGCCATGATAAACGGTCCTTCCCAAGGGGGTGTGAATTTATTTTTCCCCTTGGTTGTCTACACTTGATGCAGAACTAGATCACCTTTCATGAAGTTTAGTGGCCGAACATGCTTGTTGTGGTACTTTTCATAGCTGTTGCTGATATCTTACAGAGCGGATGAGTGTCGTTCCACGATGCTCATCGAGCCTGTTGAGGGAATCCTATAAGGCTTCCTCCATTGTTTCCTCATCATAGGCATGGACACGAGGAGAGGCGTAGCCGATCTCCTCGGGTAGTACCGTGTCTATGCTGTAGATAAGGAAGAAGGGAGTGAACCCCATTGGCCTAGTAGGAGTGGTATGTAGGCCCCATAGGACTAGCTGAAGCTCCTTGACCCATCTACCCATGAACTTTTTCAGTTTCCTAAAGATTCAGGGTTTAAGGCCTCGAAGGATGGAACCATTCGCCCTTTCTACCTGACCGTTAATCTAGGGGTTGGCCACTGCAACCCATCTTATGTTGATCTATTGTTCATCATAGAAGTTGACAAATGCGCTCCCTATGAACTAGGTGCCATTATCAGTAATGATCATGTTCATGACCCCATACCGGTTTATGACTTATTTGATGAACTCGACTGCCGCCTCCGAGCTAGGTGTAGCTACAGGCTTGGCCTCGATCCACTTGGTGAGATTGTCGATCATGACAAATAAGTGGTCAAAGCCCTCGGGGGAAGGCAGGAGTTTCCTAACAAGGCCGAGTCCCTAGACAGTGAAGGGCCATGTGATTGGGATCGTTTGGAGTTCTTGAGAGGGGACGTGTTTTTGCTTGGCAAAGTACTGACATCCCTCACAAGTCCTCACGATGTGTTGTGCGTCCTTAACTGCATTAGGCCAATAAAACCCTTATCAAAAGGCCTTACCCACCAAGGTGTTTGGCACTGCATGGTGACCACAAGCCCCCAAGTGTATATCTTGCAAGAGTCTTTTCCTGTCTTCCATGGGTATGCACCGTTGCAAGATTTCACTCATGCTTTTATGATGGATCTTGTCATCCCTCATAACGTAGGATGTAGCTCTTTGATGTACTCAATCAGCCTAGTCCCTATTGATAGGGAGGATGTTGTGTCGCATATAGTTGATGAGCTCCTACACCTAGTCTAGGTTAAAGCCTATGGCCTTGGTGATGTTGAGTATGCTCGGCTTGGGGAGAGGTTGAGTTTCAACTTCCCAGCGTGCCGAGGGTCTCATGAGCTCATGGAGGAACACACCACCTAGGGGCATGTCTCAGGTTGAGTCGATTCTGGTGAGGCTATTAGCCTCCTCGTTGTCCCTTCGAGGGATGTGGTGTAGCTCGAGTCCATCAAACTTTGCCTCAAGTTTTCTGACCTCAACGCAATAAGCTTCCATCTTGTGGTTGTGGCACGCTGAGGCTTTCATTACTCACTCGATGACAAGCTCAGAGTCTCTTGAGGTGACAAGTCTCCTAACCCCAAGGGTGACTGCAGTTCGTAGCCCATGGAGCAAGGCCTTGTACTCTGCTATGTTATTGGTAGCTCCCTCAAAATTTAAACGGAGTACATACCTCATTCGGTTCCCTCTGGGGGAGACCAAGACAACTCCCGCTCCTACTCCTTGTAGCATCAAAGAGACATCGAAGTACATGCTCTAGTACTCTAGGTCGGCTACAGCCAGTTCAACATGTGCTTCTATCCATTCGGCAACAAAGTCCACTAGAGCCTAGGATTTTATGGATGTGCATGGCACATACATGATACCATACGCCATAAGTTCTAGGGTCCATTTGGATATCCGTTCGATCACGTCCTAATCATTGATGATCTCTCCTAGCGGAAAGGAGGTGACCATGGTAATTGGGTGTGCATCAAAGTAGT
This sequence comes from Miscanthus floridulus, assembly GCF_019320115.1. Classification (NCBI taxonomy): domain Eukaryota; kingdom Viridiplantae; phylum Streptophyta; class Magnoliopsida; order Poales; family Poaceae; genus Miscanthus; species Miscanthus floridulus. The sequence continues at coordinate 22,900,352 of NC_089580.1, forward strand.
GAACCAGCTTCTTCTTTGCCAAGTACACCCCATAGAGTATCTTTTGGATGTGCGGGTAGCGAGTTTTGCTCTCGGCCAGTATTTGACTGAGGAAGTATACCGGTCACTAGATGGTTTGAATGTGGCCTTCTTCCTTTCTCTCTACAACTATAGCCACGCTAATCACTTGGGCGGTAGCTGTGATGTATAGAAGTAGGGGCTCTTCTTCATGAGGAGCCACCAGAACATAGGGGGGGTTGGTGAGGAAGTCCTTGATATCATCAAAAGCTTTTTTAGCCTTTAGGGTCCATCGCCAGTCTGGCGTCTAGCGTAAGGGTTTGTAGAGGGGGAGTCCCTTCTCGCCTAGTCTAGAGATAAACCAGCTTAAGGAAGCTAGACATCCCATGAGCTTCTGGGCATCTCTCAACACTTGAGGAGGTCCCATATCGAGGATGGCTTTGACCTTCATTGGATTGGTCTTAATCCCACGAGCCGATATGATGTAGTCGTGCAGTTTGCCAGATGGTACCCCAAAGGTATACTTTTATGGTTGAGCTTGATCTTAAACTATCGTAGTTTTTCAAAGGTCTTCAAGAGATCTTGAGTAAGATTCCCAGCTTTTGATGATTTTACGATGATGTCATCGACATAAGCTTCGGTGTTTCTACCGATCTGCTCATGGAGGCAGCACTTCATACAACACTGGTAGGTAGCCCCCGCATTCTTTAGCCCAAACGGCATGGTGACATAGCAGTATGCTCTGATTGGGGTGATGAATGAAGCAACTAGTTTGTCAGACTGTTTCATCCAGATATGGTGATAACCGAAGTAAGCATTGAGGAAACAGAGTAATTTTGATCCTACAATGGAGTCAATGATCTGATCTATATTTGGTAAAGGGTAAGGATCCTTTAGGCATGCCTTGTTAAGGCTCGTATAGTCGACACACATTCTTCACTTGTCCTTTTTGGGCTCCAAAACAGGGTTTGTGAGCCAGTCTAGATGTAGGACCTCCCTAATGAAGCCTGCATCGAGGAGCTTGGCTATTTCTTCTTCTATAGCCCTATGCCTTTTGTCATCAAACCGTCTCAAGCGTTGCTTGACTGGCTTGGTGTTGACTCAAATTCTCAAGGAATGCTCGGCGATCTCCCTCAAGATTCTCGGTGTGTCTGAGAGTTTCTAGGCGAATATGTCCTGATTGTCAATCAAGAATTTGATGAGTTCATCTTGTTGTGCCTGGTTCAGGCTCCTCTCGATGTTCATGGTCTTACTCAGGTCACTTCTCTCCAAGCAGACCTTCCTTGAAGCTTCCCCAGGCCTGAATGATGGGGCAACGGTTGGCTCCAAGGCCATGAACTAGGCTGGTGGCAGCCTCTTTTCTTTAGGAGGTGGAGACTAGAAATCATGACGGTGCTGTCATCGGAGGCCCTAAGCCCTATCCTTGCATGAGGACATAGTGAGCTCATGCTGCGCCAGATCCAAGTTTTAGACCATGTTCTTGTAGGTCACACTTATAGGCATTTTGAAGATCTCCAGAGATCATGATGACACCGTTAGGCCCTAGCATCTTCATCTTTAGGTACACATAGTGAGGCACAACCATGAATTTAACGAAACACGGTATGCCAAGGACGGCGTGATGCGTGTCCGAAAAATCCACAACCTCAAAGGAAAGTATCTCCTGGCGAAGGTTCACCACTTCACTGAATGTAACCCATAGATCTATGATGCTGAGAGGCATCACCTGTCTCCCTAGTACTATTTTAGTGAGCATGCCCTTCAGCGGGCACAGTTTGTCCGTATCGATCTTTAGTCTTTCGAAAGTGTCCCAATATATCAGATTAGAGTCACTTCCTCCATCCATGAAGATCTTAGTGGCATGGACGGTTTCGAGGACTACGCAAACGATGAGGGGGAACTTGCCACCATCTACCGAGTGTTCAGGTTGGTCACTTTCATCGAAAGTGATCAGGTGCTCTGACCAAGGTAGCTGAGTTGTTGCCATGAGTACCGCGATGTGCGCCTCCCGAACAGCAGGTGTATGTCCTGAATCTAACTGGGTCCTAGTATGGGCACAAATGGTCATCACTCGTTTGAGGGTTTGTTTTGATTGTCACTTACACCGCCGATTGTCCCCCTCGAGGGGTGCTCCATGAGAGAGTCACCATAGTGGCCATCGCGTGGTGCATCTTACAATCTTTGGCGAGGTGAGCTATCGGGTATCCATGGTTCTGACATGAAAGGTTCATGGCGTAGCCAAGATTTACCCAATAACTTAGCTTTTGGCTTCGCTTGACGCTTAGCCAGTTGGTTTCGCAATTTCTCTTCATTATCCAAGGCGTCCTACCCCTATTAGGGTCGATCATGGGCGTCAAGAAGAGTTCCCAGATGCGTGGCATTGCGGCGCTCTTAAGCCTATCAAAGAATCTAGGCAAGGCAGCGTCCAGCGATGGCGATGGTAGTGCATCATCTAGGAGGTGTGATTCCTACTAGATTGTGCGTGTAGTGTTGAGGAGTTACTCTTGATAGAATTGGGAAAAAGTAGACCCAACATAGTGACTTACATGACATGCTAACTAGAGCGATCCTATGATGATTGCATTCCTGAGTCCGGTGAGGTAGAGCTGATCAAGCGATGATGACGTCGAGGTAGGCGCACGAGTCTTGAGGTTACCACACCGTGGAACTCTCGATCGCGTAGAGATGGTGGCACCATGGCCGTCCTTCTTTGGTCACCTCTTGATCACGCCCTTACTCGACCTACAGAGAATAGCCATCCAAAATATAGAAACGAATCTGAACATGAAAGGCCCCTACTTAGTGCACCAACTGTCGGGTTGTTTTGCTCCGATAATATCCAGCAATGTGATCACATAGATGAAATTGGATGGTAGCACACGAGACAGAGATTTATACTAGTTTGGGGCATGGTACACGCTAATCCCTACTCTAGTGGTGCCACTGGTCTTGTATTCGTATGCTCAATTACAAGGGCTATTGCTCCTAGCTACGAGGTAGATTGGAATGGTGAAGGTTGGATCCCGAGACCAAGATCCCTACCCTCCTTTATATTGGCAGGGGAGGTAGGGTTATAGAGAAGATGATCGGGCTAATAGATTATGTTCCTAGTTTGTTACAATAGATTGATCCTAGCTATCGTCTAGATACGCTCACCTCAGTTTGCCTTGATCTCCATGTTGGTCGACCACATCAACCCTTACGGGCCTCTCCTTAACGGCTGCTGGGCCGATAGCTCGATGGTGGTCATGTATACGGGAGGTGTTGGTACCCCTGACCCATATCTTTGACACATTGTATATAGGGGGTGAAATGGGCTAAGCAGTAGGCTTTAATTGTTGCAAAAATTTTAGATTAGCCCAATTCATCCCTCCCCCTCTTGGGCATATTGATCCTTTCAATTACAACACAAGAATATAAGAGTATGGGCAGCGATACCCAAGGAAGAGGAGGTGCCCAAGTTGGAGGATGACCTAGGGCACCCTTGGGGTCGTGCTCCACATTGGGTTAATGTTCCATGGGTGGTTAGAAGTCCTAGGGCCCGATAAAAGGTGACACGACACATGACATAAACAACAACAACAACATGTTTGTAATGATTTTGGGACCTCTTACCAACGTGATACAAAAGTGGGACTAGATCCATTAGAAAACCCATTTGGTATTTCAATCAAATACTCATGGCCTCAATTGAACTCCGGATCAAAGAATTATGGCCTTTGCAATACAATAATAATGTCAAGCTACCGATGAACCAAACATTGGGTTTCTTCAAAACAGGCCTTGCATACAATGAATCCACACCCCATATACTATAGATGTCATGGAAGATGTATTTCCAAAGTTTACAACATCCTTCTCTACAGACAAATGTACGTTTCACATTAGGTAGCGACATGTTTTTAGTTATTTCACAAACGTAAAAACAGGCTCACCTTTGTTTAATTTGAAAGGTCATATTCTAGTGTATAATGCCCTCATCAATCCGCCATAACCCATAAGAGAGCTTTTGCAAGCTTTTATGAAAATCCCACAAGAACCCTATAGTTTTTTGTGTTATTCATGTGTCTTATTCATCTTTTAAATAAGGGAAAATTGGTTGTGTAGCATCGAAAGATCACGATCTCCGTAAAATACCACCAAAAGTTTACGCCCTCGTGAAATAGCATCGAAAGGATCCATCGTGAACTAGAAGTACCATTTCATCAAATTTTGCTTACAAAAACATTAACCTAAGCTAAAACCCAGACATGAAATTACATATTTGCCCTTACCTTATCCTATCTTACCCATCCGAGATAGGAAGGCACTCAAGCCACTTGGTTCTCAGCTTGGCGCGCTCGCTCACCCCTTCTGCTACCACCGTAGGTTCTAGCACACGGGTCAGGGCATTGCCTCTGTCGGCCACTGCATAGGTCTAGGCATCGCCTCTGTCGGCCACCGCGCTACATGCATGGTGCCTCAGCCAGGCCGTCGGGCGCCCCTACACGGCGCCTCCGCTAGGCCACTAGGCACCCCTACGCGGCACCTCCTCCAGGTCACCGGCATCCCCTGCGTGACGCAGCGCCTCCGCTAGGCCGCTGGCATCCCTGCTCACCACCTTTGTCGCCCGCCAGATGCCCCTCCACACTCGACTACATAATGCATGAATCTAAGATTCCCGATGGGTAAAAATGAAACCTTAGCTATCTACTGCATCTCGTAGCACAACTAAAATTAGTTGTGGCATGCGATTGTTTGTGATATCTGGTTCATTTGTGTGTGCGATCTGGTATGAGAATGGTCTGTGATGAGAAAGGACTTTTGGAAGCAGTGCTAATTTGTTTGCACTGCTACTATTTTCAGGATCGATCCGACCAATGCATGTAGAGTAGTGATTGATGTTTCGTCCTACTCAACTATTGAGGATGATCGATCCATGTACAAAAAGAGCAGACGCTTGGATTGGTGGGTGGATGCAGAAGAGTACTCCATCATTGACATGGAGAAAGATGTTTTCAAGCACTTTAGTTGGGCCATCTATTAGGAAGCAAACTTCTGGTTTGTGGGTTAGAATAATCTAATAGTTCGCCTTGGTACTGACCAAGAGCTTCTAACTTTGCTGCGAGCTTCAAAATTGGTGGAGTTTATCATGACTGTTGATAGATGTGAGCATGTTGATATGGCTTGTACTGTGACTGAAATGGAGAATGAAAGACAAGTGCCAAATGAAGAGAATGACCTACAACTTTAGGTCATAGAAATGTTTCAAGGGATGCATGTGAGTGTAGAATTGGATGGTCTAGAATGGGCCTTGCAACCGCAACTTGGTGTTACAATTGTTGGTCCTTCCAGAGTAGAGGAGGAGGAGGAGGGTGACCATTATATGGAGCCCAGTGTTGACCATGAGGGAGATGATCTAGTTGGAGCTAATGAAGAGTGGAGGTATTTCAATAAGGTACATGAAGTAGGAAGTAATGAGAAAGTGCAGCAAGAAAAGAACAAAATGGACAACAACAAATTTGTAATTGAAGACATAGATCCTAAGGCTGTGCCAACAAATTTGCGGGATGCTCCGTATGTTCCACTCACTACATATGACAGAGACAACCCTGATATAAAGGAAGGTTCAACATTTACTGATAAAAAGGCCTTCATACTGATGATCAAGCAATATGCCACAAAAAGGGAGTTTCAAACATTTGTAGAGCATAGTGATAAATCAAGATATAGGGCACGATGTGCAGATTCAGAGTGTGGATGGAAAGTTCATGCAAAGAAACTTCGTGGTTGCCCCACTTTCATGGTATACTAATTTCATACTATACAATTGTTTTTTTCATGTTCTGTCAATAATTTTAGACTATGCAATTCTGTTTTTTCATGTTCTATCAATAATTTCAGACTATGTAATTGTTTTTCCATGTTCTTTTAATAATATCAAGCTATGCAATTTGTTTTTGCTCATGTTCTATCAATAATTCAGATCCCATATTTAAACACTAAATTCAAATCCCATATCGTCTATTTTTTCAGGTTGTGTCAATAGGTTCTAGCCATACTTGTGCTAGCACCAGCCAAGTGAGGGGTAAGGAGGCTACTAAAGCGTGGATAGCGAACAGAGCAACAGAGGTACTCAAGTATACTCCAGAGTTGGGAGCAAAGAAGTTGCAAGTTGAGCTTGAAAGACAGTTCCCGATCAAAATGTCATATAATAAGGTGTGGGAAGAAAGACAACTTGCACTAAAAGGCCTACATGGCACTTGGGACGAAAGTTTTAGAATGTTATGGAGTTTCAAAGCTGAGTTAGAAGCTACATGTTTTGAAAGCATAGTAGAGATTGATTGCAAGAAGAACAAAAAGGATGGTCGAGTCTATTTCTATAGGATGTTTATGGCCATCAAAGCATGTGTGAATGGATTTCTTGCTGGTTGTAGGCCATACCTTGGGGTTGATTCTACTCACCTCATAGGTAAATATAATGGATAGCTAGCTGCAGCAACAACAATTGATGGACATAATTAGATGTACCCGATGGCATATGGAATTTTTTACAAGAAGACAAAAGCTGATTGGACATGGTTTCTGAAGCAATTGAAGAGAGCAATTGGAACTCCACATGGACTCACAATACACACAAATGCTTGCAAAGGCTTAGAGAAAGCAGTCCATAATGTCTTCCAAGGTGACGTTGAGCATAGGGAGTGTTTTAGGCACCTCATGCATAGTTTTAGAAAGCACTTCGATGGAGATGTGCTAAAGTACACGTGGCCTTGTCCTTGGCCATATAGTACTAGGAGGTATCAATGGCTTTGGGACAAAATTGGAGAGAATTGTCCAGCAGCAATTCCTTACTTGCAAGCAGAGCACAAACATCTTTGGTCTCGAGCTAAGTTCTCAGGGGAGTGCAAGGTTGATTATGTAAACAACAACATATCAAAATCCTTCAACAACGGGATTAAAGAGACCAAATGGTTCCCAGTGGATGTCCTCGTGGACACAATTAGGGGTATGATCATGGAAAAGATAGCTATGAGGCAGCTTATAGCTAACAAACTTGAAGGGTCAATTCTCCCTAGTGTTATAAATGAGCTGAAGATGAAGAGTAGAAACTTGAAGTACACAATTAAAGGGAGTGGTGGTCTCAAGGCTGAGATATCTGGACTGACTAAAGACAACTATCCTTGAGGCATGCTGTGGACCTTGAAAGCAAGACATGTTCATGTGGTCAGTGGAATATTTCTAGGAAACCTTGCACTCATGTTATATCATTTATAGGTTCTCTTAGATAAATTAAACTTGAGGACTTTGTTCATGATTACTACTCAGTTCAGCGTTTCAAGGCTACTTATCAGTTTGGGGTCAACCCAATGGTTGACAAGTCACAGTGCCTATTGTTGATCCCGGATTTGTAATGGTGCCTCCGAATCTTGAAATGTCTTCAAGTAGGCCAAAAGTGAAGAGGATCAAAAGTAAGGGTGTGCCAGGAAAAAGGGGTCCTTACCAATGCAAAAGATGCTTCTAGTTTGGGCATATTGAGAAGGGTTGTAGTGAGCCGCCTACTGAACTCGTTGTTGAATTGTCACCGGCAGCTCCTACTGATTCAAGATAAATTGACCCCTGTACTTTTGTTGTAACATGATCTTTTATTAAATATGGTTGATACCTTCCTGATGTGTAGGAAAAGAAAAGAAAAGGGCAGTACATCTAGCTGCAAAAAAGCTCTAAAAAATCTAAGAAAGTATCTGCACCTTCTACTTTCTTAATCACACAACCATCTGTTAGTCCAAGACCAACAATAAGAAGGATGGTAACTTCCACTAGTCCTCTCAGTCCAGGATCTATAACAAGGAGTAGGGCATCAGCAGACATATCCCTAGGAGGAATTACAAGAAGGCTTGTCGTAGGCTAAGCAATGGCTTTGTTAGTGCAAATGCTATGTATTGTACTACTGTTATGATATAGTTAGACTATGGATGCATGTGTGTGAACTATTGCATGTGTTAGCAGACCTGTCCCCTTTGCTGTCTTAACTAGTACTTTGTTGAGAAATGGTTGTTGAGAAGTGGCTGATGTGAATCGGCCTGTTCGCTTGTTGGTTTCAGCCATGGCTTATTAGCCATGGTACAATATTTTTCTCTCACAACAAACCAGCACCAGCCGGGCTTATCAGCCTAGAAACCAACCAGCGATATGGCTGAATGTACGTGTTCATGTGTGTTTATATTAAAGAGATCCCTATATTAAATGTCTTCATATGTGCCAAAATGTGCTTATATTGCTTCTGAAATATATGTGTTCATTTATGTTTAAATTTTGAGGCACATACAGCTGTTTATTTGGTTCTCACTGGGGGTATCTGTGTCCAAGTTAATAACTCCGTGACTTCATTTTAACGGAATGATACTTTCAGTTTATAATCTAACCTTTCATTGGTATTTTACGGAGACGCAAACTTTCAGTGGTATTTTACGAAGATCGCGATATTTCGATGCTACACAACCAATTTTTCCCTTAAATAACCCCTAGAATGTTTTGAGTTGATAAAATCCAATCAAGCCCGCCATTTTTAGAGAACTAACCCCATCCGTATTCATGAACAATGTTCTGCATGCTTTGTTACCTTTCATTACTAACCCATTTTGTTCATGACTAATTCAGATATAGTTCTTAGATCTTTTCCCCATCCGTATTCATGAACAATGTTCTGCATGCTTTGTTACCTTTCATTACTAACCCATTTTGTTCATGACTAATTCAGATATAGTTCTTAGATCTTTTATATAGCACGCTTTTTAAATTTAATCATGTGTATATATAACAAGTTACTCCGTAAATACCTAAGGGTATAAATGGATATTTTGATCTATTCCGTCTATTACTAAAAAACAAAACAAAACCTATTTTGTCATTATTTCCAAGGACGAGGCTCCAAATAAGTCCAAACTCGGTTGCCGCTCTCCTGAGCCGTCCACCGCCGGTCCGCCGCTAGCGCCACTCGGGTGGCCGCGACCGCGAGCCGTGAGAGCGGTGACAGTGCGTCAGTGCAGCGTGCAAGCGTCCAATGCCGGCACAAAGAACTGGAATATGCCAATCGCCACCGGGGCCGAGCTGAAGCCCTGGAGTCGTTCGTTCCGTGGCTGGCTGGTGGCTGCGGTGGGCCCGCAGAGTCCATGAGAGGCACGGGAGCTTCCAAAAGAAGCCAACAGCGGGCGAGGCGAGAACGGCAGGCGGAGGCGACGTGTGGATGTCAGGCCTCGCGCCGGATAGCGTGCCGACTGGCGAGCCAGCGAGAGAAACCCCTCCCACTCCTCCCACAGACTTCACGCCCACCCGCACTCACTGACAGCCCCGCCGCACTCCGCGTAGGGCCAACAGATCAGTGAGGCGAACCCGTGCTGAAAGAGCTTTTTACGCGTCGCTGCCTCGCCTCCCGTTCTTCCGCTCCACCTCCACCGCCTCCATGCCGCTGCCGAGCGCTGCTGGAAAGTTTTAAAACTCACGGGGAGCTTGGAGACGCCACGACGACCGCCGCTTCTCTCGGCCATTGTCTAGGGAGAGAGCGCGCGAGCGACCTAGGTCCAGTCGGCTTCGGGTGTTCGGCGTCAGCTATCCGCGACGATGGGCCTGCGCGTGGCCGCTACCGCGCCAGCTGCGGCCGGCGTGCGCGTGCTCGGTGGGGGCGCCGCGCGCGTGACGCCGCGCCCGCGGGTGTCGCCCCGCGGCAGCAGACGCCTCTCCGTGCGGATGTCCGTCGCGACCACCGAGACCACCACCTCCGCCACCGCCGCCGTGGGCGCCGTCAGTTTGCTTTCTCAGCGTCAATTGTTTTTTAGTGGTTCTTTTTCTGCTTCTGCTTCTCGGCCGTCGCTCTAGCTAGCCATGAGCCCATGACAGTTCACGAGGGTTTGGTTTGGGGTGCGTGGTGCAGTCGGAGGACCAGGCGCTGGAGGCTAGGAACTCCAAGACGGTGGTGGCGGTCATCCTCGGCGGTGGCGCCGGGACCAGGCTCTTCCCGCTCACCAAGCGCAGGGCCAAGCCCGCGGTGAGTGAGTCAGCTGTGTCTGAGGATTTAAATTCGTGGAATGGGACACATGCAGCTCATCCGTTCCTCTGCATTTCAGGTGCCAATTGGCGGCGCGTACAGGCTGATCGACGTGCCGATGAGCAACTGCATAAACAGTGGGATCAACAAGGTGTACATCCTCACGCAGTTCAACTCGCAATCCCTTAACCGCCACCTCTCCAGGGCCTACGATTGCACCAATGGAGTGGCCTTCGGAGATGGATTCGTCGAGGTGTGATTCCAGATCATGTATATAGTACTCTAGGGAATGACTGACAAAGCCACAAGGATTCGTGGTTCAACACTTCAACTCTGGTGATCTGAAAAGGGTATTTGACAGATCGGGATTCAACTGTTTTTCAGGTTCTAGCAGCGACCCAGAGGCCTGGATCGGAGGGAAAGAGGTGGTTTCAGGGTACTGCTGATGCAGTTCGGCAGTTCGACTGGCTTTTCGATGTAAGAGTTCGGTTCGATGCTTTCTTTTTCGTGACGGTACAAACATTCCCATATGGTTTCAGTTTAGTATCAAATACCCAAAGCAGTTATAAAAAACCCGAAGCGAAAGAAAATATTCTATTACTTGCATGACAAAAACCATCTTTGCCTTTTTTTTAATCATCAGTTCAAATCTGAGGGTCATCTCATCCCATCAATTAAAGTTCAGTTCAGAGGGATTGCCCAGTTCCCTATTGTTTTACTTTATAATATTATACCACAAAATTGTTCCTTATAGAAATGGTAATACATTAATGTTTTATAGGATGCAAAATCTAAAGACATTGAAGATGTGTTGATTCTTTCTGGTGACCATCTCTACCGAATGGACTACATGGACTTTGTTCAGGTAACTACCTAAGGAAAATATTTTTTCCCAGTAAGTAGTACATTTTAAAATTGTTTTTTTGGTGATTTCACTTGCAGAGTCATCGGCTAAGAGGTGCAGGCATCAGCATCTGTTGTTTGCCAATTGATGGCAGGTGAGTCTCTTTCCATTTCAGTAGCCTGTAGTCACTGTACAGGACTACTCAAGTGGCTTTCCATAGAAGATGTTTAGATTAATTATACTTTCTTTGATATGGTACAGGCAAAATCTTGATTTTGAGCATCTGCTAAACTCTCTTTCATGTATTTCCATACCCCTTTTGGTCCTAGTCTCTTTGTGGATGTGATCATGAATGAGTTTCTTTTCTATGTCAGCCGGGCATCTGATTTTGGCCTAATGAAGATAGACGACACTGGAAGAGTTATTTCATTCAGTGAGAAACCAAAAGGAGACGAATTAAAGGCAATGGTAAGTTGGACTTTGTTTTCCTGCATTCCAACCAACTGACCTGTAGTTCTTAGGGTGCACAAATTTTAGTTGTCCTAGTATATTACACTAAAGTAAACAGAAGCTCTTGAGCCATTTTTATTATTTTTATTGTCTGCAGCAAGTTGACACCACAGTGCTAGGCTTATCAAAGGAGGAAGCAGAAAAGAAACCTTACATAGCTTCAATGGGGGTCTATATTTTTAAGAAAGACATACTCCTAAACCTTTTAAGGTATGTGAATTGAACTCATTGGAACTCACAAAGTTTCATTAAATTATCTATGTGATTATCCAGACAAAGGGGATTTAGGATTCTCCATTTATGTTCTAATATTCTATTCAGTTAACTGCTTAATTGCTCATCAATCTTAAGCTGGACTGTATCATCGTTTGGTCAGATGGCGTTTTCCCACTGCAAATGATTTTGGTTCTGAAATTATTCCTGCTGCAGCAAAAGAAATCAATGTAAAGGTACGTGCACATACGAATTTAGCATATTGGGCTCCAAGTAGTAATTGTTGGAATACAAGTGAATTGCCCATCTCTTCCCATCAGCTTAAGCTTTTGGGTTGAACTGATCGATACATGCAACTTAATATGTTATCAGAGCCAGATGTCTCGATTCCTGGTTAACGCAATTAAAATAAAATAATTGTTGCTTGCTCCTATTCTACGTTTGAGGCCTGAGGGAGCCTCCACATGAGGGGGAGTGTTGGAGTATAAGTGAATTGCCCATCTCTTCCCGCCTCCACGTGAGGGGGAGTGTTGCAATATAAGTGAATTGTCCATCTCTTCCCATCAACTTAAGCTTTTGGGTTGAACTGGTCAGTGCATTCAACTTAATAGTAATTACACTATTTAAGCATGGTTGCATAGTTCAAGAAAACAAAATCACATCACTTTGCCATTCGCATTCCTGCTAACAAACAGTCGGAAATTTAATATGCCATGCATGACCATTCAACAAAAAATGTCATGCATGCTAGTATGTCAGAACTTTTTCAGCAACACCTTCATTTTCCTTGTTAAGTTACAGTTGTGCTGCAAATCTTGCACAATTTAAAGACAGGCATATCACCATCTTAGTTATGTATTAATCCGGTTTCATAATCTTGTCCCAAAATCTTGACTTGATATCATGGTGGACACTTCAGGCTTATCTTTTCAATGATTACTGGGAAGATATTGGAACTATTAAGTCCTTCTTTGAGGCAAACCTTGCTCTTGCTGAACAGGTATGCCTTTTATGATTACTGGCTTACTGCAAACTCTTCGAGTAACTCTTTGTACTGCTTTGCTTTATGTTTTTTATATTTCTCTAGAAAAGGAGTACTGAAGCAAACCCTTATACCACACCTGTTCATTCATGTTCTGGCATTATTCTTTTGAACATTTGTGGTGTTGCGGTGATTGTGAAACACTGAACTCTTCTGCTCACCTTTGATTAAACCATGCAGCCTCCAAGGTTCAGTTTCTATGACGATGACAAACCAATGTACACATCACGGAGAAACCTACCACCATCTATGGTCAACAATAGTAAGGTGTTATGCCCATCTGTACTAAAATGGGTCATCACGGTCGTCCTTTTTTGCACTTTATTATATTATTTATTTCACGTTTGTTATTAATTAGTACCATGCTTCCATGCCTTTGCTTCCTTATTTTGATTTTTGGGGCATTCATTTACTATTCCTTGAAGGGTAGGCCTGGTGCAGTGGTGAGAGCTGTCTCACTGAGTCATCAGGTCACGGGTTCGAAGCAGCCTCTCCGTAGATTTTGCGGGGAAAGGCTAGCCTCGGTTTTTCCCTTCCCCAGACCCTACTCATGTGGGAGCCTTCGGCACTGGGTGTGCCCTTTTCATTTACTATTCCTTGAAATCCTATCTGCTTGATGTGGCCCCCTTCTAACACGTTGGTGTCACTGCAGATCACTGATTCAATCATTTCCCACGGATGTTTCTTGGATAACTGTAGGATAGAACATAGTGTTGTTGGAGTTCGTTCTCGGATAGGCTCCAATGTGCACCTCAAGGTTAGATCTCTTCCTTTGTTGGCTGAAGTATTTCATTATACAAATATAGAGAAACAAGTAGCAAGTGTTATGGATTTGATCCAATGTCCTGTAGTTAGCAGCTAATGTATCTTTTCATCTTTTTCCCTGAAGGATACTGTAATGCTTGGCGCTGATTATTATGAAACTGACGCGGAAAGAGGAGAACTGCTTGCAGAAGGAAATGTTCCTATTGGGATCGGAGAGAATACAACGATTCAGTATGAATGCATATTTTATTTCTACCGCTAACTCATTTGACTATTGAATCCTAATATCTTCGTTTTTGTGCTCTGAAAAAGTTTACTTCTACCACTAACTCCTTTGACATCATCTTTTACTATTCAATCCTAACATCTTTCTTTTTGCTCTCTGCAGAAAGTGTATCATAGACAAGAATGCGAGGATAGGGAAGAATGTGATAATCTCCAATTCTGAAGTAAGCTTGATCTCTACCTCTTTATGACTAGCAGACTAAAAGTATCTGAAATCAGTCAAATAACCAGCAGTTTGCAACTTGCAACAAAATAAGATGGCCACAATGTATGTGTTATCGCAAGTTGTAGTATCTTCCTTCCCTCTGCCAGCATTGTTCTTTTTATTTTTCTAACGCATACATCTTCATAGAGAATGTATCATCAACTCTAAACCAAATCTGGCTGGCTGTTACGTTTTACAGGGTGTAGAGGAAGCTGATAGAACCTCCGAAGGCTTCTACATCCGAACCGGCGTCACTGTCGTACTGAAGAACTCGATAATTGCTGATGGATTGGTCATATGAACTGAAAAGGTCTCACAAGGCTGGTATTTGCGGCAGAAGCAATCATAGGAGTTCTTTGTAGTTTTACAATAAGATGCTGTATAGCAGTCAAGAGGTTCTGCTTGTCTATACAAGAGAACTTTTGCCTACAAATCTTGTCTCACTATGCTGTATTTGACTCAAACAACGTTGCAGATCTTTTTACGACGTGTTTTTTCATTATTAAGAGGAAACAAAGATACAAGGTTCAGGCACAAATCACCAGCTCTAGTGCAGTGACGCGAGGAGCGTTTGCACTAGGCCTGCGACCGCTGAACTGCCCTCACCCGAGGACCAGCTCCCTAGCTACTGGATTCACAGAGTCATCCAAGAAAGGAAAATTGCTGATGGATTGGTCATATGAACTGAAAAGGTCTCACAACGTTTCAGATCATGAATGAACATTGTCCGTTTCATTTTTTTCTTTCTTGGACATTTACACAAACCTTTTCAATTTTTCTTTCTTAATTAACACCAAAAGTTTTTATTCTAATCAGTATGCAACCAAGTTTCAAGTTTCTTGTGCCAAATTCAATGTGTTTGATCATGTATTCACATTACAGGTTGCATGTTTGAAACTGCATTACCGATGATTTTTGAAAGTAGAGGTAGCCTGCCTCTGCCTGGTCCTGATACTTTGCTTCAAACATGCGGCATGCCATATAAAACTAAAGTCAGATATAAAAGTGATGTAATACTTCTTGTGATCAATGCAAATAATAAGTAATAAATGGCACACTATTCATACTAAAGCTCAACAAGAAAATGATGTTGAACAATTTACCAATTGCCTGTTTAAATTTTAGATATGGTGTCAGCTTGTCGAACCATAAATCCATAATTCCACTACAACATACCAAAATATCACGGGATTTTTCTATAAAATAAATTGCATTGAAGTTGATGCAAATTACCATTGAAGTGGTTTATACAACAATAAAAAAACATTTCCCAAGAATGCCATAGTATTCAGGAAAACATTTTGAGTTGCTGCCCAATCACCTGGTCAGGTTGAAACAGGGTAAGGAGTAAGAACTGCTTTACTGTCAGGAATACAATATGAATCGGGTAGGGAGATAAATGTGGCAACACACTGCATGCATTTTTTTTTAGCAATGGTGCTGCCTTTGTTAGTTTCTCTGCCTTATATTGTCATCCTAAACTCGGGAATTTCTGACAGAAACCTATGTCTCAATTTATATACACGTTTGAGCATTTGTCATGAAACTGCCTTGATATCTTCTTCGGTGGGCGGGCGTATGTCCAGTTTCTGCTCCTGTTTTGGCATCCTGACCAATAAATTAAGGTTTAGTGATTGTGTATTTCATTATATACGAATAAAGTTTTGGAGAGACCTCTTGAGTAAAAAAATAAAAGCTCTCTAGGCAGCTATATATGAACTGATAAAGCAGATGAAGAAAATTCCAGCTAAATTGTGTCATGAGAGTTAGTCCCTCCCAGTATGAACTTATCTCAAGAGAACTTGAAGTTCAGATTTGCTGATTTGCACAGCCGACCAAACTACATCACACAGCTACGAGACAATGATTTCACATACAGTAAAGAGCATGCTTACATCGAGTCAGTTTTGACTGTGGCTTGATTATATTCCACAGGAAGAACAATTGAGTTTTTGTCATCAATATCTCCCTGCACAAGTAAATCAGAAGTGCAGTGTTCAGATAAACTTTGTTAAAAGAAAAGGTGTTCAAATAAACAAGTTTGTATTACAAACGTAGCGCACCATTTTACTTGGATTGGCAAGATGCTGCTGAGTCATTTTTGGTGCATTCAGAGGACTTCTTAGAGTACCCTGAAAAATCCAAAGGTTATGTTATGACGGGCGTCCAGTACACTAGGCGCAACCCCTCCAGTGGCTAGGCCACGCCCGCGCAAGAGAAGGCCAGAAGGCCCAAGTCATCAGCATTTAGTTTTTATCGGAATTACTATAATTATTAGAGGGTTATTTCTATTATTATTATTAGAGGACATATAAATACTTTGTAAGACTACTTTGGGGAATTAAGCAGAAACATATATTGTTTCTTGGCTTCCCAAGGGAGCCAGGAGTTTTGCCATGCCCTAACCCTAGCTCGGGCGACCACGGCGCCGCCGCGCCGTCTTCCTCGCGTCCTCAAGCCCCAACCTCCGATCACACACACCTACAGTCTTCGATCCCTCCCTCGCCGGACTAGGGATCCTAACAGCCTGGTATCAGAGATGTCAGGTCCTCCATCCACATCCACGCAGCCGCCGTCCACCTCCGCCTCCCTGCCCGTGCCATCAGCGCCAGCGCCGTTGGCCGCGTTGGGGCGGTCGTCCGCATCCTCGGGAGCGTCCCTGACGTTGGAATCTTTGGCCGGCGACGTGGCTGAGATTGCCCACGGCATGGCGGCCATGCAGGCGGCCCTGGCTGCCCTCATCCCACCACCTCCCCCTCCACAACAGCCGGCACCACCACCACCTCCACAGCCGTCGTAGCCGCAGGCGCTCTTCCCCTACGGCATGCCCCAGACCAGCGGGACGGGGGTGCCCCTCCACTTGCTGCGGTGGCCGGCCTCGCCGTCTCCCATCCCGTCGTGGGCGATGGGCTCCACGACTTCGCCCATCTACACGATGGCCACGACGCCTACACCGTCGGCGGCCGCGATCGCGGCGTCCTCCGGGGCGCACCAGCCGCCCCCGACCAGCGGCATCTTCTATGGAGGGACGGACGGTACCCTCATCTACGGTGGAGGCGGGTACTTCGGCGGCGCCCTATCCGCCGAGGACTCGTCTGCCGCTGCTCCCAACGGCGCCCATGCCCCTCCCAAATTTTACAAGCTGGAGTTCCCGACGTTCGACGGCGCCGTTGATCCGCTCAATTGGCTCAACCACTGCGATCAGTTTTTCTGCGGCCAGCGAACATTGGCTTCGGATCGCACATGGCTAGCTTCGTACCATCTTCGCGGCGCTGCTCAAACTTGGTACTATGCGCTGGAACAGGATGAAGGCATGCTGACCTGGGAGCGTTTCCACGACCTGTGCCAGCTCCGTTTCGGCCCCCCAACGCATGGCACGCGGCTGGCCAAGCTCGCCCGGCTACCCTTCCAGTCTTCGGTCCAGGAGTATTCGGACCGCTATAATGCTGTACTCTGCCATGCTCGCGACCTCAATCCTCGCCAGAAGGCGGAACTGTTCGTGGGTGGCCTCCTCGAGCACATCAAGGTCGACGTCGAGATGCACCACCCGCCCGACCTTCAGTCGGCCATGTACTACGCTTGGGCGTACGAGCGTCGCGCGGCAGCCTTTCTGCCCGTGCCGCAACAGCAGCGCAACGCTCGGCCTCCGGTGCGCCCTGGCTGCCCGTGGCCCCTCGGCCGGCGGCCAACACCACCGCGGGTGGGGGAGGAGCCCCCGCCCTGCCAGCGTCTACACCAGCAGCGGCCGGCCAGCCGCGATTCCGCCGTTTGTCTCCGGCGGAACAGCAGGAACGCCGCCGCCAAGGGTTGTGTTTCAACTGTGATGAGCCCTACGTGCGCGGCCACGTTTGTCAGCGCCTCTTCTACCTCGAGACCGACGACTTCCTCGACGACGAGGTGCCGGCGGAGGTCGCTGCTACGGCCATGTTCCCGGAGGCGCAGGAGGCGGCCGCTGCCTTTTCCTTCGGCCAGGACATCGCGGCGCTTGCCCAGACCGCCCCGGCGGTGGAGCCCAAGGTCTCCCTCCACGCGTTAGCTGGCGTGCGCGCGGAGAACGCCATGCCGTTACCGGTGACAGTACACGGCCACCGTGTGGTGGCGCTTCTCGACTCCGGCTCAACGACAAACTTCATCAACACCGATCTTATGCGCCGACTTCAGCTAGTTACCACCCCCCACCCCACGTTGCGGGTGTTGGTGGCCAACGGCGACCGTGTTCCGTGCCAAGGGGTTGCTCGCGACGTGTCCCTCGCCATTGGCACCGAGGAGTTCTCCATCAGCTGCTTCGGCATTAGTCTGGGTGAGTTCGACCTCATCCTTGGTGTTGAATTCCTCCGAACCCTCGGACCCATCCTGTGGGATTTTGAGGACCTCTGCATGGCGTTCACTCGCGGTGGCCGCCGCCTTCTGTGGAAAGGACTAGGCTCCCCCCGCGACGACATTCGGGAGCCCGCGGTCCGAGCCGTCCACACGTCCCCAGGGCAGCCGCTCCTGGACCGGCTCCTCCACCAGTTCGTCGGCGTCTTCGACGAGCCGCGCGGCCTTCCGCCGGTCCGGCCCTACGACTACAGCATCCACCTCCTGCCGGGCATGACTCCTGTCGCCGTGCGCCCCTACCGCTACCCGCAGTTGCAGAAGGATGAGCTCGAATGGCAGTGTGCCGAGATACTCGCACAGGGGATCATACACCCCAGCACATCGTCGTTCTCTGCCCCGGTCCTCTTGCTCCGCAAGGCGGGCAACTCCTGGAGGTTCTGCATCGACTACCGCGCCCTCAACGCCAAGACCTCCAAGGACAAATTCCCTATCCCGGTGGTGGACGAGCTCCTTGACAAGCTTCACGGCGCCCGCTTCTTTACGAAGCTTGACCTGCGTTCCGGCTACCACCAGGTGCGGATGCACCCGGACGAGATCAGCAAGACGGCATTCCGCACTCACCAAGGGCACTACGAGTTCTTGGTGATGCCCTTTGGCCTCTCCAACGCCCCGGCCACATTCCAAGCGCTCATGAACGATGTTCTCCGACCGTACCTCTGCAGGTTTGTCCTGGTGTTTTTCGACGACATTTTGATTTACAGCTCGTCGTGGGCCGAACACCTGTAGCACATCGGCATCATCCTCAACGCCCTCCGCGCCCACCATTTGCACCTCAAGCGTTCCAAGTGTTCGTTTGGGGCGTCCTCGGTGACCTATCTCGGCCACGTGATCTCCGCTGGAGGCGTCGCCATGGACGCTGACAAGATCGCGGCGGTTGCCTCGTGGCCCGCTCCGCGGTCTGCTCGGGCCCTGCGGGGCTTTCTGGGGCTCGCCGGCTACTACCGGAAGTTCATCCGGGACTTCGGCATCATCGCGGTGCCCCTCACCCGCCTCCTGCGACGCGATGCGTTCGCATGGGACGACGACGCCGACTCGGCCTTCAGGGCACTCAAGGGCGTCCTCACTACCGGTCCGGTCCTTCAGATGCCGGATTTCGACCGGACGTTCACCGTGGACAGCGATGCCTCGGGTGCGGGGTTCGGTGCCGTCCTTCACCAGGGCGCCGGGCCTCTCGCCTTCTTCAGCCGGCCGTTCGCCGCCCGCCACCTCAAGCTCGCCGCTTATGAGCGGGAGCTCATCGGGTTGGTCCAGGCCGTTCGCCATTGGCGGCCATACTTGTGGGGCCGTCATTTTCTTGTTCGTACTGACCATTACAGTCTCAAGTATCTGCTGGACCAACGCCTGTTGACGGTGTCGCAACATCAATGGGTCAGCAAGCTCTTCGGCTTCGACTTCGCCGTGGAGTACCGCCCCGGCAGCCTCAACACCGTGGCGGATGCCCTCTCCCGCCGCGACGCCGAGGCCGCCCCTGAGGAGGGCGGGACTGCAGCAGCAGCGGCGGCCCTTTCTGGGCCGTCCTTCGCCTACCTCGACGACGTGCGCCGTGCCACGGCCACTGCCCCCGACGCCTTGCTGCTGCAGGAGTGCTTCCGTGCAGGCGAGCTTGCTGCCCCCTGGCGCGAGGACGCGGGGCTGCTGTTACACGGCTCCCGCATCTTCGTCCCCGATTGTGGCGACCTCCGGCATCAGGCACTTCAGCTTGCCCATGGTGCCGGTCACGAAGGCATCCAGAAGACGCTGCATCGCCTTCGTTCGGATTTTTATATCCCCGGCGACCGCTCCTTGGTGCAGGATTGGGTGCGCACGTGTGCTACATGTCAACGCAACAAGACCGAAGCCCTACAGCCGGCGGGCTTGCTGCAGCCCCTGGCCGTGCCATCCCAGGTGTGGGTTGACATCTCCATGGACTTTATCGAGGGGCTGCCCAAGGTCGACGGCAAGTCGGTCATCCTCACCGTCGTCGATCGCTTCTCCAAGTACGTGCACTTCATCGCGCTCGGTCACCCCTACACCGTGGCGTTTGTCGCCCGTGCCTTCTTCGACGGCATTGTCCGGCTTCACAGGTTCCCGACGTCCATCGTCAGTGATCGGGACTCTGTGTTCACCGGGCACGTGTGGCGCGATCTCTTCAAGATGGCGGGCGTCAAGCTCCGCATGAGCACAGCGTTCCACCCCCAGACGGATGGCCAGTCGGAGGTGGTCAATAAGGTAATCGCAATGTATTTGCGTTGTGTTACAGGGGACCGCCCTCGAGCTTGGGTCGACTGGCTGTCGTGGGCGGAGTATTGTTACAATACCTCCTTCCACACCTCCCTTCGCGCGACGCCATTTGAGGTGGTGTACGGCCGTCCCCCGCCACCCATACTGCCATACCGGCCGGGGACAACACGTACGGAGGCTGCGGACGCCCTTCTCCGCAGCCGTGATGATATCCTCGCCGAAGTTCGTCAGCGCCTCCTTCAAGCCTAGCAGCTCGCGAAGAAGTACTACGACGCCAACCACCGGGACGTGGAGTTCGACGTCGGTTCGTGGGTCTGGCTGCGCCTCCTCCATCGCACGGCGCAGTCTCTGGACCCCCGCGCCAAACACAAGCTGGGGCCGCGTTGGGCAGGGCCTTTCCGCGTGCTCGAGCGCATTGGGAGCATTGCTTATCGTCTCCAGCTGCCGGATGGTGCTCGCCTCCATAACGTGTTCCATGTCAGCCTGTTGAAGCAGCACCGCGGCGACCCGCCCGCGACTTCGGATGCTCTACCTCCGACGCAGGACGGCCGCGTCCTTCCTGCTCCCGAACGCGCGCTGTAGGCGCAGTGTCACCGTGGTGTCTGGCACGTGCTGATCCAGTGGCACGGCTTGGCTGAAGACGATGCCACTTGGGAGCGCCTCAATAAGTTCCAGGCAGCGTACCCCGACTTTCAGCTCGAGGACGAGCTGTTTTCGCAGGCGGAGAGAGATGTTATGACGGGCGTCCAGTACACCAGGCTCAACCCCTCCGGTGGCTAGGCCACGCCCGCGCAGGAGAAGGCCAGAAAGCCCAAGTCATCAGCATTTAGTTTTTATCGGAATTACTATAATTATTAGGGGGTTATTTCTATTATTATTATTAGAGGACATATAAATACTTTGTAAGACTACTTTGGGGAATTAAGCAGAAACATATATTGTTTCTCGGCTTCCCAAGGGAGCCGGGAGTTTTGCCATGCCCTAACCCTAGCTCGGGCGACCACGGCGCCGCCGCGCCGTCTTCCTCGCGTCCTCAAGCCCCGACCTCCGATCACACACACCTACAGTCTTCGATCCCTCCCTCGCCGGACTAGGGATCCTAACAGGTTAACTAGTAGGAATGTTGCTAATAGGGCCCACAAGCACATGCTAATCAGGTAATTTGTTGACCAATCATAATATGTTATTGGGAAGTTTGTCAAATTAAGGAGAATGATGTTTTTCTTTGACATGAGGAGGAAAAAGGTACCAAACAGAAACAGGACAAGAGGTGCTATGATTGGCATAGAGAAAGATGTACCTTATTTGCCCACATTAAGCCGCAAGCGTTGCAGAGGGACCTTGGACCAGCTGGGCCCCGACGCATTGCTGGAGTAAGCCTTGAGCTGATGCCACAATTTTGGCAACTAGCAAAACAGGCCAACATTAGTCAATACATGAAGGCAACAAACTTCTGCATATGAAACTGATGTAACACATACACATGATCACAAAGTGAAAGTTGGCACATGACAACTAACTCACTGGGTTTCTCGAAAATGATCATCCTCGCCGTTAGCTGGAGAGACACAAGCTGCAGAAGAAGAGGCACCATCACCAAAATCTGATCTCCCAGCAAATTGACCTTTACGCCGTTTCATCCTAAAATATTATTGAGATTGTGCAATTCAAGATTCAGAAATAATTTACAACAAAAACATCACCGAGTAGCGATCACTTGAATGCAAAATATGGTTATGCAATGGTTACGGTAAATAAACCTGGGATATGTTCCCAGTGGTGAATGGTGGCGAGCAGCAATAGGTAGGCCAGGGTTTGTTCCCTGGCAGCTGCAACAGAATGTAAACAGGATGATGAAAAAAAAAACAGAAGCACCTTTTCTAGCAAGATTAGAACAAAAAACAGTAACTGGATTGAACCAGGTAGGAATGAAAAGAAACACATTGGTTCCGGAAAAGGAGTGACAAATGGAAAATCAGTGCCTGGCATGGTAATGGCAAATCATAGAACCCATCAGTTCCATTCTCCATGGAATCCATATAAGCCTTTATATGATACTTCTTCCAAAATCCTAGACTAAAAGGCATAAAAAGAAAGTCCTTGTTCATTTTGATATCTAATTGAAATAAGTCTTTTAAACATTCACATTGCTTATGATGACCATGAATTTCTAGCGATTTCTCAGAGCACATTATCTTGAATAACATGCCTGTACCTTTAGTGGTAAGTACTCCAATAGGTAGATCCATGGTATCACTGCTATTTAGTTTTTCTCCGATGTTAGTACTTGGAGAAACTATTCAAGACAAAAAGGCAACCTAAGATTGGATAGGATAGCAGTGATAATAGTCTTGAATATGGCATGCGTATTCCTATTTAAACAGAGACCAAAGAATATTCTCACATTAGGAATGTAGAAGGCGGGGCACATCCTATTTATGTGGTATAGCAATGTCAAAGTCAAGCATATTCAAGTCTGCAATAAGCTAATAAAGTCTGCAATAAGCTGATAATTTTATCTAACGTGGAGATTAACAAACGCAGACATCTTACAATTTATATCTCAAATCCTCCAAATGACAGAAGACAATTTGTTAACCAAGAATACTTTCAAAATTTCATTATGCGGTCTTTTAAAATTTTAAATATGCATGGACCCTGGTAGGTTATGATGGTCATTTCACATGCAGCATAATTATATCATTGCTAAACATAGAAGGGCATTATTCTGTCCTTACTTTTGGGCAACCTCCTTGCGCACACTGTATCTAATCCTTTTATCGAAACATCTTTCCTTTCTCTTCTCACGGAATCTCATTAAGGAAGCAACCCTTCTAGCAGCCACAGTTGTATTCTGCACATGAGACAATGCTTTAGGAGAAACTGGAAATACCTATCCTTACTGCAGGAAGTGTGTGGATACCTTCTCATCATTTGCTGTAGGAACAGCCATGTTTACCAAACCAGGAGGAACCTCGTACCCTCCAAGTACTAAAAGAACAGCCTGAACCTGTTCAATAGAAAATATTTAGGATATACAGCTCGCCTAGGTTGAGTTTCTGCATATGCAACTCCCATATCTCACTGACACGCTGGCTCACATGTGGCCTTGGGATACACGTGTCAGTGAAACAATCTCATCCCATATACACTCAAACAAATCAATAATGACATAGGCATATGGTCACCCTCAAAACCTTCAATATGGTTGCATCATGCTTACTTTGTTCTTGGTTTATCTTAGGACATGCATCCCAGTGAAGCTTTTCACTACACCATCACTAGGGTTCATGATTGCATTTACAACATTCTCACTAATACAGTTGCTAAGGAATTGAGATAGACCCCCCCCCCCCCCCCCCCCCCCCCCCCCCCCCCCCCCCACAAAAAAAACACATTCCAATTGAAGACTGGCAAAACCACCTTGTAATTGTGAAGACCAAATAATCATGTAGTTTCATGATTAGATCTCTCGTAAAATTATGAAAGTTATGACCATGACTTTGACCAATCCAGGTAAATCATCTCAATTTCTCACTTACAGAAGCTTCCTAATTTAGTTGCCTCCAGCTTTCCAAAGAATCTTCCCTAATAACTAGAACAAAAAGAATCCTCAGCTTGCCAATGAGAAAAGTAAATCATATGAATGAATCCAGTTTAGTCCAGGACCACGATGAAACATGCTTGCAAATTTTCATATTTGGGATCACAACACTAATAAGACTTGAGGAACAAAGAATATATCTTCTGATATAAAAAAGAATATGCAAGCTTCTATTGGAATTTTATTCAGCAAATATAACATAAACACAAATATGTTATAATAGTAGCAGAAGAAAGAAGACATCTACTCCACTATTCAGCAAACACGCGACTTCACCACAACGCAACTAAAAACATATCAATATCAATACACACAAAAATTGTCTACCTATTAAAGGAATGGACCAACCTTCACTGAAAAAGATCATACAGAAAACAGTACGATTCAGCAATCAAGCATTCAGCTCGATTCCACTCGAACAGTAGAACGGTATATCCATACTGATCGAAAAATGGCCAAACCAATTCATAATAACATTAGTCCCTCCCCTTACAGGATAACCAAAAGCACAGTCATATCATATAGTACGCATATTCTTTGGTGCAATTCAGCAAGGGGACAAAGGGATATGGTCAATTCACAATAGCAAATCAGAAACTGTCCCCTTAGAATTCAATCAAGGACGATAAAGACAGAATTTGATTATGTGCAACTCGACAGCAGAGCGCCTCTGCAAAGCCGGAACAATATTTGCGAATTCATAGCCGGCGCCCGGCGCACGCTAATCTCCGGCCAAGAACGATTAACGACGATCGCAACAAGTCAACGCAGCATATAGGAACCAAGGAGAGAGAATTTGGGAGGGGGCGATGGAATTTGCAGGGGTGCAAGAGAGGCGCGACCTTTTGGGGCGGGACGGGGTCGAAGATGTAGACGTCGCCCTGGTACACCAGCGTTAGCTGCTCCGACGCCGCGCTCATCAGCGCCTCCGCCGCCGCCGCCGCCGCCGAGGACGAGGAGGCGTCGCCCCCGCCGGCAGCGGCGGCGCCATCCGCCAGGGGTGGCCGGGGATCGTGGTCGTCCGCCGCGGGCTCCGCCGCCATCGGCTGGGGATCGGACGGTGGAGATGCGTGCCGACAGGGGGCGGGCCGCGACAGGCTCGGTTTGAGCGCACGTGTGGAGGATGGACGAGAGGCGCGCACGTGTGATGGTGGAGTGGAGACATATACACTGCCGCCTGCCGGTGTACGTGTCTTCCCGTGGGGCGTCAGAACTCACGAGCCTACGCGTTCTGTGTTTTCCGCTTCTGATAAGTGCAGAAAATAGAAATCAACATTAGGAGTACGCTATATATGGATATGGATTTGCGAATGTGATGTCTCCGTCATGATAAAGTAGCGTGTGAAGTTTGTTATGATGAACCCGTGAGAATTGAGACTGAAAACATAAACCAAGTCTGCGCTTGCGGTCCTAGGCTCCTAGCAACTCGAATCGTGTATAATGTTCTGAAACGAAATCCTAATTGGGAAATTCAAAACTAGACTGTGGCGGAGCGAAGAAAAAAAAATTGGACTCTGGATTGTCTCAAATCTTTTAAGGCCTATTTGTTCAAGATAGCTTAAAAGCTGGCTTTCTTGCTTTTAGTTTTTGGTTGCTTTTTTTGGCTTTTGTAATAAAATTTAAGATTTTTAGGACAACAAAAACAAAAACAAAACTCAATATTTTTTTAGCTTTTAGTTTTTTTAAAGCCAGCTCAAAAGCTAGGTTGCTTATTTTAGCTTTTAGCTTTTGGTGGCAAAAACCAAACAAAGGTTAAAACAAATAGGGCCTTAGCCGCATACGATGAACTACAATCACCTACTTAGGATATGTTTAGATCACTAGGGCTAGTTACTAGCGCTAAAAATTAGCCTAAACTAGAAGATACCTTGTACTGCTGTCAGGGTTATAAGAATTTAAAATAAAATTAAGTGGAGATGACGTGGATAGCTTGCATTAAGAGATTAAAAGTTAGTGAGATGACATGGCTAGGTGAGGATGTGGATAATTAGTGAAAATGATGGGGATAACTTGCATGTCTGAGATAGAACTTCTAGTGAGAATTAACTTTATAAGAGATATAGATATAGATATAGTTGGCAAGCTTGTTGGTTAACAACCAATTAAAGGTATGGCTAACACCTATTAGCTCTCTTTTTAAATGTACTAGGGGCTAGTGCTAATTTTGTCTAATTTTAGCTCTTACGATTAGCCCTTATATCCAAATATGTTTCCTCGTTAGGATGCCAGAACATGTGCAGAAGTTGTTGGGCATGCACCCATCTACGTACAGTAGAAGTTATCAAAGCCAATCTCATAGCAATTACGTACCTTGTGGTACGGTCGTGAAAAAAAAAATCTCATAGCAATTGATTGACAAGTTCTCGAGCATTGTATATCCTCAAATAGAGAGAGAGGCTTCGCCAGAAAATTACTTCACGATAGCACGTATGGCAGAGAAACTAACATAAGCAGCTCCAATGCAAAAGAAAAAAAGAAAAAAAGTAATGCTAATGCATGCATTCCAAGTTGGCATTTGCATATGTTCCAGATAGTAATGCAATCCATTTTATCTGAGTTGTTGTCAAGAATTTGTACGCGGAACCATCTTCCACATTCTATTCGTTGTTTTACAACAGTCTACTTGTGGACTACACATTCAGTGCTCCAAGCCTTTAACCTCGTATGTCACCTTGCAGTAGCCAATAGCTGAGTTCTGATATTTGGCGAGTCATTTCATCACACCAGGCCAGCAGCTTACAGAACCCAAAGATTGACCTACAACAAAACAAGACGAGTTATCATAATTAGAAATGAATTTGTGTGCGGTAACAGCTAGAAAACAAAGGACAGAGATTACTTGGTATATTGCTCAAGATCAACCTATTCTCCTTGTACTCAGGCGTACCAATGAATGAATAAAGTTGCTAATTAATTAATGGCGTGTTTTAAGATCCGTGTAATTTTTTGAAATATGTGTACTAGAGCCATTCTATTAATGTTTTATCTACATTCATCCAGTGACATCCGGACCGGTTTGGATTTGGTCCATATTGACCCATGTTATGTATTGATGTGAGATTGTAGGGGCTTAGTTGTACCTTGGTTGTTGAAAGTGGAAGCAACATATAAAGTTTTTTAGCTAGAGTCCTTGCCACCATTTCTGGGTTGATATTTTTATGTGAAGTAAGGGACGAAAGTATATGTCGGGTTCATAAACCCGGGGTCCCTCGAGGATCAGCTTCCATGCCCGGGCTCGGCCCAGGAAAATAACATATAGTTCATAGGCCGGCCCAAAAATCTAAAACACAGCAGGCCAGAAGGGTAGTCCGGTCGCCGACCGGAAGGTCTACCCTTAAGAATAAGCGTTCGCTCGACAACTTCTTCGGCCCACCTCTCCAACCGGAGCGCTCGCTTCGGGCACCAGCCGTCTCCGAGCGGTTTCTCCAATCGGAAGGCCTGAAACACTGCTTCCTACTCCGACCCCGTGACTCCGACCCCGTGACCGGGGTTCGTGGGAACCCTGCCCATCGCTCTTCTCCGACCGGCGCACTAAGAGCCGACTGGAGCCATCCGACCGGGGCTCCCCGTTCGGAAGGAACCAGAAGACGTGCGGAGAAAGGCAAGGCATGGCTCACAAGTCAAAACCACTGTACCAGGGACCATACTCTGCACGAAACAGTGCTCTACAGCCACCCTGACACAAAGTATTGTAGGGGCCGCTGGAAACTCCCATACGGTAAGCCCCCCGCGTGTCTCTGGACATCGATCGCAGTATGGGCTCCAGGATTTGCCATACCGGGTGAACGTGGCGCGGCTCCTCACATGCCACTAGGCATCAAAAAGTATTTGCAGGTACCGGCGTCATCCTTCCTGAAGAAGATAGCTCGACCTCCCGTGCACATCTGATATCCTACAGCAACATCGACAGTATTGGGGGGCGTCAACCATTATCCAGTTTTCATCAACGTAGGCAGCAAGGCTTAGAAACATCCGTACTCTCTCCCTCTCACCTGTAAAGCCATCTCCTTCATCTATAAAAGGGGATGCGCTCCCTCCAACGAGGGGAGATCGACTTCACCAAGCTCAGACTCACTAGATCGACATCAATACCTTACAACCGCAGGACCACCAAGTTCCGACCGCAACCCTTCCGGTCGGAGCCAACCGAACCTCTAGTACACCTCCTCCTTTCTCCTTCTCGTTTGTAACCCTACTATAGACTTCGAGCACCTGGGCTCAGGAATAAAGTCACCGACCGACCCCGACTGGACGTAGGGCACATTGCCCGAACCAATATAAATCATGTGTTATTGAGTGCTAGGCCACCTCCGATCACAACGTACAGCAAAACTACAAATATTTACTAGTTGGTCACTTTCTGCACCGACAATTGGTGCCGTCCGTGGGGAAGACAATGTACGTTCAACACTCTTTTGATCATCGGATGGCCCATTTTTCCACCACCCCCGCCGTGGTGGGCTCGGGCGATACGATTCATTTTGGCTCGCTGGAGTTCCCCGCACTCTTGCCCACCAGGATGCGGGTTCCACCCGTCTTCGAGCCATCCCAGGCCTTCCGCTTTGGGAGCCTGGACTTCATCGCCGACTGGTTCGGCGTACTCCACCTCCGCAAGGAGGCTCACGACCCAGCACCCGTCGAAGGGACGTCCTCCATCGACTCCGAGACGCGCGACTTCGACGACGTGGCATCTGCGCTTTATTGCGAGCAAACTCTCTGCTTAAACCCCGCTGTAAGTAATATGCGTACTACTACTCGCTCTTTATTTACTATCTCTCACCAATCACCCGGAGGGAATGTACCGCCCACGCCACAAACGCCATACGATCGGTTCCCCTACGGCCTCGCGTCCTCCGTAGACACATACGCTCGGGGGCTCCGAAGGATGCTGGCACCATCCCCCCTCACATCCGAGTTCGTGGGAGTGGCGGGCTGCGTTCCTGCCATTTTCCACAAACTCTCGGATGGTGATGGCGAGAGCGACGGTTCTAGCATCGGTGACGTGGCGCCCCGCCACTGTCCGTCCTGGGAGTGCGCTATGGTGGACGCTCCGGGACAACCACCGGTGGTTGCGGAGTCTGTACAAACTCACACCCCTCTAGACCCGCATGCAGGAGCCCTCACGTCTATGCAAGTACACGCTGAGGAATTACGACAACGACGGCAGAATCAGCCACCGCCTGCACCGGTGCTGTCGATACAGCACGTTGTGCCCCATGCGCCTGGCCCGGCGGGTGGCACCCGGGGTCGCGCTCGTCAGGTTCATCACGACATCATGAGCGTGGGGAACGATGTCCCATAATTCGCCCGGGCCGGCCAGAATATTGCTGCTGCAGCAATGCTTCTCCACGGTGTTCCCGAGCCCGTCGACCCTCAGGAGCGAGCAGTCTACCAGAACCTCTAGGTTCTAGTAGAGGCCATCGCCGTCCAACAGGTGGAAAGCTCCGCATCACGACTTCGACCCGTGCCCTCTCTCCCCACAGGGGGGACGAGGACGCACTAGTTGGATCGATTCGTTCGCTCGCCACCGTAGCCAGTAGGCTTGGCTCGAGGAGCGGCAGCCGCGCCACGGTCCAACCAGGTGCCTGCTCCACACCAACCGCACCAGGACGCTGAAAGGTCCTTGTGTGGTTTTGGTAATTGAGTGACAACTTAGGTGGACTAATTGAGTTTATGTGAGATACACAGGTGATTAGTCCACAGGTACATGTGTGTGAGCAACATATGCCATGAAGGTGAAAATGGCTTGGAGATGTTGCAAAGCTCACACATGTGATGATGAAGGAGCTTATTGAACATGAGACATGACATTGAGTCATGTGATCAAGGTGGAGAAGATCAAGACAAGACTTGGCTTGATGGACCGGTTGCAAGCGTGAAGGGCAAGTCGAAGGCTTTAGAGTGATGGACCGCGTGGCGGTGAAGCTTGAGCAAGACTTGGCGCCGATGGACGATGGCAACGGTGAAGAGCAAGTAAAGTCAAGATCGATGAACCAATATGATCATGTGATGATATGAAGTGGATCATATCATTGTTGATCGTGTTGGTGCATGTGTTGCATCGACATTGGAGGAGATGGAATGGAATGCGCAAGGCAAAGGTATAACCTAGGGCATTTCATTTCACCGGTCATAGGTGTGTAGAGAAGTTTATGACCGGATTTAGAATAGATGGCCGTACTATCAAGAGGGGCAAACTTATTTGCATATCGGTCATCTAGTGCCACTTGAGTGATCTAACTTTGCATCGTCGCTAGGATCGAGTGGCGTGGCAAGTTGAGTGGCTAACATCCTTTGGGAAATGATTGTGAAAATGCTAACACACATACACATGGTGGTGTACACTTGGTAGTGTCGGTGCTTTCGGGAAAATGGAATGCCTATTTTCTATTGCGCCGGATGCAAGTTCTTGTGGTTGGTACATAGGAGCAAGGGTGAAGAAGTTAGAAGTGAAAACGAGTTGATCGCGAAGACGCTGGCGTCGGTCAACTGACCGGATGCTGGGTCTGAAAGCACCGGACGCTGGCAGGTGTGTCCGGTCAGGCTGACGTATGGTGACGCAGAAGCTGGAGTGTGACCGGACACTGGGCTGCGTCCGATCAAGTGTGACCGGACGCGTCCGGTCGAGGTCAGTACCTTACTAGAAACGACCAAACGCTAGGGGTCCAGCGTCCGGTCAGTTAAAGCTACTGCGTCCGGTCGGGTCAAGTGACCGTTGGAGCTAGGACACGTGGCCATCTATGGGTGACTGGACGCTGAGGTCCAGCGTCCGGTCAACACGACCGGAGCGTCCGGTCGGCCTGATTTTTGCCTAGTGAAGGGGTAACGGCTAGTTTAGCCCTTGGGGCTATAAATAGAAGTGGCCTTCGGCCATGGCTAGAGTGGAGCACCTTGGGGGACTTTGTGTCCATGCTTGAGAGTGCTTAGGAGCCCTCCATCTCACACATACTTGATAGCGATCATCCAACTGTGTGAGTGAGCGATTCTAGTGCGATTGCATTGTGAGGTTGCATCGAGTGGCACTAGGTGATAGAGTTGCAAGCCAGTGGTGCTTGTTACTCTTGGAGGTTGCCAGCTCCTAGACGGCTTGGTGGTGGTCTCCGTCGAAGCGCGCAAGAAGCTTGTGCGGTGCTCCGGAGAAGTGCTTGTGAGGGGCATTGTGCTCGCCCCGTAGGAGCCACGAAGAGCAACTCTAGTAAAGCGTGTCATTGAGCTACCCTCACTTCCGGGGTAGGTTCTTGCAGCGCCCGACGTGCGGGCTTAGCGGGTGATGCTAATTAGCCGCCGAACCACCAAGTGAGCGGTCGATACAATGGGGACTAGCGTGTTGGCAAACACGTGAACCTCGGGAGAAAAATCACCGTGTCAACCTTATTCTTCCTGTTGGTTTGTATCCCCATTACACAAGCTTACAATTACTTTTATACATATTAAGCTTGTGTAGTTGCTCTTGTAATTAGATAGCTTGTGTAGCTTGCTAATTACCTTCTTGCTTGTGTAGCATAGAAGTAGCTCCCTTGCGTGGCTAATTTGGTTTTAGTAACCTTGTTAGTCACATTACTTAGTTTGTGTAGCTAAGTATTTGCGCTCTCTAATTAGGCATTGGTTGCCTTGTTATTGAGCATTGCTAGAGAGCTTTATTAGCTTTATGCTTTTGCTTACTAGCATGTGTAGGAGCTCTCTTATTGCTTAAAATACTAGTGGCATAGGTTTGTGTAACCGTGCTCCTAGAATTGTTTATGAAAGCTCTAACTAGCCTAGCACCTTTGTTGCATAATTGTTATCTTTGCAAGGTGCTAGTGAACACATATAGTGGGGTATAGTCTTGGCTAGACCGATAGTTTTAATTCCGCATTTGTATCAGTTAGCTGACGCGATTAAGTTTTAGAAAAGACTATTCACCCCCCTCTAGTCCGCCATCTCGACCCTTTAGACGCTTGTAGCGTCACTAGCAACCATCGTCGGGCCCGACACGACAACGACGTCCGCCATACGGCAGCAGGCGACATGGACCCTGGCTGAACCATCGAGGGAAGCGGTGAAACGCGCCCCAGGTGCGGTCGCCAGCTGGATGACTAGAGCCCCAGCCCTGAGGGCCCGGGGCCATGGGCCTTTAGCCGGCGCATCCAGAGAGCACCATTCCCACAGCATTTCCGGCCTCCCACCAACATCACCAAATACACCGGGGAGACAAACTCAGGCATTTGACTTGAAGACTTCCGGCTCGCCTGTCGAGCCGAAGGAGTGGATGATGACTTTTTCATCATCCAATATCTTCCCATTTGCGTCGGGGAACATGTTCGGGCATGGCTCAAATTCCTTCCACACGACAGCATCTATGACTGGGCAGACCTCAAGAGGGTCTTCGTCGGGAATTTCTAGGGGACGTACGGCCACCCAGGAAACTCCTGGGACCTCAAGAGCTGCCAGCAGGAGCCCAGTGAATCCCTATGGGATTACATCCGTAGGTTTTCCCAATGTTGTAACTCCCTCCCTAATGTCGTAGACGTAGACATCATCAGTGCTTTCCACTCTGGGACAAACTATGAGTCCCTGATCCACAAGCTTGGCTGCCTAAAACCCCGCACCATCCACGATCTGCTTGACGTCGCCACCAACCATGCCTCTGGCAAGGAGGCGGTCGGAGCGGTCTTCAGCGGAGGCTGGGACAAAGGCAAGCCCAAGCGTGCGGATCTAGATGAAGGCCCCTCCACTCAGAGGGGCAAGAAGAACAGGAAGGATCGACGCCGGTCAGACGACACCGTGTTTATTGCCGTAGCTGATCGCACACCCAGGCAGCCCCAATAGGGACTGCCTAACCACTTCAACAAACTCATGGATGGTTCGTGCCCCAATCATGCCTATCTCGTCAAATACCTCTACAAGGAGTGCGAGGTCCTCAAATGTTTTCCTCCGACAGGCCGACGCGCCAAAGGAGGGGGCGGTAAGGAGCCGGTAGCCAAGAGGGTGGCACGGCAGGCAAGGATGGGGATGGTTTCCCTAAACCTGAGGAGTGCATCATGATCTTCGGTTGGGTCCAACGCCATCTGGTCCAAACGCTAGTATAAGGTACGCTACAGGGAGGCGTGCATCGCCGAAACGACCGTCCCCTCCTTTCTCAGCTGGTCGGAATCCCCGATCACCTTTGATCAGAGGGACCATCCCTCCTATGTCGTGAGATCAGGATGCTACCCGCTCATCATTAACCCCATTGTCCACAAGAAGCGCCTCACCAAGGTGCTAATGGATGGGGGCAGCGGTCTCAACATCCTGTACGTCGACACCCTCGATGCCATGCGCATCCCCTGATCGAAGCTCCGCCTAGCGGGCTCCCCCTTCCACGGGGTAATCCCGGGAGCGTAGGCATGCCCACTCAGACAGATCAATATGCCCGTCACATTCGACAGCCGAGCCAACTTCTGCTCGGGGGTCCTCACCTTTGAAGTGGTAGACTTTCCAGGGTCCTACCACGCCATCTTGGGGCAGCCATGCTACGCAAGATTCATGGTGATCCCCAACTACACCTACCTCAAGCTAAAGATGCCGAGACCAAACGGTGTCATCACAGTGAGTAGCACCTTCTCACATGTTTTCGAGTGCGACCGCGAGCACTACGAGCTCACCACTGCGGTCATCAACTCATCTGAGCTCCTGCAGCTCGGGGAGTCGTCAACCCCAGTAGTCCTAGACTACAACAAACCAACCTCCTCGATGGCCTTCCGCCCACTCGAGGAAACCAAGGCGGTGGGTATCGACCCCACCAACCCAACCAAGACAGTATGAATTAGGACCCAGCTCTCGGCCCAATAGGAATGCGAGCATGTCGACTTCCTGCGCAACAATCATGATGTCTTTGCATGGCAGCCTTCTGACATGCCAGGGATACCACGAGAAGTCACCAAGCACGCGCTATGCCTTATCCCGAGCTCAAGGCCTGCCAAGCAACGCCTGTGTCGTTTCGATGACAAGAGGCGTAGGGCCATAGGCAAAGAGATCGCCAAGCTCCTAGCAGCCAGATTCATTAGGGAGGTTTCCCACTCCGACTGGCTCGCTAATCCCGTCCTTGTCAAAAAGAAGACCGGGAAGTGGAGAATGTGCGTTGATTACACCAGACTTAATAAAGCATGTCCGAAGGACCACTTTCCTTTACCACGCATAGACCAGATAATTGACTCCACCTCGGGTTGTGAGATCCTCTCCTTTCTGGATGCCTACTCAGGCTATCACCAGATTGCGATGAAAGATTCTGATCAGCTCGCAACCTCATTTATCACCCCGTATGGTTCGTACTGCTACGTAACCATGCCTTTCGGTCTGAAGAATGCTGGCGCCACCTACTAAAGGTGCATGCAGCAATGCTTCGCCGACCAAATCGACCCGCCTAATCAGCCTGACCAGGCTGAACGGTTGAAACCAACAATCATCGTCTATGTTGATGATATAGTGGTCAAAATGGCTCGAGCTTGCGACCTGATCGTAAACTTGGCCACAACATTCATGAACCTTCGAAGGTTCAACATCAAGCTAAATCCCAAAAAATGTGTTTTCGGGGTTCCAAGAGGAAAGCTGCTTGGATACATCGTATCCGAGCGCGGCATCGAAGCCAACCCCAAAAAAATCATAGCCATCTCCAACATGGGTCCCATACGCAATGTAAAAGGCGTACAAAGGCTCACCGGCTGCCTAGCCGCCCTTAGTCGCTTCATCTCCCGGCTTGGCGAATGGGGGCTGCCACTTTATAAGCTCCTCAAAAAGACATACACCTTCGTTTGGACCAAGGAAGCCCAGTAGGCTCTCAAAAGCCTCAAAACATCCCTGATGTCAACCCTGATCCTCGTCGCTCCCAAATGGGGAGAACCCCTCCTCCTTTACGTCGCGGCAAGTAACCATGTGGTGAGTGCCGCCTTGGTCGTCGAAAGGGAGGAACCAGGACGCCGCTCAAGGTACAGCGACCCGTGTACTTCATTGGAGAAGTACTTACCGACCCCAAGGTTCGGTACCCCTAGGTGCAGAAACTCCTATACGCCGTGCTAATGGCCACCAGGAAGCTCCTACACTACTTCACCGACCACGAAGTCATAGTCATCACTTCATACCCACTCGGAGACATCATCCACAATCGTGACGCCACAGGACGAATCTCTAAGTGGGCCCTTGAACTCATGGGCCATGACATCAGGTATACCCCCTGCACCGCAATTAAGTCTCAGGCTCTCACGGATTTTGTCGCCGAATGGACGGAGGTCCAGCTACCGGCCCAGGACGTCTCCCACGAGTACTGGACAATGTACTTCGATGGGTCCGTAATGGTGCCTGGCTCGGAGGCTGGAGTGGTTCTTATCTCGCCAGACGGGAGTAGGCTTCGCTACGCCATCCGCCTCCACTTTTCAGCTTCAAAAAACGACGTGGAATACGAGGCCCTTATCAATGGACTATGCATCGCCATCGAGCTCGGTGCTATGCGACTCTATGTCCGCGGCAACTCGGAACTAGTCGTTGATCAGGTCATGAAGGAGTCCTCCTACAAAAGTCCCCTCTTGACAGCATACTGCCAAGAGGTGCGTAAGCTCGAGGACAAATTCTAGAGAATCAAACTGCATCACGTCCCTCGAAGGGACAACGCCGCCGCCGATTTCCTCGCAAAATTGGCCGCCAGGAGAGATCTGTCCCCAAGCGGAGTCTTTATCAATGACGTCCATGAGCCGTCCACCCGTATCCTAGAAGGTTCGACCTAGACATGCCTCGACGGCCAGCTGACACTCGGGGGCTCTGATCCCAGTACCTCTATAACGACATCACCCGCGGACGTCGCCGTATTGGCACTCGATCAAACCGATTGGCGAGTACCACTACTCGCCTACCTCCTCGAGGAGGTTCTCCCACCTGAAAGAACTGAAGCCCGATGAATCGCTCGATGCACCAAGACCTTTGTTTTGCTTGGCAACAAACTCTACAAATAGAGTCCGTCAGGAGTGCTCATGAAGTGCGTTCCCGCCAGTCGGGGAAAACAGATCCTCCTCGAGGTCCATTCCGGGATACGCGAGCATCATGTGGCCCCAAGGTCCCTGGTCGAAAAAACCTTTCGCTAAGGTTTTTACTAGCCCACCGTGCTACGAGATGCAGATGAGGTCGTCCACAGATGCGAAGGATGCCAGTTCTACGCTCGACAAACCCATTTACCAGCGCAAGAGCTCCAAACCATCCCAATCACTTGGCCATTCGTGGTCTGGGGCCTCGACATGGTAGGACCTCTCAAGAAAGGTCCAGGCGATTTTACTCACCTACTCGTAGTAGTCGACAAGTTTACCAAATGGATAGAGGCCAAGCCCATCACCAATCTTCGCTCAGAAGAGGCGGTCAAATTCTTTCTCGACATCATCTATCGATTTGGTGTTCCTAACTGTATTATCACTGACCACAGGACTAACTTTACCGGGAAAAAGTTCTAAGACTTCAGCAATGGATACGACATCAGAATCAATTGGGCTTCGGTTGGACATCCATGAACTATCGGTCAGGTCGAACGCGCCAATGGCATGGTCCTCCAAGGACTCAAGTCGCGCATCTTCAACCGACTCAACAAACACGTCGGGCGGTGGGTTGCAGAGGTCCCAGTGATCCTTTAGAGCCTAAGAACAACCCCAAACCGATCCATGGGATTCACACCTTTCTTCCTGACCTACGGAGCAGAAGTTGTGTTGCCCTTCGACCTCGACCACGACGCACCGAGAGTAAAAGCTTTCGACCGTGACTGAGCCACGGTGGCTCAACAAGACACAGTCAACCTGCTCGAAGAGGCCCATGAGACAACCGTCATCTGCTCTGCTCGCTATCAACAAACCCTCCGCAAGTACCACGAAAGGAAGATCAGAGGAAGGATTCTCGAAGTCGGTGATCTCGTGCTCCAAAGGACCCAATCGACGAAGGAAAAACACAAGATCTCTCCACCCTAGGAAGGACCCTATATGGTAACCAAAGTAATCCGACCGGGCACCTACCGACTAGAGGACAACAACGGCAATGTTCTCAACAACACTTGGAACATTGAACAGCTACGTCGTTTTTTCCCTTAGAATCGGTCTAAACACCTTCGGTTAAAGCACATGCTCCTGTAAGAGCGCCCCCGTTCGAACACTTTCAACCCGGGTCGCTCAGGGGCTCCATAAATATACAAATATTGAGTATTGCCTCTCTTTCCCTTTACTTTCATATGGAGAAACTCCTTATCCAAACGAAAGGGCAGTTCGCTCCTTTGATTTACCTTACGCAACTTTACTTTAGAATGTTCCGACTGATTGCACCCCGCCTTTTCCTACGGCTACGACCGGCCAAGCCTTGCGAGCCATGCCCCGGGCTTGTGAAGTTGCAGCCCATGAAACAAATGGGCAGGTATGAGAGAGAAAGAAATTTAAAACAAAATTATGCTAAGGGAGAACTAAGGAACAAAAGGGAACAAGCTTCCTCGAACGGAGCAACTCCATCACAAAAACAAAAACCGATTGCAGTCATTAAAACACACACGAACATTTAAACACAGGGGTTCCCCCCCATGAACTTAACCATTACATTTTTCTACTATTACAAAAACTACTATGGCCACTCGACAACTTCACTTGAATGTCAGAAATCGCTCGGTTCTGTTCCTTCAAAACTTTGGCAAAACGCAATAGGTACCTCAAGAGCGTGGCACCTATAGATGCTCAGTAGAAGAACATGGAGCTCCTGACCTTCTTATGCAATCAAGGCAGCTCCTGAGGGGGGGGCACCGCTACCGAGGTAAGGTCGCCATGGCTGGAAGAATTCTCATCAAACTTTATGAACTGGCCAACTTGAGCAGCTGTAGGCACGGAACCCTCCACCAGCATAGTCATGAGTAACCTCCCCTCTGACGAGGCTCGCTCAGAAAAGATCCACCAGAAAGTCTACACACGGCTCTATCCCGAAGAAGACCTCACAGACCAGATCCAGCGTCACCTCCAATCTGACATCACTTACTCTTTCTCTCACTTAGGAACCACCACAACGTATAGGCACTCTCGGTGAGAAAGAAGAAGGAAGAGAGAGCGAGGAATCTCCGCCAGAAGAGACCACCAGACCTCCCTGAGTCGATTGAGTCACCTAGGAGGGACACCAGGCGACAAGTAAGGAGCAAAGGGACGCCTCATGTAGGCCATGTCGACTCCGTCTCGAACGACGAGCACGGGTCCCGGGCGGACATTTCCGACTAAAGCCCTCCAAGCCCCATCACTCCAGTCGTCAAGGTAAACGTTACCAAACCCCCCTCTATTTCATTACAAATCATTCATACATTCATACGTGCATTCATCTCATACGCCTGAACCCCCCCCCAGACGGTTAGGGCATGAACCGCCCGGGGGCTCGGGAACTAAGCATCGCACGTGCAGCGAAATGCACTGGAACGCCCCGTGTTGCGCCATGAAGCGGCGGCTTGCCTCATTTGACATGAGCAACCAAACAGAGCCAGGGAAGAAAACCGTAGATGAGGAACCGTGCGGCCTTCGCCCGGTCTGGCAAACCGAGTCATCTCAACCTTCTCGTTCGATTATGAACCTCTCGCTAGACCCACAGAATCTCCATCGAGGAAAGGCCGTCAGGCCACCCGGGTCAGTCTCCGGAATGACCTAGGCATCTGCCTAGTTGTAGGTAAAGGAGTAGTGGAATGCCACAAGAGGGCTATGCCAACCCCGTCATGAACGACGGACCCAGATTCCGCTCGATCACACCCGTTAGCGAGCTCACCGAGCTAGTCTTTGAGCCTGAGCGATCGGGACAGGCGACGAAACTCAGTCCCTTCGGTTGTGAGGAACCAAATGGGGTATCGCAAAACAACTCACATCGACCCCCACGAAGGCCCAACAAGGCTTGGGGGCTTAAATGCCATGGGACCGCAACTCCGAACTCGCGTCGATAGGATCGGCGACATCCGGCTATGGCTCTTGGGACCGCAACTTTGAACTCACGTCGATAGGATTGGCGACATCCAGCTATGGCTCTTGGGACCGTGATTCCAAACTCACGTCGACAGGATAGGCGACATCCGGCTACGGCTCTTGGGACCGTGACTCCGAAATCGTGTCGACTGGATCGGTGACATCCGGCTACGGCTTTTGGGACCACGACTTCGAACTCGCGTAATGGCTTCACTAACTAAAACTAACTCTCTCGATCCATGGCGAGCACCGATGCCTAGGTCTACTCGCAACTCCACCTTACCCGATCCCATGGCGCGCACCGATGCCAAAGATCAAACTCTATTGCATCCAAAACTAAACTTCCTCGCCCGATCCCCGATGTGCACCGGCGTCGGGATCAATAAGTTCTGTCTCAATCCAATCCCCGCGCTTAAAAACACCTCGGCTGCACAACGACGCCATGGTTAAACAAAATTACGTCTTAAAACTCAAAACACGCGCACCCATAGACACAACACAAAGAACCCCCCAGCCGGTTCTGCCCGAACCACCCGGGGGCTCAGGGGCTACACCCGTGGGTGCGCTCGCGCGCACCCGCCAGCAAGACAAAAAAATCCCCTGGACGATTCAGCTCAAATCGCCTGAGGGCTCGGGGGCTCCTGTCGGGTTCATAAACCCGGGGTCCCTCGAGGACCAGCTTCCATGCCCGGGCTCGACCCAGGAAAACAACATATAGTTCATGGGTCGGCCCAAAAATCTAAAACATAGCAGGCCAAAAGGGTAGTTCGGTCGCCGACCGGAAGGTCTACCCTTAAGAACAAGCGTTCGCTCGACAACTTCTTCGGCCCACCTCTCCAACTGGAGCGCTCGCTTCGGGCACCAGTGCGTCTCTGAGCGGTTTCTCCAATCGGAAGGCCTGAAACGCTGCTTCCTACTCTGACCCCGCGACTCCGACCCCACGACCGGGGTTCATGGGAACCCTGCTCATCGCTCTTCTCCGACCGGCGCACTGAGAGCCGACTGGAGCCATCTGACCGGGGGCTCCCCGTTCAGAAGGAACTAGAAGACGTGCGGAGAAAGGCAAGGCATGGCTCACAAGTCAAAACCACTGTACTAGGGACCATACCATGTACGAAACAGTGCTCTGCAGCCACCCTGACACAAAGTATTGTAGGGGCCGCTGGAAACTCCCATACGGTAAGCCCCCCGCGTGTCTCTGGACATCGATCGCAGTATGGGCTCTAGGATTTGCCATACCGGGTGAACATGGCGCAGCTCCTCACATGCCACTAGGCATCAAAAAGTATTTGCAGGTACCGGCATTATCCTTCCTGAAGAAGATAGCTCGATCTCCCGTGCACATCTGACATCCTACAGCAACATCGACGGTATTGGGGGGCGTCAACCATTATCCAGTTTTCATCAACGTAGGCAGCAAGGCTTAGAAACATCTGTACTCTCTCCCTCTCACCTGTAAAGCCATCCACTTCATCTATAAAAGGGGATGCGCTCCCTCCAACGAGGGGAGATCGACTTCACCAAGCTTAGACTCACTAGATCGACATCAATACCTTACAACCGCAGGACCACCAAGTTCCGACCGCAACCCTTCCGGTCAGAGCCAACCGAATCTCTTGTACACCCTCTCCTTTCTCATTCTTGTTTGTAACCCCACTACAGACTTCGAGCACCTGGGCTCAGGAATAAAGTCACCGACCGACCCCGACTAGACGTAGGGCACGTTGGCCGAACCAGTATAAATCCTGTGTCATTGAGTGCTAGGCCACCTCCGATCACAACGTACAGCAAAACTACAAATATTCACTAGTTGGTCACTTTCTGCACCGACAGTATAAGTTGGTGGTAATGTGCGGTTCACTCAACGTGCATAGTGTATCTAAGTTGTTTGAACTCTAGGGGTGTGTAAATGGTATCTAGGCTGACCTTCGTGGACACACACATGTGCCGGTACCGGATGCACGATCGCATATACAAAGAAGAAATATTTTTTGTCATCGTTCCGGTCATTGCCCAATTGTAAGTGTGTTGTACTAACGAGGACGTTGACCCAATTGAGAAAAGGAGGAGGGGTCATATATGTGACATTCAGGGGCTGTTTGGTTATACTTCTTCACCTAGCAACTATGTTGACTCGTTGGGCGAGGATATAAAGCCAACTTATTTGTTTGGATGCCTAGCCAGAGTACTTAGGGACCTGTGTGGGTAGGATTTGCTTTGCCATTGTGGGAGAGCCAAATTGTGTCTCCTAGATGGGCAAGCTTCTCGTTGCTTGCACCAAGGAGATGAGGCAAGGCAAGCTAGCCACACCTAGGAACCAAACATGCCTTCAATCAAGTTGGATTTAGTCTATAGTGACATGTATTATGTATTAATGTGAGATTGTAGGGGTTTAATATCACCTTGGTTGTTGAAAAGATTTGCCCTTATCCTTGCAAGAGAGCCAAATTGGCTCTCCTAGGTGGACAAGCTTCTTGTTGCTTGAGCTAGAGAGGTGAGGCCAGGCAAGGCTAGCCACACCCAGGAACAAGCATGCCCTGAGTCTAGTTTGGATTTGGCCCATAGTGGTCCGTATTATGTATTGAGATGAGATTGTAGGGTTTAATACCACCTTGGTTGTTGAATGTGGGTTAGACCAACATATAAAGGTTATAGAATCATTATCACCATCCCCGGTTAATTCTTTTGCGTAAAGTGAGAACGAAAACATGAGTTGGTAATAATGTATGGATCTGAGCTATTTGGACTATGGTATTATTCCTTCTGCTCGTTACGTATATGGATCTCACATCTCAATAAATAGTAAACAGCATTTCAGGTTCTACAAGAAAGAAAAGAGTGACGATTTTTTTTTCTTCAGGATCTACAAGAAAGAAGAGTGACGATTCTTTGACTAGACCATCTTAGCTTGGATCCAGATCACACTCTTAAATTCTGGGTCGGTGCTTACCTACAAAGTCAAAAGGAGAAATCAGAAATACACGCTAGTCAGACGCAAAGCCAGATTTTGCTGACTTATTGCAGCTCGCCTTCACACAAGTTGCATATCTTCAGTCTTCTCTTTTTTTGGTGCTGCTGCAGGATATATTGACCAAGCTTCCTATACACTATATATAAACTTCACTACTGCAGAGACCATGGCCACCATCAGAAGCTGTGAACATGGCCACCATCAAATCTTGCTCTTCCAGACTTCTTCCAGTGGCTCTCCTGCTGCGTGGTAAGCTGCCTCTACACCCTCTCTTCTCGCTTTGATTCTTCTCTGCCATCGTTCTCTTGCTCCGTCTTGAATGATGCTCATTTCTTAATTATGCAGGGCTCATAGTGATGGGCTCCACTCCAGGATTGGAAGCAAAGGACAAGGACGGGAAGGTGTGCATCGAGATCTGCCTGGAAGCGGACTACATGACGTGCCCGTCCACAGGCAACGCGAAGCTCAACCCGGCGTGCAACTGCTGCCTGGCCAACGAGGACGGCTGCACCATCTACTTGAAGGACGGGACAGTGGAGAAATGCCCAAGAACCTGATCGGCGGCTTCTTTTGTATGGCCAAACAATAAGATATGTCTTGATGTTGAATAAAAGGTCTATCCCTTTACGGACTTACATAATTGGGATAATTTCTGTTGAACCCAAGTCATCTTGCAAAAGTAAACGAATTGTGTCATAAACAATGATTCAGTGGCTCCATATGATTCCATCATCAGGTGACTTAGAAGTTACATTCAACCATTGATGGATAAATTTATATGAACACAGGCAGTGCCATAAAAAATAGGAACACAGAGAGTGAAACCAAAAAATACCAAAAAAAAACAGAGCTAATTCTGCTAGAAAGTTCAACATCCAGTTCAATACAGTTGAAAATGAATCGGAAGTGGTTGCTGAAGCTGCTGCTACAGCAGCACCCCTCAGCAGAACTGTAGTAGCAAAAAGCCACGGTTGCCCCGCTCCTAAAAAAGGGCCGCCGAGCAGGGCCGTGTGCTATCAAATCTCATAATTTCACAACACAACACATTGCTGGCTAAACAATGACAAGTCACAACTAGTACATGCACAATGTACAAGAAAGCTACAATCCACAGAGCTTTTATCCAAAATAACTTCAAGATTGGTCATGATTACTCACATGAATCATCAGAATGTTACAACATGATGCAACTGAGAGCATAACTCTTTTTATTCAACAATACTAAATTATTTAGCAACAGAACGAAGTAATGTTTTTCACCTGTCTTCTACAAACTCAACTCACATTTTTCAATTAGTACACTGAGATTTACAATACTAACTACTCTCATGTCAGAAGATTTAAATTTGCCTTCAAAGCAGAAATGTAGCAAGTGTAATATGCAAAGGAGATTACTTTGGTTTGTCTAATCCTACAACCTACAAGGTACCATGGTACAACAATGAGATTAAGAGCACAATTGCACAAATTTATGTAGGATAAGTACAGTGTATTCAGACAACACTTGAGATTTAGTTAGCAGAACTATATGAGAAATGTCTCGCTTCATTTGGTCCACAGGTTAAGCATGATTAATTTTCTTCCACAACGTTGCAGTGCTTGCATTTCTGAAATCTTGATGGGAAGAAATGACTTTCTTAAAGAAAATTCCCCTTAGGAAACCCATGCTATGCAATCTATCTACTACCACTTTCTCCTGTGTTAGCAGCCTGCCAGGCCATGCACTCCAATGGAGCTTTTCCTTTCTCCTTGGCATTCCCACCCGTCTATATGCTGAATCTAGCTAATTATTTCAGAAACTCCTTATCACAACTGTATATAGAAGAATTTGAAGACCTTAGCAATTATTGGTGGTAACATTGGTAATTCTGCAGAAACAACTAATTAGATTCACAAGTCAACTATTTTAAGCTAGCCAAAAATTACTGTTGAAACTGAAGTTCCACAAGTGTAATCAAATGTTAAGCATACCCGGTTTTGATACCCAGAACATTGACTCCAAACATGGGACATTAGCAAGATCTCAACTATAACCATGATATAGCAACTCTACATTCATATGCCCAATTGACAACCTCGGCTCAACAGATCAAAGTT
Source organism: Miscanthus floridulus (assembly GCF_019320115.1). Lineage (NCBI taxonomy): Eukaryota > Viridiplantae > Streptophyta > Magnoliopsida > Poales > Poaceae > Miscanthus > Miscanthus floridulus. Next base: position 22,944,457 of record NC_089580.1, read on the forward strand.
ATGTATTTCTCAAACTGTGGTGCTATAAAAGTAGTTTCACCAGGCCATGATCATTCCAACTAGTAGAGTCTCTAGTAGTTCAAATTTCAAACCAAATTCTGCAAAAGAAAAAGTAACACCTATCTTAAGAAACACAGTACCACCAATTTGATTCAAAATGCGACTACAGTAGCCAGCCAGAAATTATTGTGGAAATGAACTCACTCATGCATAATGAACAGGGTTCTCAGAAACATAATATTTGTTAATTAACTGTTAAGCATGGCCCTGAGCATGCACAGAACTAGATTGATTCTCAATACCATTCTTGGAATCTTATGAATGGCCAGACTTCAACTACAAGATAGCAACATTACATTCATCTTAACACTTGACTTCGACTACCTCAGCTGAAACATTTCAAAACTTTATAAACATTTTTGTGCACATAAAAGTACTCTAGACCACAATATTTCAGCAGACTACTCCCCTCTAGATGAAAACTTCTATAAGTTCATAGTTCAAACAAATATTGCCAGAAATATACTTACTGAAATGACATGCATCTCTCCTGCGTTGTTCAACAAAAAAATATTGCCAGAAATGATAACTCACCGAAGTACCAGTTTTTGTCCCAGTGCAAACAACTTAACAGTTCAAAGTATCCTTACTTGCAAAACCTTACCTAAAGATATCAATGATTGCAGCAACCACAGATCGGCAAGTGAAAGCCATCTAATTGCAATCCTCTCCTTAAAAAATAGAATCAGCAAAAGAGGAACTCTGATGCTACGAATTCACTATATGTCATACATCTCATAAAAAGCATTGATACAGAGCTTGAAACTTGATCACTAAGTCTAAGTTCGTATTCCCCGAAGCCCAATTGGTGTTTGCACTGGCAGTGAAAAGATCTCCAGTCAAATTTACTAATTATTGACTCCTTGTTCCAAAATTCTCTCTTTTTCGTACAAGAAACAAAAATCAAGAAACGAGGGCATACACAGCTCTCGTCGTCTCACTCGAGAACAATCTTGGCGCCGACCGCCCTCATCTTCTCGGCGATACTCTCCGCCTCCTCCTTGGGAACTCCGGCCTTCAGCACGGCAGGCGCCTTCTCCACGAGCTCCTTGGCCTCCTTCAGACCCAAACTCGTGAACGCCCTGAGCTCCTTGATGATCTTGAGCTTCGCCGCGGCGTCGAACCCCTCCAGCTTCACGTCGAATGCCATCTTCTCCTCCTTGGCCTTCGCCTCCTCGCCGGCCGCCCCGGGACCTGCTCCGCCGCCGACGAGCGGCGCGGCGCCGCCCGTGAGGATAGTTAGTGGGGGCAGCTGGTCCACGCCGAGGCGGCCGAGCAGGGCGTCGGCGAGGGAAGAGGCCTCGAGGAGGGTGAGCCCGCAGATCTCGTCGACGAGCGCGGAGACGCGCGGGGTCGGGGTGACAGCGGTGGAGAAGGAGGCAGCAGGGAGGGGGGAGGGGGGAGTCAGGAGGCGGCGGAGGTGGAGGAGGCGGGACGCCATTAGGGTTTTAGTGGGGGAGCGAGCTGACGCCGTCGCGGCGACCGGCCGGAGCGGAGCAGATCGCTTGAAGTGAAGGGGGAGAACGTTCCATGACTTTCATCATCAGTTCGTCACTTGAAGAGAGAAGGCGGATTCAATATATTACGTGTACTGAGTATGAAGGCGTATTAGAAACAACCAGATTTGTGAAAGAACAGTCCACGAAAAAAGAAAATTGTGTCAAGCTTGGTCGTCCCGTAAATTCTGCTGGAAATTCAATATCAATATTTGAAAAACTTAAATGGCCGAACCGAGATTGTTCATTGGTTACTCGACTCGCAACGAGTACTTATAGCTTTTCCAAATTTATTTCAGTAATAAAAAAAGGCTATGTGTTATAATGGATACAATTGCACGATCTGGACCCATGTCAAGTGGTATTCGACGATTAAACATGCATGATTGTGTCGGTGTAGTGGAAATGCAAATTCAAACACATTTCACATCGCTCAACATCTTTCTTGTCCCACGACTTGTAAATGCGTGTACTATTGCTCAAATTGATTGATTTCTATATTAATAGTTTAATACACGCCCGATTTTTTTATTGCCTGTGGCTTTTCGAAAAAAAAAGATTGATGAGGATGAGAGAATGTAGTGAGTATGTGTAACTCACTAACGCTGAGTTTGTTTTCAACTATAATTTTGCCATGGTAACAAGCAAGCAAGGGGGATCAGACGCAGGGATGGGAATGGAACTCCAATGGATATACATGGATCTTCTCTAGTTCAACCTGATAAAGTAAGTGCTTCCATTCCGAATTCTGAAATATAGGCTATTTAGTTTTGTCCTAAGCAAAATTTATCTAGCTTTTACTAAATTTACATAAAAATAGATTAATACCTAAGATACTAAATAAGTGCACTATTAAGGTATATTTCAAGGTGAATTTAACAAAAATAAATTAGTGATAATATATTAGTGTGTTTTCTATAAATTTAGTCAAAATAGGTGAAATTTGATTGAGGATAAGATTAAAACAATGTACCATTTGAAACAGTTGGAGTACACCATCTAATTGGCATGTTATTCGATGGTAAGGTGTTCGATCACAATTTCCGAATTCCTTGTCTTTGCCATTTATCTTAATGTGTTTTTTTTTCAAAAATGAAATTTCTATGTGAAAGTAAGAAATTTGAAACAAGAATCTTCGAGAATACATTCGAGTTGAAATTTAAAAGCATTCAAATCTATTTTTTTCTTTCAGAAAAATCACTGTGATGGAGAGTATAGTATGAAGTTGAGAGTAGAATTTCTACGAATACCAATGGTTGATCTCTCTTTTAGGCTTCCCCAACGCACCACCGTGCACTACTGCCTCAACTTCCACGTCTACTCCTCTAGTCCAAATCATCATGAGTAGTAGTCCCGTAGTGCGCCAGAGCTTCTTGCAGAGGAGTCCATGGCTCGACCTGACAAAAAGGATGAAGCATCCTTTGTAGCGCACGTTGCAGCTGAGAAGGGATCTGCCTGCCTGCCTCCCCTGGTCCCCAACAAATAAAGTTGAATACTTGCAGAGTGTTCGGCTGGTGGTAGAGCCCGCTGATGCTGATTTGTATGGTTGATTTTTTTAAGAGAAAAAATATTATACCGTAGCTTATAAGCCAGTAAATAAGTTGGCTGAAACAACCAGCCGAACACTCCCAATTGTCCGCTTGGATCACACCAAACCAGCTGCCTCCGATGTGAGTTTTGACAGCTCTACTTTTTTTTATCTACAAGTACAATTGCTTTTGGCCGAGGGCAACGTAGCCCGCTGTCGGGTATCAATATTAGAGATACCCAAAGCAAGGAAGTTAGCGCCCACGTTGACTTCCCCAGATGGCTCGAGACGTATTAAAAGGTCTTGCCCGATCCCAAGGCCGCGAGCAGCGTCTCGTCCGACCTCGAGGTCGCGGGCTCCGTATTGCCCAACCTCGATGCCGTGGCCTTTGCGGGCCCGTCTCGTCCGACCCCTTGGGTGCGGGCCCCGTTTCGCCCGACGCCAAGGACGCAGTTTTCATCTTGCCCAAGATTGCAGGCTCCGTCTCACCCGACCTCAAGGACGCGGGTTCGGTCTCGTCCGACAGGGACCCATACCGCCGCCAACCACTCCAGGTCCAAGCGTATGGGCCTGGGTCAAAACTCTAATGCCAGGGAAGAGGCTGACACGCCTCGATGTAACCCGTGGCCATGACGGACCATGCCTGGGGATTCACATCAAGAACAGTGTCGGACGTGCCGGTACTGTTCTGCCTAATCCTCGTACGGACGCTTACAAGCGCGTCAGTTCACCACGACGTCCGCCGGGACGGAGTAGAACGCCATGACCGGCAGATGACGCCTACGCATGGCGCCAGTGACAAACAGAGCCATGACATAGAGCCTTCCCTGTTGACATCTACAGGATCGACGGGACCCGCATGAAGGAGAAGAAGGACCTGGCATCTCTAGAAGCCTTCGTCTCTCTCTCATTCTTCTCCTTTTCCTTATCTGTAACCCGCGCTTTCCCTTCGTCTATAAAAGGAAAAGCAGGGCGTCCCATGAAAGGGGATCGAGATCGAGACACGGAGATCGAGACGCAAGAGCACGACACGAGCACACGGCTGAGTAGCAAGCGAGCTCTCAACACCCGTTCACTCCTTCCACCAGAGACTTGGGATCCTCTTCCTCTCTCGTCTGTTTGTAACTCCTACTGCAAACCAAGTGCCGGTAACACGAGCAACAGCGAATTGGACGTAGAGACGTTCCACCCGAAAGAGTATAAACCCTCATGTCCTTCGAGCACACCATCCAAGTTAGACACGCAAATATAAATTTACTCGTGGATGGTCCGAAAACACCGACACCTGTGTTGCGCACACGATAGAAATGACATCATGGAGGCCATGCACAAATACAGGTAGTAGTTGAGTGAGAGCATGCGATGTCTGTGGACTCGTCGTCACTTAGGGCACCCGCGGTGGTGAACCGACTCATCTGGGAGGCAGGCAGCCACGTAGACAAAACAGAGGAGTCGACTCCTAGCCCAACAAGTACCGTGGGCCCACAACAAAATAAAAAATCAGATGTAAGGCGAGGCGTACCCGTTTCTTCAACATCGGTCCCGTGTGTCTGCTCGAGGAGTAGCCGCGGAGAAGCGCCCGCACCTCTCACCCACGTTACAGGCTGTCGGAGTTCGCGTACATGGAGTGCGTCCCTCCCTCGCCGTCGCCAGGGGCCGCGTCCGAGATTTGGGGTACTGCCGCGCCACCACGCAAGGCGAGATTCCTCGGGGGCTGACGGGTACCGCCGCGTCGCCGTCGCCCCTCGACTCGTACCGCCGCAGCCCGACTTGCTCGCTGCACCACCGCTTGGGTTGCTCCACTGCCGCCGTTGCCGTCGGACTCGCTCCAACACCGCTCGATTTGCTTGCTGAAATCATTCTTTATTCGGGAAGAGTCAGACTCTGAATTCTGACTCGACTTTTCCCTCTCCTCGCCATGAGTCGATTCCTCTAGCCCTTGGGTCGATTCATCTAGCTCCCACATCATATGAGTCGCTTTTTCTTTTCCACGGGAGAAGCCCTCGAAGAATCTTCAGTGCAGTACTACTTGACTGGGTCTGGAATAAGAGACCATGTCGGACTTTCACCTGCTTCCTTCCCTCTGCATCACCTAACACAATTCAGAATGTTTGAATAATGTTACTGCTAATCTCCATCCCATCCCTGCCAAACAAATTGCGGTGTTCATGACCCTTCTGAACCGTCAACCTTGCAGTCAGTCCGCCCAAAAACGCGCCAATTGTCAAGGGTCGAGTTTTCTCGTTGCGTAGCTAGTAGTAGGTGACACGGTCCACAAGCTTTCGTTGAAGTTGAAAGTTTCCTATGCTTCCATCCAAGTTCTCCAAAAAGCTAAGCTCCAATTAATCCTCCGCCCCTTCCAACTCCAAAGTCGATTCCTCCAATCCGTCCACGATTGGTTTACGGTAAAGCACCAGCATGAGCATAGCTGCGTCAGGTCACCCTTAACTCTCCACTGTGCAATCTCGTGCTGTAAAATTAAACATCGATCAAAAGTATAGCAAGCTCATCGATATCCCTCGAATGATTTTTTATAGGGGCTTGATCAATTACAAGTTCCCGATCGACACTGTCTCTGTATACAAAACTACAAATCAAAGAATGGAGTAGACATGCATGGTCGCATGGATCATGTACAGCTACTTCTCCCAAAACTTGTCGCAGGAAATCTCTCCTAGCTCAGACAACCTCGTATCCGACGACCTGCGCGGTGTCGAACTCGTGGCGCTGGAACCCCGGCCGGAACTCCCCTGCCGCCGCGGACGCGAAGGGCCGCAGGACCGCCGCGGCGTCGAGACCGAAGGTCCTGGCCTTGGCGGCGTCGTCGGCCGCGCCCGCCGAGGAGGAGGAGGACGACGTCCCCGCCGACTGGGTCTGCGGCGGCTTGTAGTACAATCGCGCCGTCTGCGGGCAGTGCGAGTGGAACCTCGCCGCGATGCGCACGCCCATGTCCAGCATCTCCACGTACCGAGACATCTCCGGCGGAGACCTCTCTCGCTCGTTGCCTCCTCTTCCGCAGGCCTCCAGCAACAAGGCGGCTGGCGGAGATGTGGTTCAGTTGGTGGGGCACGAGGACGGAATCGAAGAGGATTCGCATGCGGTGTGTTATGTAGCTGGGCCGCGCGAGGAGCTCGGAGCGCGTGGTGGGGTGGGCGGGCGACCGGGCGCGGGCGGTGTTTCGCGTGCCTTTCGTGCGGGTTTGGTCTTCCGCGGTGGGGAGTTGACTAAAAACGTGCCCTTCTACGCTGTGCTTTTGGGTTGTTGGGTTGGGGTGTGAACGTGTGTGGCTTCCGTTTCCGTGCAGGCGCTAGCTCTGACCCCGTCGTTCCGCGCCGGACGACCACGTAAAACTGGAGGGGGAAGCGTGGTCGCAAGGGCACGCAGTAGTGGCAGTCCGCAGAACGCACGCACTGGGCTTGCGGCCGGAGTGGGCGGAAGATTTCGCGCGGCCCCATCGGCCCGCGCGGCCTTTTTGGAGCTCGTTTGCCTGCCCCTTCGGCCCTTTCACTGACTCAGCGCCTCGGCGGCCGACTGGCCGAGCGAGGAAGCAAATATTATCGCAGAGATGAATGGCGTGTCGCTTTCATTTGATTTGTCTCCATGTGTATTACGTCCGCACCGCTTCGTATTCTCGGCGCTCCAGGTGTGAACTATGCTGGCTGCAGTGCTCGTGCGTTCGCTCATAGAAAGATTTCAGATCAGTGGATGTGACTCGTGCTAATTGCACTTCCATTTCTTTATTTTCTTGTCATTCACTTGTCGAAAGATACAGCATACCAGATCCTAAATGTTTAGGGTTTTTTTATCTACGCCATTGCAAATTTTTTTAAGTACGGAGAAACGCCATTACAATTCATCTATTTAGAAAACTGCCATTATAATTTCATCTCTCCCTGGTTCATGTCATTCTCTACACATCTCGCATACGTGGACCCACTGTCAGATACAGAAACGCGTATATATGTTAAGCCACTGTCTCTCCGTTACAACGAGCCTGCTCGCGGCGGACGAGCGCTCGCCCACGGCGAGGTGCACGCGAGCGAAGCAGTGGCCTACGCCATTGCCCGCGGCGGCCTGCGCCATCGTCCCCGGCGGCGTCCCCGTGCCCTTGCCCACGCCATGGCTAGAGGCCCGGAGCCACCCTTGCCATGGCCGTGGCCGCCCTCTTCGGGACCGAGAGCTCGCCTGCGCCATGGGCCATGGCTAGAGCCGAGCTTTCCTAGCAGCGTTCCCGTCCCCGTGAGGCCTGGCGCGTGGCCTCGCAAGCCAGCTCCTGGTTGGAGGACGTGCAAACAAACTGGGGCAAGGTTGCCAAACGGTAGCTCCCGTGGGTCGCCGTCAATGAAGCCCAGCCGCATGAGCGTGACGAAGTTGTTGGTGATGGCCCGGTCGACGTCGGCCTCCGACAGCTTGCCGGTCAGCACGGCCGCAACCGTGTGCTGCGCCACGAAGTTGCCACAATTCAGGTCCAGCCCTGCCGGAGTTAGCACTCAGCAAACGTGTGAAGAAGACTTACGGATAATCTCGTCGAAATGGCAAACTGTTCTCCTGGTAGAGAGAGCATCAGCATGAACGAACATGGTGAAAGGTCCTAATATAGCTAGAGGGGGTGAATAGCCTATTTAAAACTCTACAAAATCACTAGAGTAATTTGTTAGTAAACTAAATGGCGAAATACAAACTTGCTCCAGCTCTATAAGGATTGCAAGGCACCTACCCAACAATTCTAGTTGCTATGATCTCTAGGCATACAAAAGACTAAGTCACTACTCACTAAGAGCTCTCAACAAGGCTACACTAAAGAGCCCCACTAGATGAAACTAAGCTACAAAGCAAGCTCTCAAAACTAGCTACACTAAAGAGCTTGCTACAACTAGTTTGCAAGAAAGTAATGGAGTAAGTAGGGTGATTATACCGCCGTGTCGAGGAATAAACCAATCACAATATGAAGTCAATCCAATCACCGAGAGAATTCCAATCACACAAGAGACAAGATTTTCTTCCGAGGTTCACGTGCTTATCGTCACGCTAGTCCCCGTTGTGTCGACCAACACTTGATGGTTCGGCGGCTAAGAGGTGTTGCATAAATCTCGTCCAACAAATGGACACCACAAGAACCTACCCACAAGTGAGGTAACTCACTGACACGAGTAATTTCCTAGAGCTATCTTGCGGCTCTTCACCGGGGAAGGTGCAAGATCCGTCACAATCACCGGAGCCGGCCACGAACAATCACTAACACGTGCCAAAGCTCCTTCGCTGCTCCAAGCCGTCTAGGTGGCGGCAACCACCAAGAGAAATAAGAAATCCGCAGCCACAACGATCCCCAAGTGTCACTAGATGCAATCACTCAAGCAAATGCACTTGGAATCACTCCCAATCTCATTATCATGATAAATCAATGATGAAGATGAGTGGAAGGGTTTGCTTAGGCTCACAAGGATGTTAGGATGTCAAAGTGCCAAGAGAGTGAGCCCCAAGCTGGCCAAACCCTTTAAATAGGCGCCCTCAAAGAATAGAGCCGTTGGCTCTGCGCAGGGCTGATCGGACGCACTGACAGGACGCGCCCCTATGTCCGGTCGGCCAGCGTCTGGTCGCCCACAGCCGTCCACGTGGCGCCCCTTCAAACCTCAGTCGTTCATCTTCAACAGTCAAGTCCCGAGCGCACGACCACTTAAGTCATGATCGGATGCGCCGCTGCGCATGACCGGACCCAGAGCACCCCAGCATCAGGTCAGTTCTAGTAAGGGTCCAGAGCACGTTTTTCTCGACCGGACGCGTCAGGTCCAGGCTGACCGGACGCGTCGGTGAGTCCGATATTCACTATGCCACTCCACATGCACCAGCGAAGCTGACGCCAGCGTACGTCATCATTGACCTGATGCGCCCCCTGCGTGTCCAGTTGCATGAATCCTCCTGCGTCCGATCACCGCCAACCACTGCGCCACCTCTACAAAAGTGACCGGACGCAACGCTGGAGTCAGGTCCAGCGTCCGGTCGCTCCTCGACCCTCTCAGCCAACAGCGTGCCACTGCCTATAATTGACCGAACACGTAGGTCCTCCTCGACTACTGTGTCCGGTCATAGACTTTCTTCTCCTTTTCTTTTTCTAAGTCCTCAACTGCTTTGCCCTTGCTTCCAACTTGCTAACCACAAAGTGTATAACTTGTGTGCACATGTGTTAGCTTTTTTCAAAGCATTTTACAAGGGTCAAAGTTAGCACACTAGGATCCTAAATGCATATGCAAGAACAATGTCATCTAGTGGCACTCGATAACCATTTAGCTAAAGATCTCCCCTCTTTATAGTACGGCTATCGATCCTAAATGCACTTACACCCTCTATGGTGTCTTAAGTGCCAAAACAAAAACCTATCTTATACTTTTGCCTTGATCTCCTTAGTTTTTATTTTTCTCTTTCTTCTTTTTCAAATGTGAAGCACTTGATCATCTTTTGGTCATCACCATCCATCATGATCATTCTCTTGCTCCACCACTTGGCATGGGACCATCCTTTCATGTCTACACACTTAGTACAAGGATTAATCCCTAGGTTTCATCAATTATCCAAAACCAAACTAGGGCTTTCAATCTCCTCCTTTTGGTAATTGATGATAACCTATTTACAAAGATATTCAATTAAATCTTTTTAGATTCATGCTGCTTGCACAAGTATATTAACATGTGTATAGGTTATGGACAAGTTTCATCAACCCAAATTGGTAGTATTAGCTCCCCATACATATGTGCTAAGAGTTTGGATTTGAAAGCTTGCACATATGCATGGATTGGAAGTTTGAGAGAGTAATAGCTACCAAATGATGCTAAGGTGTAAAGAACGGACCTTTGAAGCGTGATACCAATCGGAGTTGCCATTTGAACACCATCCTTAGCACCATAGTTTGCTAGATAGCACTTTAAAAGCAAAGACAAACTAGATACCTCATGAGATCAACATTAGAAGCAAGGTTCTAGTACCACTTGTAAAAGATCAAGGAATATCCAGCCATCCTATGCATACTAGTTTTTTATTTTATTAATCATTTTCTGCAATCTAGCATACACCACACAAGCATGGATAGAGATTTTAGAACTTGTGCCATGCAAGCAAATATATGTAATGCATATACAAATACAACATATAAGTTTATGAGCTTTCTCCCCCTACTTGTGTGCTTCAAATTTTAATTGATCCCCTTACAATATCAATGTCATTTCATTTGTTTGCTCCCCGTATCTTACTATCTTTGTGAATTTCTAAATGTCAATGTCATTTCATTTGTTTGCTCCTCCTATCTTACTATCTTTGTGAATTTCTAAATGTCAATGTCATTTTATTTGTTTGCTCTCCCTATCTTACTATCTTTGTGAATTTCTCTCCCCCTTTGTCAACAATTAACACAAAAGGTGAGCTCAAATTTTAGATAGGTTGGGGTAAAACCATGTGAACTGAGGATCATTTTCTCAATTTGGTTCAATCTAGATCACTTGCAAAAGATATTTAACTCGGTTTGATCCAATGACAAGCTTCTTCACACCTCATTGCAAGGGTTATCTTGACCATGTTAAGTTAAACACTTATAGCTCATTCTCTAGATAAAACACTAGGCTCACAAGCCCATAAATATGCCATATGCTACCACTAGATTATATCAAGCATGGAAGCAATAGTGGTACCATACAAGCATCAAATTCATTTTGATTTTCATGAATGAGCCTAAGACATGATAGGAATGACTAGATGCTCTAAACAAGTTCTTAGTAATGGATGAATGATATGTCAATCAACTTTACTTTGCTTTGCTCGAAGGAGAGGCATGTCATATAATGGGGGTGCATCAACACATATTTGAGAAGTCAAGTATGTTCAATTCATTTCTTAGCTTGCAAAACCTCTTCTCATCAAGTGGCTTGGTGAATATATCAACAAGTTGATCATCGGTGCCTACACTCTCAATGCAAATGTCCCCTTTTTGTTGATGATCTCTTATAAAGCGATGTCGGACATCTATGTGCTTTGTTCTTGAATGTTGAACCAAGTTGTTGGTGAGCTTCACGACACTCTCATTGTCACATAGCAATGGCACTTGTTTAAATTTGATTCTAAAATCATTCAAAGTAGCCTTCATCCAAAGTAATTGAGCGCAACTACTGGCCGAAATGCACTCTGCTTCGGCGGTTGAAAGTGCTACACTATTTTGCTTCTTTGATGACCAAAACACAAGTGATCTTTCCAATAATTGATATGTGCCTGATGTGCTCTTTCTCTCAACTTTGTATCCTGCATATTTGGAGTTCGAATATCCAATCAACTAAAATCTAGCTTCTTTAGGATACCACAATCCAACATTTTTGTGTATGCTTCAAGTACCCTAATATTCTCTTGGTTGCCTTCATATGACTTTCTCTTGGTGAGGCTTGAAATCCAGTGCACATGCATACACTAAACATCACATTCGCCCTAGATGCGGTCATATAGAGTAGGCTTCCAATCATAGACCGATACATCTTTTGATCCACTATGTTGCCACTAGCATCACTATCCAAGTTTCCATTTGTCCCCAATGGTGTACTAATTTGTCGAGGTTATAACCCCGGGGTGTCTTAAGGCACCGATTAGTTAGCAGGCTATGAGGCCTACAACGCGTTAGCTGGTGAAGGCTTGAATGACTGAGGCCTAGTCAAGCCGAGCAAGCTAGGCCAGACGCAAGGGCCAGGGTCAGCCATGACCTCTTCCTCTAGCCCTAGCCACGCGACGCTCACAAAGCACATGACCTCTCCCCATTATGACCATTAGAAGAGATGGGGAGAGGTCACATCCGGCCAAGCGCTCTAGCTCTGACAAAAGAGAGCACGCCGCACTGACCCTACAAGAACCGAGGGGACAACAGTCACCTCAGCTGTGGGGGTATAACCCCTGATACCCACTGGGTTGTACATGGGCCGAGCCACTAGGGGAGGCCTATCCCACAAGATCATGACACGCGGGGCACGTCATAGATCGGCATGCATCGCAAGACTGCGTGAAACTTCCTTGATGAAGAAGGAGAATCTAATCAGATATGCTAGATATCATATTCCTTGTAAACACGTATCATATAACCGATCAGGATAGATGCAACCGACCTATAACCCTATCCCTGAGCTATATAAGGCGGGTAGGCACTCCCCTTGTTTTCATTCGATATCTCATAATATAACATCAAGCTGATGGCCTGAACCTACCTAATCACTGTCTCTCGCATTCTGTGTCACTATCTAGTTCCTTCACGTGCACCTCCACCGATTTATCTACTACTGTGGGCATACCCCTCGGTAGACTACCAACCAGATTTCATCGATAGTGGCGCGCTAGGTAGAGGGTGTTCGTGCTGATTCCATGGTGAACTAGATGACTTGACTCACGATCAACTTGACGTTCTCGGTGGGATCGACCTTCGATTTCGTATGGGGATTTCTTCGTCAACTTCATCGACCAACAAGTGGCCAAGACGAGGTAGAGTCCTCAATGTGGTGTAGTGGCGTTCGTGATTCAATCCAGGAGCCTAGCTTCACGTCGGATGCAGTGTGAAGAGAAGGCTAGCTACTGAGCTGTAGGGCGCCGCAACCTCCCTAACGACATCAGCACAAGGCCTCGCCACCACTCATGCTAGATGCGGGTTCATCACCAAGCCCTGACCCAACGCGATCGTTCACGTCGATCGATGATGACACGGGGTCGCGTGTGTAGTAACATGTCTAGGTAGATGATCAACGTATTGATTATCCTTGCATGTCGATCTAAGTGTATATGCATATATGCATTACGCTTGCATGTTCGTGAGGGCTTTCTTATTTGTTGATCTATGCTTCGGGATGTGACTCCAACCTCATCGATCTAAACATGCTAAGTCATGCTTCACCATCGATGTGCCCTCATATGTTTCTTCCAATCTCTTCCATGCCTCACTAGCTTTCTCACAATCCTTGATTTGCTCAAACACCTTGGAATCAATAGCATTGTAGATGGTGTTGAGAGCCATTGTATTGCATCGCTTGTTGGCCTTATCATTGTTGGTGAGATTGTCTGGATCAAGAATCACATAGTCACTCTCGGTCACAACCCACACTTGGTCCATGATTGAACCAAGATACATCTTCATCTTTCTCTTCTATTAATTATAGCATGTGCCATCAAAGAACGGTGGTTTGCCCCCCACATGGTTGAACACAATTTGAGCCATCTTTTGACACCGAGGTTGTTAAGCCTTTAGTCAAACGGTGACCATGGCTCCGATAACACTTGAAAAGTCCTAATATGGCTAGAGGGAGGTGAATAGCCTATTTAAAACTCTACAAAACCACTAGAGCAATTTGTTAGTGAACTAAATGGTGAAATGTAAACTTTCTCTAGATCTACAAGGGTTGCAAGCCACCTACCCAATAATTCTAGTTGCTATGATATCTAGGCACACAAGAGACTAAGTCACTACTCACTAAGAGCTCTCAACAAGGCTACACTAAAGAGCTCCACTAGATGAAACTAAGCTACAAAGCAAGCTCTCAAAACTAGCTACACTAAAGAGTTTGCTACAACTAGTTTGCAAGAAAGTAACGAAGTAAGTAGGGTGATTATACCGCCGTGTTGAGGAATGAACCAATCACAATATGAAGTCAATCCAATCACACAAGTTACACAAGATTTTTCTCCCGAGGTTCACGTGTTTGCCGTCATGCTAGTCCTCGTTGTGTCGACCAACACTTGGTGGTTCAGTGGCTAAGAGGTGTTGCACAAATCTCATCCAATAAATGGATACCGCAAGAACCTACCCATAAGTGAGGTAACTCAATGACATGAGTAATTTCCTAGAGCTACCTTACGGCTCTTCACCGGGGAAGGTGCAAGATCCCTCACAATCACCGAAGCCGGCCACGAACAATCACCAACACATGCCAAAGCTACTCCGCTGCTCTAAGCCATCTAGGTGGCAACAACCACCAAGAGAAACAAGAAATCCACAGCCACAATGATCCCCAAGTGTCACTAGATGCAATCACTCAAGCAAATGCACTTGGAATCACTCCCAATCTCACTATCATGATAAATCAATGATGAAGATGAGTGTGAGGTGTTTGCTTAGGCTCACAAGGATGTTAGGATGTCAAAGTGCCAAGAGAGTGAGCCCCAAGCTGGCCAAACCCTTTAAATAGGCGCCCTCAAAGAATAGAGCCGTTGGCTCTACGTAGGGCTGATCGGACGCACTGACTGGACGCGCCCCTGCGTCCGGTCGGCCTGCGTCTAGTCGCCCATAGCCGTCCACGTGGCGCCCCTTCAAACCTCAGTCGTTCATCTCCAACAGTCAAGTCCAGAGCGCGCGACCACTTAAGTCATGATCGGATGTGCCGCTGCGCATGACCGGACCCAGAGCACCCTAGCGACAGGTCAGTTCTAGTAAGGGTCTAGAGCGCATTTTTCTCGACCGGATGTGTCAGGTCGGTCTTCACTATGCCACTTCATGTGCACCAGTGAAGCTGATGCCAGCGTACATCATCATCAACCTGATGCGCCCCCTGCGCGTCTGGTCGCATGACTCCTCCTATGTCCAATCACCGCCAACCACTGTGCCACCTCTACAAAAGTGACCTAACGCGGCGCTGGAGTTAGGTCTAGCATCTGGTCGCTCCTCGACCCTCTCGGCCAACAGCATGCCACCGCCTATAATTGATCGGATGTGCAGGTCCTCCCTGACTACTACGTCCGGTCATGGACTTTCTCCTCCTTTTCTTTTTCTAAGTCCTCAACTGCTTTGCTCTTGCTTCCAACTTGTTGACCACAAAGTGTAGAACTTGTGTGCACATGTTTTAGCTTTTTTCAAAGCATTTTATAAGGGTCAAAGTTAGCACACTAGGTTTCTAAATGCATATGCAAGAACAATGTCATCTAGTGGCACTCGATAACCATTTTGCCAAAGATCTCCCCTCTTTATAGTATGGCTATTGATGATAAATGCACTTACACCCTCTATGTTGTCTTAATTGCCAAAACAAAAACCTATCTTACACCTTTGCCTTGATCTCTTTGGTTTTTGTTTTTCTCTTTCTTATTTTGCAAATGTGAAGCACTTGATCATCTTTTGGTCATCACCATCCACTATGATCATGCGCTTGATCCACCACTTGGCATGGGAACATCCTTTTATGTCTACACACTTAGTACAAGGATTAGTCCCTAGGTTTCATCAATTATCTAAAACCTAAGTAGGGCTTTCATAGGGGCGTTGGTGATTCGACATACCTGCTTTGAACGAGATGGCAACGTCGGCCTTGGGCGTCTAAAAGGTGCGGCAACGCTGCTACGCTAGTGGTGGCGGCGTACTTGGGAGGGCTCGACAGAGAGTTCTTCTTATAACCACGCAGCGGCTTGGGTGCACGTGCGGCCATATAATGGAGGAAAGGACGTGTGGACTACCGGGTCACTCTATGGGCATGCGACCACAGCTAGCGTTGAGCTTGGCTATGGCCATGGTGCGAGCAAGGGGACGGGGACATCGTCGGGTGAGCTCGGCTCTAGCCTTGAGCCATGGCACAGGGATGAGGACGAGGATGCCGCCATGCCACGCCGAGCAAGCTTGGCTCTGGCCATGGCATGGGCGAGCTCAGTCCCAAAGAGGGTAGCCATGGCCACAGCACGGGTGGGCTCTGGACATGGTGCGGGCGAGGGGATGGGAACAGGGATGCCACTGGGGACAATGGCTTAGGCCACCACGGGCGATGGTGTAGGGCGCCGCTCCGCTCCGCTCATGAACTACTCCACCGTGGGGAGGCTTTTGTAACAGAGAGGAGGCGGGGATTTAACGCCGTACACGTCTGTGTATGCCTACATGCCTGATGGTGGGTCCACATATGTGAGAAGTGTAGAAAATGGTATAGATGAGAGAGAGATAGAATTATAATGGCAGTTCTCCAAATAGACGAATTGTAATAATGTATCTCTAAACTTGAAAAATTGTAATGGCATGGATCCAAAAATCCAAAATGTTTAGTATTTAGGGAGGAGCATAGGCGACATCCTTGGTCCTTTCATATGTCGTTATGATCTGGATGTGTAATTGTCGGCCCCTCACTTTGAGAGTCCTAGGTGCATTTGTATTTGTGCCAGAATCATGCACAAGTACACACAATTTAACAGAAATGGCACACAGATATTTAATAAAAATATTCCGAGCTTTAGTGATATCTAGAAAATAAGGTCTTACAACAGTGGCCCAAAGTGCTTGGCCATAGGCTTACATAACTAGCGGAAGACTACTACCGTGAAACGACACTTTATTACATCATGGTGCTCTCTAGTACGATAGTATTATACAGCATAGCGATATCCTAACCCACATGCAAACTTGAGCGTGGTCGAAACCCTAGCTTCGATGTCTTCTTCCTACGATCGTAAACCTCGCGTAACTCCTAGTCCTCGTGGTACGCTTCCTCGTCGAAGTCTTGGTCCTCCTCGGTGCTAAAGTCTATGAGTCAACAATGGGTGAGTACATACGTACTCAGCAAGCCCTAACCATAGGGTGGAAATAGAAGTGGAGTTGTGATCATAATTAAGGGTCAAGTCCTAGCTGAATATTACCATTCCCACTAGTCCCTGAGTTAATATTAAGGTTTCATAACATAGTTCCATTACACATAAAAGTAAATCTAATTATAGTATCCCGTCCTAGCATCTGTCTATTCCAAGGACGTGGCTATTCGAATAGATTTAATGAACTCTGTAGAGGTGTACAAATTTTCCCACACAATAGGCACAATCCCTTCCATGATCAACGGATAGAATAGGCCTAACGAGACTCCACACCCAAAAGTACACGACCTTAGATGTCCATATAATTCTACCACGACTTCTCAGGTGTTGGAAAACACACTAATCTCGGGAGGATACCTAATCATCCCATCTCATAATCCCGAATGATACCACATCATCTCATCATACAATCTTGGACGATACCTAATCATCCCAACATAATAGTGCCGATGATACCTAATCATCATATGAACAATAAAATGGGCTCGAACACGGCCAACATCAACAACAACATGGGCTCGAATGCGGCCAAAAATCCAAGGGCTTAACGTGGAGGACCACATAGCAACCACGCCAATCGGGCCACGAAAGATCACATAGCATCTGTGCCTGCTCCTGATATTTTGCTACCAACACCGGCCACCTAGTAGAAACTATACTTCTATCTAACGGGGTGTGGGATCAAGTCTACCCATATAGACATGTGGTTGTACGTAATATCTCACTAGGCGAGAGGGACTATGAACCGGTTCTTATGTGACTAAGGCGAGTATCTCCCCACAGGGTCCCTCTCCAGGCAATCCTGCCATGATAATCTACCTCCATAGATTACCACCACTCGCCCCCCTGTCAGGGTTTAGTTCTAGGTTTACCAATTTTATGTACCACAAATTATTATCCCCAAGTTCATTCATATCATGGAGCTCATGAAATAGAAAGATAATCATTTATATTAATTCAAAAGTAATCACATCATAATAATCGAGCTCATATTCTAGGATAATAATCCATTTAATGCATTTAGTAATAATTAAAACAAGATGGTAGAAGGGAGGGGGAGCTAGGACTTGCCTTTGTTGTTGTCTCCTTCTAGCACATCTACGTAGTCTGGGTCCTCGTTCTCTAGGTAATCACCGTCGTTTGCCGCGCGTAGCTACCAAATGAGACTACCGCCAAAATAAAATAAAAGAGCAAAAGCAAACATAGAACAATATGGTGGTACCTGGTGAAATGAATAGAGCTAGATTTTAGATGAATTTTAGAAATGGTCTCATGCGAAAAGGGGTTAGGATGCAAAAGTTATACATTTGAGAAATTTAACCTATAGTTAATTAACTAGGTGGAATTTTGTATGCATTTTGTGGTGCATGAAAATATGTGCAAACTACGACTAATTTTCTTATTGCATCTAGTTTATTTACAAATTTTTTGGGAATTTTTCTAAGTCAGGAAAATAGATTTCTAACCCTCTGTGTAATTACTCGGGTGCACCTAGCATTTTTAGATAGTGCACCCGGCGCTCTGTGTGTGCAGGCGTGGCATGTGTGCCTGACTGATGGGGCCACGGTGATGACGACGTTATGGTCGTGGGCCCGTACGTCAGAGGAAGGAAAGGGGAGGGGGACAATAACGGATGGGGACAACCGTTAATAAAACGACGTCACTGTCTGGTCCCACATGGCAGCAAGGGAAGAGAGGGAGAAGGGAAACGTCAGTGGGACGGGTTCTCGTCCAGGCGCCGAGAAATAGGGGAGGGGCTCAGGTTCACCGGAGTGGGTTACACTGGCGAGGCTAAGCCCCGATGCAGGTGGTGAGGTGATGGACGGGGCTTGGGAGACCAAGCCGCGACCATCGATGGTGATCTGGGTGCCGGGGGATGACTGTGGTGGTGGTGGCGTCTCGCCGGAGGAAATGCGGTGGCGCCGAGCGGTGGACTTGGCTTTAGAGGCCCTAATCAGTCTAGTTAGCTACATGTACGTGGGTGCGGGTGAGTGGCGAGTGCAATGGTGATAGTGTGGTGCTTAGCCAAGCCCTGTCGGTGGCGGTGGTCGGCCATGATGGCTCGGCGGAACGATGTGCACGATGGCGGCACAACATAGAGCAATTTATGGTCATCTAGCTATAGCAGAAGGTAAAAGGGAGGCTCTAGGACTCACCTGCCTCACTAATTTGCCCAGGATACAGCAGAGAAGGAGAAGGGGGAAAAGCGGCTCCAATGGCGACGGTGTCTTCCGATTTGGGGAAGAACGAGACTGAGCTCAGAAGGGAAGTGGAGAGGGGAAATGGAGGGGGAGATGAGGTGTTCTAGCTCCTAGCGAAGCTTAGAGTGAGGAGGGCGAGGGCGGAGCATCACCAATCGAGCCTATTTATAGGCCGGCAATGTCGGTTCGGCCGATGATATATTTTCTCGCCGCGCGCACCGCCATTGCGTGCACTCGTGCTCAAATTGGCTAGGTCGGTTTGCCACGGTGCGACCTTATCCATGCGCGTGGTGGAGGTTACTTGGTGGCTACCCATGGTGGTGTTGGCGGGGAGCGGCCATGGCGCCGCGTGTCGATGGCACCAAGTGAGAGGGAGAGAGGAGGGGAGGAGCGTCTATGGGGCCAGGAAGGTTCGCGAGAGCACGGTTGATCATATCCACTTGGTGCTGGTGGGTGGAACGTGGCCATGGCGTGGGTGAGGCGGGTGCATGACACGATATTCGCATCGTCTGGAGGTAGACGACGGTGATGACATGCGAGCCCCATCCATCAGTGAGTGGAAGAGAGGGGAGGGCGCTAGCGCGTGAGGGATGGGTCGGGTCGCGGCGACGGGCCAGCCCATTGCGGAAGGAAGGAAGAGGGAGGAGGGAGGGTTGCTGCTGCTATGGGCCGAGAAAGGGAGGGAGGAATGAGCCGACATGGCCTTTTTCATTTTCCAATTCTTTTTCCATTTCCTAGATTTGTTATGCATTTGTTTTGAATGCATTTGAATTCAAATTTGAATATGCATGCATGTAGGGTGTACCACCATATGTTCACAAGCAAGCAAACATCCACTCACACAATTCCACACATTAAGTTTATTCCTGTGTGAACCTATTTCTACTAACTAACACCTATGCTAGTTGTATATATTAGTTTCTATGCAAAGTTTTAAAAAGTTTAAATTTTTAGTGATTTTTAGATTAAGTCAAAATTTAGGGTGTTAGAGTAATTGGCTGCTACACCAGATGCAATGGCCATGTCGAGCGTGTACGTCACAAGCCCACGGGTACCGGTGGCAGGGATTTCAATTCAGACCGTGCAACGCTCGATTCTAGTGTTCTTTTTTCTCACCAGCTCCATCGAGTCCGAGGTTTCTGTTGGTGTTCTTGAGCTCCATTCTGGTGTGCGGATGTCATGAAGACACATCAGCGTAGTTGACGACATATGCCATCCATCCCCAGCTGTCCCATTAGAATAGACATCCTCCTTAGAAATTATTATTATATCATTAACTTTGGCTTTAACCGAACGATATTTTAGAGGATAAAAAGTTTCTTAATATTGTGCACAATGTATTATAATTGATAATGATACATCATGAGCGTCCGGCCGCACGGACTGACCCACCCGCCCGCGTCGTGCGCCACGCTCACCTGCCCCACTCCACGCACGCTGTTGTTGCCCTACTATGCCTCGCACCCTCCCTCCTGTCACGCGCGTAGCGTGCTCCCACCTGTCACGCGCGACTCCTACCTGGGCGAACCAAGGACGGTGCTAGTGGTGCTGCTGATGATGGTGCTCACGCGCCGTCGCTGGTGCTGTTGCTGGTGCTGATGGCGCTCGCGCGCCGCTGGCTCCCACCCCGATGCCTAGAATCAATTGTCCTCGGCCTTCGCTATGTTGTAAAATGCATGTTTCAAGTGTTTCAAATATTTCAGAGGTATGTTTTAGATGTTTCATATGGATGTTGCAATGGTAGTTTTCAGATGTTGCACATGTTGCAATAGTTATACACGTATGTTTCATGAGTTTGTTAAAAATGTTTCATCTGTTTCAGACGAGTGTTGCAAATGTTTTTATCTGGATGTTGCATATGTTGTAATGGCTATGTTGTAAATGTATGTTCTAAATGTTTTATCAGTTTTAGACGTATGTCACAATTGTTTCATCTGAGTGTTGCAAAAGTAGATCTGGATGTAGGTGTAGGGGACCGTGGCACCTAAGAGGGGGGGGGGGGGGGTTGAATTAGACAACTTAAAATTCTAACTCTAAACTATGGCCTCTTTTTATAACCTTAGCAAAACCTATGCAAAAGATAAACTATCTAAATGTGCAACTATGGTTTTGCTAGTGTGTTGCTATCTCTACCGCAAAAGTAGTAATACAATCAATGTAAATGCGAAATCTAAAGAGCAAGATAGAGATATGCAAACTCCCGTCGATGACTCTGGTAATTTTACCGAGGTATCGAGAAGCACGCAAGCTTCCCCCTAGTCCTCGTTGGAGCCCATCGCAAGGAATCCCTCGCAAGGGCCAAGCTCCCGATCGGGTAACTCCGTGGATAGCCTCGGGCCTTCCCATGCGCAAGTGGGTCTCCGACATGTCTTCCAGCAAGCCTCTCCCGGATGCTCCCCGCCGTCTTCACTATCAAGCTTCCGGTTGAAATGCCGCGGGCCTTGTTCCCTTTGGTACACGGTGGCGGCCACACCACAAACACGGTTGGTGTGATCTCGCAAGACTACAAGCCCATCCGATGTACAACAATGGTGCGCGCAAGCACCGAGTGGTAAGAGGTATGCAAACCTCACTAAACACTAGGCCTAAACCTAGAGCAAGCGCATAAGCGGTGGTCTAATCAACCTAAGCACTTCGCAAAGCACCTACGCTAATCATCTAATGAATCACTAAGCACTATGCAAGCGGAGATCACTAAAATGATGTGTCAACACCCTTGATATGTTTTCTTAGCTCCACACGCTTCAAATGGCCGGTTGAGGGGTCTATTTATAAGCCCCACTGAGAAAGTAGCCGTTGAGGACGAAATCCTGCTTTTCTGCTACTGACCAGACGCTGATCACGTCCTAACCGGACGCGTCCGGTCGTCCCGACCGTTGGAGCCGTGATCAACTGATCGGATGCTGCCAGCGTCCGGTCACATGCCACCGGACGCGTCCGGTCGTAATTTCGTCGCTCTGGAACCTTTCTGTACTCGATCGGACGCTGCAGTCCTGCGTCCGGTCGATTTGCTGCCAGCGTCCGATCGCTGCAGCTGACACCTTCTGTTGTCGAGCCTTTTGATCGGAGCGTCCGGTCGCTATACGCCAGCGTCCGGTCACCTTGTGAGCTCGTTTCTTCGCGATCTTGCGTCCGGGTTGGTTTCTATCTTCGTGCTTGGACTTTGCTTGATATCTTGGATCTTCTCTTGTGCTTCTAAGGTCTTGCTCATGGTGTTGATCATCGGATCATCACGTTGCCTTTGTCCAAGTCACGTCTTGCACCCTATTGAACTATAAAACAATCACTTATAAATTCATTAGTCCAATTTGATAGTGTTGGTCATCAAACACCAAAATCCAAAGTAAATGGGCCTAGGGTCCATTTTCCTTACAGTAGGGTTGTTGAGCGAGGAAGAAAGAGCTAGCGCAGGAGTCATGGCGACAGCGATGTGGGGAGGAGGCATAGGTCGTGCAACGTCGGTGTGGAAGAGACGGGGGAGTCACCCGAGCCGCGTGGAAGAGGCAGCCACGAAGCGGTGTAAAAGAGGCGGGCGAGGCGTCGGTGTGGAAGAGACGAGGCCGAGTCATTCGGGCAGCGTGAGCAGCACAGCGGAAGGGAGCGGTCCAAACATGGGCGGCGCATGAATCCGAGCGACAAGGGTGTAGCAGGCACGGGCATCCGGACATGCACAGTCATCCGGACGTTCGGGCGCTAGTCTTGGCGTATTATAATAGGAAGCTAATTGTAGGTGAAAATAAAATAAAGCAGCCAACAAACCGGGCCAACTCATAAGCGTACTAATCTTCCAGCATTGCAATTAGAGCAGTCTCAATGCTTAGTCCACCGGAGATACATCGTCGGTCCCAAAATAATCCAGTTGTTGGTGTACGTGTCACAAGTTTAACTCGATTTATAAAAAATACGTGCAATATTTGTATCTCCAAAAAAATTATTAAAAAACTAGATTCAAAGATCTTTCCAATGATACTAGTTATGTATTATAAATATTAATATTTTTTTAGTTAAAGTTGTTTGTCCGAAAACGAAAACGACCTGTACTCTTAGGGACAGAGGGAGTAAGCAGCTAACGGACTCCATGTGATCCGTCCAATTGATGACAGCACACCTGACTGAACCTAATGCACAACATGACAAGATCACCATTCCATGAACGCGTCATGAACTGCAAGCCAGGATTTGTTTCTTTCCTCGTCAAATGAGTTTCTTTTCCTAGGTCCACTGCATGCCAAATGAATGTAACAGACGATTCTTATATTTCTATCTGCTGCACCTGCATTTGATTGGAACGAATAAGTCGGTGTTCATCTTCTTCCTTTTCCACTCTGTTCTAATTGATGCAACAATTCGTAAAATTCAACAATATTACTGCTGACGATCTCCATCTTGATCAAAACACTGAATCCTCCATCCCCAGCCTTGTGATTAGTCCACCAAAAACACGCACCCAGCGAACTCAATGATGATCCATAATAACTCCATAAGTATTCGCTTCGTCTATGTTCACCAACTTCGTTGAACCCTCCCAAGCTTGAGTCCGTCCCAACTTCCAAAGTTGCAATCCGTGTCCGCCCATGATTGGTTGGTCAATGAAATGGAATCGTGCCAGCAGTCTTGGCATAGCATCGCTCTGAACTCTGCCCATCAGTTTCGTATAGGATGTTCGATCAAATCCCATCGAATAGCACGCTGAATGTGGATGAATGTTTTCTCAGTTCCTCTGTGTTGAATGAATTTTCCGACACAGACATGTACAAATCAAAGAACAGAGGACTAGCACTACACATCTCGCAATAAATTTCTCGCAACACTTGCAAGAAAAACACTTGCATGAAGCTTGGTCTCCTCCCCTCGTCAATTCCTCACACCACCTCGTACACGACGACTTGCGCGGTGTCGAAGCCGTGAAGCTGGTGGCCCAACCGGTCACCGGCGCGGAACTCCCCCGCGGCCGCGAGCGCGAAGGGCCGCCGCAGGGCCGACGGCGCGTCGAGGGCGAAGCTCGTGGACTTGGCGTCGTAGGCCGAGGACGACGACGACGTCGCCGTCGACTGGGTCTGGGTCTGCGGCGGCTTGTAGTACATGCGCGCCGTCTGCGGGCAGTGCGAGTGGAACCTCGCGGCGATGCGCACGCCCATGTCCAGCATCTCCACGTACCGAGCCATGTCGATGGCCGCCGATCCCTTCTCTCTGCCGCCGCCGATCGGTGTCGGTCCTCGGTCACAACACAAGCGGGGAGCGTGGCGCGGGATGGGATGCGCGGCGAGCAGTGGCTCTGGTTCCTTGTGCTTCTCTCGATGATGAGAAGCAAAACATTTCGCGCGTTGGTTATAAAGCTGGGTTTGGCCAAGGAGTCCGAGGACGGAGCCGGCGAAAGTTGGGTTGGGTGGGCGGGCGACAGCGCCGACGGGGGTGGTGTGGTGTTTCGCGTGACTTTCGTGCTGGCTGCGCGGTGTGGAGTTGACTAAAAACGTGCCCTCGCTTTTCCGGCGCGGTTGGGTCGCGTGGTTGGGCGTTTCGTGCATGCGCCTTTGAACCACGTAGAAATGACGGAGGAAGCGTGGTCGCAACGCACGCGAGCGCCGGAGTGGACTGCATATTTCCGGGGATTTTGGGGCGTTTCGTCACCCAAACGCGACCTTTCTGCCGTGCGCGGTGCGCCAGCGGCTGTGTCCCTCTCACCGCTCGGCGGCCAGAGCGGCGGAGGATGTAAAAGAGAGCAGAAAAGGGCCGAGGATCGAGGAGTGACGAGCCGCTTTGCTTTGGCGTGTTTGGATGGCGTCACGGATAGACAGTTGACGGTAGACAACGGAGTCATCCGAACTTAAATCGAACCTAACTGCTGGCTTGGATTCAGGCGTACAGCGGTGTCATCCGGCACCAGGCGATTCTGTGTAGTTACGGCTGCAGTTCAATTTTGAGGATGAATTCATCTGTCGCAAGAACAAAAGGCCACCTCATCCGGAGCCAACCACCTGATTACGCGAAGATTGTTCTTCTCTGTCCCTGTGAGGCTGAGCCCTTGTGTGAGCGCCGTTGGGCAAGGTGCGTTTTCTCGGCACGTGAGGAGTGAACTACCATGTAAAGTGATCATAAAGAGCCATATCGCTCCGTGGACTCTATCCGGTATCTGCATTTTGCATTTTCGCAGCAAGACTTTTGTTGAGCCCGTGTGTCGCTATCGAGGGTCACCGAGAAAAAGGATTCCCGATCGATGAATCGTGTCACACACGACTACACGAGTGCGTGCCACTTGACAGGAGCACCGAGCCCGTATCACGGGAAAGCGCCTGTTGAGAATATCGGGAGTGTTCGGCTGGCCGCTTAATAAGCCAAAATACTGTTTCGGCTGGAAGACACTGTTTATGTGAACAGTGTTGGCGTGAGTGGGCTGACCAGCCAGCCGACTTTCTCGACAAACTAATTTACTAAACAGTTTTTAAAATAATTTTTTCGTGAAGTTGAAGCTAAAAAAAATTATTCTATCAATAAAGTAGAGCTATACCAAATGGGACCTAAATACTATAATTTATAAGATCTTCTGTGTTTCACGAGTTTGTGTATACACGTGACCGGTCTCATAAGTATGGCTATTTCTGTTAATAGGGATGCGTTTTTAATGAATTTACCAATTTTAGGATATGTTATCTAGTTCTCCTATCTAGTTCTCCCATAGGTGTTTATAAGGTAAAGGGTCTTATGATGAATTTGTCAGTCTTAAGTCCATTCATTTAGTCATAGTTTCCTAGAGGTAGAGCCATGTTGTCCAGATACGGATATGTGTATCGGATATGACCTGTATCAGATACACGGATACACAATTCTCAAAAAACGAGTGACAGGGGGATATGTCTAGGAAATTTTTTAATAACAAAATTACATGATTTAATATGAAAAACACATAGTGCTAGTAAATAAGTGATTCAACAACTCAATAAAACCACAACTACAGTATAGGACATCGAATACGGGATATCGGACCCCATGGAGTATCTGCGCGTCATAGGGTAGAGGTATTTATATTTATGGTTGACTTTGTTAATATGAGGATTTGCTGGTCTAGTCAACCATAGCGGTATACATGCATTCATAATTAAGAATCTTACATACCTTGTCTGCGAAAAAATCCCTTTAAATGGTTGTTTCTTTTCTTCTTTTGATGACGTGAAAATGGTCAAAGTTAAGGAACACTCCATGTTTTAAACGGTCAAAGTTAAGTCCAGCCAGGATTGTCAAACTAACTGAAAACGATAATGATATATCACGGTCGTCCGGACGGGAACGGACGCACCCAAAGCCGCGCCACGCCGAACCGACCCGACCCGCCCCTGCCGCACGCCGTCTCCTGCACTCATCCTCACCCTTATCCTCTCCTCACTTACTCCCGCAGCCGTTCCTCTCCATTCTACTGTCGCCCCACCCGCCGGGACGGACGCCGTGCCCAGTTCTTTGCCCCCCCCCCCCCCCGCCCGCCTTTCGGCGCTCCCTCCCCCCTCCCGCGACTCCACTGGTACCCCGCACCCCCAGTGACACAGTTCCCGCTCCTCCCACCGAAGACGAGGACAACGGCGGCGGCTCCAATGAGGTAGGTCAGTTCTTCTCTGGATCTGAGCCCTCCTCCTCCTCCTCCTCCTCCTCCTTTGAATCTGAGCGCTCCTCCTCCTCTGGATCTGACCCCTCCTGCTCCTCCTCCTCCTCTAGATCTGAGGGACGCGGCGATGGCTAGGGTTCCGGCGAGCTCTGTTGCAGTAGCTTTTGTTTTGCTGTTGCAACAAGTAATATTTCTTTGTTGCGTTAGTCTCTTTTTTTTTGTTTTTGATGTTGCATCTCGCATTGCAGTAGCCTTGTTCTGATGTTACAACAAGTAATATTTCTTTATTGCATTAGTCTTTTTTCCTGATGTTGCTTTCTCGCATTGCGCTTTGTTCTGTTGTTGCAGTAGCTTTGTTCTGATGTTGCAACAAGTAATATTTCTTTGTTGCATTAGTCTTTTTTTCTTGATCTTGCATCTCGCATTGCAGTAGCTTTGTTCTGTTGTTGCAGTTGCCTTGTTCTGATGTTGTAAAACAAGTAATACTTATGATGTTTGCATCTTGCATTGCTCCGTGTTGTAGCAGATCTTCTGATGGAAAAAATTCTCATTGGACATTCGGGGTGATGGAGCACGGTGAGGATGGGGCGTGGAGGGCAACGGGCGTGCATGGGATGGCGACGCAATTAGGCACGGCGGCGTAGCGGAGGACGGGCTGCACGCGGGGGTGCGCTCGTTCTATTCGCATCGGATAGGTGGTCCCATGGGATGCGGCGGGGGATGGGTGGCGTGGCGGGAGGACGGGCCACGCTCTATTCGCATTGTATCTGAATCGAACGAGATTGGTCGGGATCGAAACGATACGTGGACTAGGTGACTCCAACGTGCCCGTGAAGGTGGGCGTCCGGTGCTAGGTGCGTCGGACTGAGAAACATCTCTTCAGCCCAGAAACAGGCCCAGTATATGCCAGTCCAGCACACTGCACATCCAAACAGCCCAAAGGTCCGGGAAGGAAAACGAGAGCCTGATTACCTGGAGAGGCCGCGGCAGCATCGACTTCCTGAACAATCTGGCGGCGGCCTCGGCTCCCAAGTTCACGAAGCGAGAGGCGCGAGCGAAGCGGCTACCTCTCGCCGGAGATGCCGCCGGGGACCTCTCCAGCGGCGGCGGAGGCCGAGGCATGGACGTGGGAGAACGCAGCGGCTGGAGCTGCCGCCGGGTTCACCACGGTCGCGGCCCTCCATCCGCTCGACGTCGTCCGCACCCGCTTCCAAGGTAACCCTCCCCTCAGCCCATATACTCTCGGACTTCAGAGAGACTGAGACGAAGAGCGACGAACGGTAACCGTGCTCTCTCTCTCGTGTTGGCGTGCAGTGAGCGGCGGGAGGGGGTGGTCTGAGGTGCCTCCGTACAGGAACACCGCGCACGCTGTGTACACCATCACACGATCTGAGGTATCATCAGCTCCTACCACATTTCCTTGGAATGATTAATGGACGCGTGAATGTCTCCAGAAAATCATCCTTAGCCTTGCGAAAAAGTTTGGGTTATTTGTGTATGTGATGCTTCCCAAAAAGTTGGAATAGAACTTGCCTTCTATGTACGGGTGAAATTGCTTAATAGTTGATCCTTAGTCGACAAATTTACTCAAATTTGATTCAGAATGGGTTCAAACTAGTCAAACGTGTGCTTATTTGTGCTTGCCCAAAGCTGATGTAACATGTGAACACAAATGCAATAACGCAAATCATTACATTTTAGATGTGTAGAAAGGGTTAAGCATGGTTTACCGAGAAGTGTGTGCATTACATATAAACTGCAAGTCACTGCATGTAATTAGCTTGTGTACAGTACATATGAGAAATCACCTGCTTTAAGAAGTTTGGTTCTTAGAAACTCAATGTTCCAGATGTTCATTGGTTGCATCTCTTGATGTTGTTGAAGTGTTCGTTGTAAGATAGGATCTCCTAACGATTAGATTGTTGAGAGATTCTGATATATTCACTATAAGCTATTTCTGAATTATTCAAGTTCTTGTAGGGCCTGAGAGGACTTTATGCAGGGTTTTATCCTGCAGTTCTTGGATCAACTGTTTCCTGGGGCTTATATTTCTTTTTGTAAGTTACTATATTATTTCCTCTTCTTTGAATAATGGCGGTGTGTTCTTTTTCTGTGGATCTACTAAAGTAGACTCAGGTAAAATAGCTACTTTCAGGATTTCACTTCCTATCTGAGAATTCAAGTGTCTCAGTTACCAATTTGGGCTGCTTTAATTTTTAGCAATCTGAATGCTACCTATAATATATGTTTATTAGCATTTCAATTGACATGAGATGCATTTTTTTAAAAGTTATAACAGGGCTAAACAAAGGTACTTACAGAGGAAGGATGACCAGCTTCATCCAGTTCATCATCTCATCTCAGCTGCAGAAGCAGGTGCTTTGGTTCGTACAATGACTTTTATCTTTTCTAAAATGATCAATGTTATGGATTGCCTTTTGTTTCCAGTTTGTTCAACCTTAAGATTTAGGCGTGACTGTTAACCGTCAATGTGTATCTAGGCCTTTTATGTTATGCATTACCTTTATGATTGTTTTGACTACTAACATATGTACTTTCGTAGCATTGTTTATTCATCTATCTTGCTTTTCATCATTTAAACATGTCAATTTATTTTTCATGAAACTGGTTTTATTGTTATTATACACTATACAGGTTTCCATGTTTACAAATCCCATATGGCTGGTGAAAACAAGATTGCAACTGCAAACACCTAAACACCATACTTCTCAGTATTCTGGGTTTTCTGGTAATATTTGCCTCCTTTAAATGTTGTATAATAAGAACTCATATTGTTCTGTACATATTTTTAAGTCTAGTATAGCAATTAGCAAAACACATCATACAGTGTAACTTTGTACTCTGTTTAGCATGACCTGTGCTATTCTCAGTTCTGTAGAAGTTCTAGAAGCTATGCCTATTCACATGGGTTTAGAAAAGAAAGGGCTGCTTCTAATTCTATGAAATATCTCTCTGAAGTTTAATTGATGAGATGTGGGGTTGAATGGAACTGTAGTGTAGGATGTAGCAATGGGAGTCTGCTTGACAATGGTGATTTGAGTAGGGCCCCCTTATACAGAAGATTCACCTAACAATTGTGGATGTAATAAATCCAAATAGTAACCTAGCTATTCCATAGATAAGTACAGATAATTAATTCATATCCTAGAAAACTAACTACTTATTTAGGTAAATGGGTATTCTTATTGGGGAAGGTTCTTTCGTCCTAATTATCTCTAGGACTATTAATGCAAGTTAACTGCCATTGCAGAACCTGCAGACACAACATTATTGATATATCTTTCAGTGAATTATTTCTGCTCTTCCTTGTTCACATATTCTTTTGTGTATATTTGATTTTATACATCGGTAACTTTGCTTACTTGTTTGTGTAAAGCCAGATGCTTTGAGAACTATTCTAAGAGAGGAGGGATTTCTTGCACTTTATAGAGGAATTGGACCTGGGCTTTTGCTGGTATGTATATCTATTTACTGCTGCTATCTTAGTTTATTCTGCATTTCTTCGTAAAACTACAACTATACTCATATAACTGCTAGTTACAGTAGTGGAGTACTATAATTCATTCTTGAGGTTTCTATTCTCTAGCATTTCTTAGCTGTATGCCCCGATGGTATGAAATTATGTTTCCAATACATAGCACTTAATTCACAATCAACACTTGAAGTTTGAGTTTTAGCCTCTTTAAGATTTGCTAAGCGACCTATCAAATTTATGGTTGTGAGATAAGATCCTCCAGTAACTCAACTTGGCGATCATTGTTTGTAATTCCACATTATAGTATCAATGGATAGTTGTGTGTTTTCTATATAACTATCCTGTTTGAACCTGACCTTTTTATGGAGATCATGTTTAGTTCTGGGTATGGAAAGATTGTACTCCATCCGTTCCAAATTATAAGTCACTTTGACTTTTTTGGTTCATCTATTTTGATATGTATCTAGACATATTATTATATCTAGATGCATAGCAAAATGGATGTACCAAAAAAGTTGAAGCGACTTATAATTTGGAACGGAGGGAGTATAAGTTAAGGTAAATATTATGCCTGGGTGTCGCAAGATTTCCACGATGCAAGCTTCTTTTCCCTCTATTGCGAGTGCTGTAGTAGTTGGGTCTGGAAAGTTTAATTTTGATGTACTAGACATGTTTTAGAGTAGCTCAGTTAGTGAAGGTATGCATGTCAAAGAATGTTCGCTTTTAGAGTGCTTAGTTATTCTTCTTTTGTTTTATGTATATATATGGATGGTTGATAAATCTAGTTCATGCCTCCATGTTTCTTCATGAAAGGTCACCCATGGTGCAATACAGTTCACAGCCTATGAGGAACTTCGCAAAGCTATGATATTCTTCAAAAGTACACAATCAAGGACAGACAACAGAGGAGGCGAGGAGTCATTGGTATTAACTGATCAAATGTGTGTTTGGGTGTTAAATATCCAGTTTAACTTGATTCAATAAAGACGTATTTCAGTGCCCCTAAATTATTAATTATGTTGTTTTTATATTCTTTCTTTAAACTGTTGTTGATGGTACTTATATCTAGAATTTTCATGCCATTCCACACATTTAGACACTGTTTCTCTATATTATGCAGTTTGTGAAATTGTCAAACTTGAGAATTGAACATTTAGTTATGACTTGTGAAAATAGTTTATGCAGTATCATATTGTTTGACTCCACCCAATAACATATGTAGATATACATCTACTATCCTGTGGGCCTTTACTACTTTGTCTGATATTCCATTCTCTTCACTCTTAATGCTTAGCTGAATTCCATCGATTTTGCGGTACTTGGGGCTGGTTCAAAAGTAGCTGCTATTCTACTTACTTATCCTTACCAGGCAACTTCTTTTGCTCCTACTTATATTCTCATAAACTCCATAGGTATATTCTACCTTCCCATTGAACATATATCAATTGAAGGTTTTTGTAATCTGCAGGTCATCCGAGCCCGCTTGCAGGTTTCAGTTTGAAAATTTTCATGTCCATACTATTTTTTATTTTAATCTCTTCCGAGTTTTGATCACTTATAATTCTTATGTGTTTTCCAGCAACGGCCTGGCACTGATGGTACTCCAAAGTACTCAAATAGCTGGCATGTAGTGAAGGAAACTGCAAGGTAAGACTTTAGTGGTGCTGTTGAAATCTTCAATTATGTAATGTTCAGAATAGCACTACTATATCAGACCTTTTCTTAGTCATATGTAGGGACTTGGTGCTTCTAGTATGAAGTAGATGTGCTTGCTGGATTTTCCCAAGTTCGCACCTACATTTGCGCTTACTAATTGTCTACAGTCTTCCCTTCAGTAATTAGCATACTGAGAACCATGAAATATATTTATAGAAGAGTAGTTTAAGTCTAAAGTGGCCTTAAAACACAACGACGAGTTTTATTGCAAATTATTTGCCCACCACATCTGCACATAATATTAGAAATTTGAAAAATTGAATGTCCTTGTCTACTCAGTGCAAGTGTATCATGGCATCACAGGGGAATTAATTATGCTTAGTGTGACATTCTGAACTGGGGAGAGGGATGGTTCTTTAATTCTTCTGAATATAACCTTTGTTCTAAATTAAGGGATTGATGTTCTGATGTGCTTTTGGGTGTATATCTCTACTGCAGGTATGAAGGCGTCCATGGATTTTATAGGGGCATCACGTCCAATCTACTGAAAAACCTTCCAGCTGCTTCCCTCACGTTTGTGGTGTATGAAAATGTTATCAAACTATTCAAAGCAACCAAGGAGAAGACATAGTTACTCACTAAATCCAGGAGTATTGTGCCTGTTCTGACATTTCCGAGTTCCAAGCGATGTCCATAATTTGATAACATCTTATATGACACTTCCGAGTTCCAAGTCATTCCAGGCGAATCCCATATTTCATTAATTTAGCATCGTATATGACAAATTTGTAACAGCAGGGGTTGTGACCAACCTGGTCGTGGAAATTTTTGTTTTGAGAACTTGCATTTTGTAGAGAGAAAATCCACTTTTTGTTTCTTCCCAAAGAAATATTTCTTTGTTATATAATCCAGCCTGGACTTTGGCGTTGTAGATCTCCGTCCTGATGTTTGGAATGGGCTGTGGCTGAGTTATGCCATTTATAACGTCTCAATAGAGTTACATTACAGTACTCTGCCTTTCATCTCCACTATAATTGAAAATCTCCACTATAATTGAAAACTTGTCTCTATTAAAATCAAAGGGTTCATAATAGATCTACGTCAAATCCAAAGGCCCAGAAACGATGTTTGATGGAGGCTTCTCACACCCCCTCACCTCCATGTTTCAGAAAAAAAAACAGGCCCATGTTCGAACGCATGCATTGAAATGCAAATCAGTCATCTTGACGTGATGCTTGATTTGCGCCAAAAACTGCATGCAAGATATATCTATCAATTCCTTTTCTTATTCTTTCTTTCTATAAATATCTATTTCTTGCCATTTCTTTTTTGCTTTCTTGTTTTGAACATCGTTAGCGCGCCCAAATCACGTCCTCGCCCGCCTGTGATAAAAGGAGTTCGTCGAAGACGGCCACCGGGAAGAGACACATCGACGCCTACGGAGGTCATCTGCATCAACGTGACGAACACGCGCCGCAGCAGCCCTACTCCAAGCGGACGAGGTCTTCGTCGCACACTACGACGAGCATCCGCCACGCCTGGTATGCTCGCTCTTGCCTTGCCTCCATGCTCTGCAAAACGGAGATCCGGAACCCTGATTTAAGCTATTTTGGCATTATAGAAAAGGGTACCTTACACCAATGGCGAGTGGCGACCAGCCGCCAACAACGTCAATGGAGCCGGAGCAATGTGAACTGGATCCCAATGACGGTCCGTACTTGTACTCTGGTTGCTCCCTATCAATCTTTAGTTGAATGAAGTGTCAACAACGTGCAACTCGCCACAATTGGGCAGTGGGAATAGAGACCTCGACATCTCTCATGTGAACGCAGAAGAAATGAAAAAGGATGTAGAGAGTGAGGTATCAATGGAACCTATTGGGAATTCTCAGATAGATGCCGAGGACGGAGACAAAGAAAACGTCAGTGTATGTATATATCTATATGGGTCAGTACATACGTAGGTACTAATATTAAAAACAACATTTAGCATTTATTATAATATCCCATAGCAGATTAATACAGATATAGAAAAATTGCCGATCAAAGACGATGGCAAAATAATACTAAATCTAGAGCCACACGATGACAGGAAGCGGAAGCGTGCTGACAAGGATGAGGTACGCAAGGAACTCTCAAGCTACTCACATATCCTCACTCATGTTTATCTATATGGGTTGCATCACCCACTAATAATATAATATTGCATATGCAGATAAGTAATAGAGATGTAGAAGAAGTGCGGATCAAAGAAGAAGAGCAAATCAAAGACGATGTCCTAGAAATAGTTAATATAAAAAAAGACGAAGCCAGAAAGCATGCTGACGAGGATGTGATTGCGATTCCTCAATATAATAAACCTAAGAAGGCGAATAATGCAAAGGTCCTGCCTCAGGTGAGTCATTTTCTTCAATAGTATCTTATTTTTTTATTTTTTTGAAATTAATTAATTAATAAAATTATTTTCAACGCAGACTATGAGTGTACAGAAGAAGAT
This sequence comes from Miscanthus floridulus, assembly GCF_019320115.1. Classification (NCBI taxonomy): domain Eukaryota; kingdom Viridiplantae; phylum Streptophyta; class Magnoliopsida; order Poales; family Poaceae; genus Miscanthus; species Miscanthus floridulus. The sequence continues at coordinate 22,978,541 of NC_089580.1, forward strand.
GTCAAGGTAATTCACTACATGAAAGGAAAAAAGGAAAAAAGTTTACTTGTCCGAATTGACGATGCTTGGGTAATTAGAGATGACATGGATTGCCTATTAAATGGTGATGTGCAAGTGAATGACGCTGTAAGCATTTTAACACTGCTTTTGCATTAGCTGATGTCCATGCAAAATATATGCCAATTTTTAATTGACAAATTACAAACCAGCAGGTCATAAGTGCGTACATCCAATTGATGCGGCATGAAGAACACCTGCTCCATAGAGAAGGTGGAGATGTTTACTTAGAAAACACCTTTATTACTCAATTGCTACATCGTGATGGAGAGCCCCCTGCAACGACATGGAACTATAGCAGAAATGACGTGGTTGAAACATGGGTCCAAAATTATTTGAAGGCTGATATGGTACGCTTGACCACAAACTCTAATAGATGCTACTTTTTGTTGATTAAAAGAAATATAAATAAATTGGATAAAACTCCATTATTGCAGGTGTTCCTTCCTATAAACATTGTGAAGTTTCACTGGTACGTAGCGATTGTTAATGCTTCAATAGGCGAGATACATGTTTTGGACTCTTTCGGAGACCAAATGTCAAACTTTCAAGATCTCGAATATACGGTGTGGCTTATGATTGATATACATACATACATATTGTTTTTAAATTTTTTAATATTCCCTTTCTAAAACTTGGTGTTTCGGTCATAAAGTTAATAGGAATGGAAAGAATGATAAAGCATGTAGCAGAGCATATCCAACTGGACCGACAAAAATGGAAACACGGTATCGAAGTGTCATCTTGGCCAACTAAACATATGATCACTAAAAGAACGCAAACAGATGGGTAAAAGATCAACTATACCTTTTGTGTACATGGCATTGTCACACCAGCAACAATACCTGTATCACTCATATTTTACTTGTAATATTTGCACAGTGTAAGTTGCGGTTTATGGATGCTTAATTATATGGAGTACTGGACTGGAACAACTTTATCTGACGCTGTGACCCAGGTAATTTCATAAGAATATTTCTAAATATTTTTTATTTTGGTTTGGTTAATAATCACGACTTGCTCATATTTTTAGGACGATATAAGTAACTTTAGGAAGCTACCTGCGAACTTGTATAACTCCACGCTAAACACAGCGAGAGGGTTACAGGATGATGAGCAAGATATGGAAGACAACAATAATCTTGATGATGATGTTGTAATGCTCGATAATCCAGATGAAATAGATATGATACTGTCGGGTACAACAACATGGACAAACAAACAAGACCTATTGTCTGCATTTCGTGCATGCATCCTGTTGAATAATGACCCTGAATCTTTAGAGTAAGTCATTCTAAAGTAAATTATTTTGTTCTAATTTAAAGATTTTTCATCACCCCTGCTACAACTGCTACGATAATTCATTTGTTTGCTGTCCTGGTTTTTTAGCAAAGAATGGGTCCAAAGCACACGACCGTATCCGATTTCTTTAACTCGTAGAAAAATTGGCGATATTTTAAACGAGAATATGGAGATGGATCATAATTGCTTGAACCTTGCTGTTTGGATGGCTGCATCCAATAACGCCTCTACGTTGGAGAAAGACAAATACCACTATATGGACCTCCAGTTTGCTGTAAGTTGATATAATTTTTCACTAATGTATATAAATCATTTGTTAGTTGTATCATTAATTAAATAGTGATAATTGTTGCAAAAAAAACAACAGTCGAGAACTCAGTTTGGACGAGATCCAAGGTGTTGCGACTGGATAGACTATGAAGAACTAGCAAAATTGCTTCAATGCAGGCTTGATAGGGACTACAAAATACAAAATTACAGCACTTTAAGATATATGTTCATTAAACTCCTTTGAAAACTTATATTTTGTATTGCACTTATGGTTTTTTTGTTTGTTTACAAATTCTATTGCCATATTTTCGAGATAGGAACTATATTTTATTCATATTTGACATGGGTAACAAAATTGTGCACATTCTAGATCCGCATTCTCCAAAACTATGGTACTCGGGTCTAGATCCAATCATGCCATATAATGGTATATTAGAGATAGTTTTAAATTATTTCAGTTTCTCCATGACATTGGTCAATCCTGCATGGAAAGATAATGTTTACCTCTGGCGTCGTCAATTAAAACTATATCTTCCAAAAGCTATGGACTGGTAACAACTTATATTGTGTTTATCTTATCTTACCATCAAATAAATAGTGATTTGATTTAACTACAACAAATAAACACTTGGGCTCTTTTTCTCCAGGAAATTGGCAGGCTTCCTTATCTACAACTACCTAAAGTTGTGGAATGGTGAAAGATTATCGTCGTTTGTCAACATAGTAAGCGTAAAATATTTCTATGTATATTTTATATGTTATCTACCAAATCAGTAAGTTAACTTATTATATATTATCTATATCATTCGCAGAGGTCAGATTCACTGAGGACGGAATTTTTAGTTGACATTTTGAAGAGCAGCGCAAATGAATGTACATATGATCCCTGGGGAACTGTAAGATCTATTTAAACTCATAAATTAGTAGGATAGATATGTCAGACATGAATTTATTATGCCTTGTTATGCATGCGTGTTTTCCAGATAAATACATCGTTATGTACCATTGCGTGTGACTTAAACTATCAAAAAATTTCGTTGTTTGGTTATTTTCATGTGATTCCCAGAATAAAGCCGTAGCGTTAGCACGGGCACTATACTAGTTATTTGTAATTGATATTTGCGCAGTTCTGTAACTTCCCCTTTCACTATATGTTTCCTAAAGTTTTTCAGTGATACTTTTATTTTCGCAAGTGTCACCTGTACAACTGAAATGTTCTTCTTTCAGTAACACACTATGGATGCCATTTATTAAACTGCAAGGTCTTACTACTTTGAGCCATACAATATAGAGCGTACGAGATTCTTCAATTCAAGGGCATTTCTGCACTCCCCCGTGGCCCCGTTCCTGAGGTGGATGGTGGAGCCTTTCTGGGCAGCGAAGCAGCAGTTGCACACGCCCGGCAGCTGCTTGGTGCCCGTTGAGTTGCAGGTCATGTACTCAAAATCCAGGCAGTACAGGGAGCAAAACCTCGCCCTCGCCCGCCATGCCCATCCGTGGTTTGGATGGAGCAGCCGATGACCATGAGCCCTGCAATATTCAGAAAAAAAACGTCGATGAGGCCATTCATGAAGGAGACCGAGAAAGTGTTGGAGGAAGAGGAGAGGACTAGGGACAGCTACGTACCACACAGCAGGAGAGCCAGAGCAGGTTTGAGGTAAGCCATGTCGTGTACCTTCTGTGCGTGTAGTCTCTCCGCAAGAGTGAAGTTTATATAGGAAGCTTGGTCATCATGTGAAGTTGTTTGGGACTAGTAGAAGGCGCGCGCCATCGCGCGCGTAGGAGGACACCAGGAAACATTTCGAAGACGGAGGAAATATGCTGGATGTATGAAAAAGACACAAGAATACCAGTTTGAGCATGGTACTTGGTAGTTCACATCCGAACATATGTATGTAGTTCTTTGAAGAATGGACGGAGAGTGGTTAAGTAAACAGCTGGTACATAGTCGGTGCCATTACACAGCCATAGTAGGCTACTTACACCTGAAGCTGCGATATGATATACAAAGATCAGTTCGAGCGTCATTTTTTTAAGTAGCCTGGGTTCTTTTTAGCCTGGGACTGTTCCTATATACATAGGGTGGATATGGTAAGGGAACGACGGGTGCCTTTGCCGTTGGAAATATAACCATTCGCATGTCTTGAAAACGCTGGAGCAGGCATCTTGCTGGTTGCCGTCAGTGCACCTGCTATAGGAAGGAACATAACGAATTAGTAAACGTTAGGGAAGAAATAGGTTAATTATATCTTCTCCCTTTTTTTGGAGGGGGGTGGGGGGGGCAAAGTACAGTAGCAGGCTGGGTAGGAAGAGAGCAGCATTTTGTCATTAAGGTGTCATGATGGGTCTTTTTTTTGTTTTTACACATGATAGTTTTTAACACTTAGGCTGACATAATTTTTTGTAGGGATGTATGCTTTCTATTATAAATGTAGAAGTGTGAATTTTTAAAAGTCTAAGAAGTACTAATATATGCTAGAAGAAAAGGGAACCTAAACCAAAAACTGCAAGTAACGAATGACAAAAATATTTAGCCAAAAGACGAACTGGCACATATGATGAATGGCACTAACTCAGACATCGAAAACCGACAAAGAGGAAGGCGTCCTAAAAAACAGGATTAGTTAATTTTTACCTGGAATGGGAATAGCTCCACAAACACATAGAATTCATAAGCATGTTAGCTGGTGACAGGCCGCGGCCTCAAGGATAAAGCACGGGGGTCAAAAAGCAAGGCACATAAAATACAGAAGAAGAACACTATGATTCGGAAAGGAAGCAACACAAATGATGTCACTTTCCTTTCCCCAATATATGCAAACAACTGGCACATGGTAGCAACCTGGAGAGTAATTACCTTGCAATATTAAAAGCTAACTGTAGATGATTAACTTTGGAAAACTGAAGAGACATGCTGCAAGAGAGATTTTTTCATGCTTTCAATTTACACTATCTAAAGCACCAACGAACATAAGTATCGTAACCTAGCCTGCATATGTTGGCTAAATATAAAATATCGTATGATTAAATGGCCTGTATATGTGGCGTCAGTAATTACCATAAGCATGGAGAAATAGATGAATAGCATAATGCCAGAAAAAATAGTAGGTATATTATACAATTGAAATGACACTGCACCTCTGATCTTAATGAATCAATGTTCATAAGAAATTGTAACTAACAAAATACTTCTACTTGATAAATCTGTGGAATGAGACATTTACCAGCTAGCCAGTACCAACTTCTCTGCCAAGAAGGGAACCAACAGGACGAAAACATTGCACTAGTTTGAAAATTTATCCTTTCAAAATCACAGCAGGCATGTGTGCTGTATAGATTAAAAAAAATCATTTAGCGTAAATAGTTTTGTCACAGCAGTAAAGCACGTAGATTTTTTCATTAGAAGTGTAGGACAAGGGAGCAGATCATTAATTCCAAAACATTAGATCATTCAGTTACCTGAGCATGAGTATAGGAATCTCGAACGAGAGTTTTGAAATTCACTACTACTCTGCATTTTACATGCTGTTGTTGGTACCCACAGTAGAGGAAGAACTATTGAAAGAAAGAATAAACAGCCTGGTCCTGAAGAACTATTGAAAGAAAGAATAAACATCTAAGCTGACAATAGCACACACAAGAGTAAAAAATAAAGGATGAGAGAAAGCTTGAAGGCACTAACCAAATCTTAGAGAATTTAGGTGCAGAGAACCCACCCAAACCTCAACTCCAGATGATTCAGACCTACATGGAGCATAGGAAAAAAATATTGAAATCATATATAAATATCTTCGAAAAGAGATAAAAGAAACCCCACATACTACTAAAATAGAGAATTGCACTGACAAATAGAACTACGTACACAACAGACCTAGTTATTAGGTAGAAAGAGCATCTAAAAAATAGCAAATCATAGTGTATAGGTATATAGCTTAATCGAAATGAACGATGCCAACCACACAATTTGTTATCCAGTATGATAATGAGTAAATGTATAAGAAATCTGTAGCAAGATGGTGTTATAGTTAAATACCATGACTGTTGTCTTATTAGAATACATAGCTGTTGGATTAGAAGCCACCCTTGTTGTTTCACCGGATGTGTTGAGCTCAAGCAGTAAGCATATATTTGCAGTAAACGGCCCAAACAACTTTACTGAACCAATCAAATTGTTATAAGATCTCAAATAACAGGCATCCCACAGACACAATCATAGGAGAAGCACAGCAATCAAGCGGCAATGAACAGAAACAATTGTTGGAAGCATTTACCATACTATTTGTGTCATCTCACAGGAAAATAACAATTACTTTGGCAAAAGAATGGAACAATGGTTTTCAGATAAGTCAATAAGCTACGATAACTTTCTCACTATTTTAAACTATCAGTATATATTTGAAAAGGACAAATGGATTTTGTAAACCCATGTTATTGAATAACAGAAGAAATAGAATCTATGAAGCAGAGTGCACAGTAGGACTTAGAGGTATTAAGAAAAAACATTGGACGAGTTTTTCTTACCAAGAGTGGCCATTCTGCCCCCTTTTTTCATGATAGAAGTAGATTTGCATGGCTTCAGATAATTTACTTTGATCACTGAAAGAAAATATGCCACCCTCTCAATTGAAAATAGGAGAGTTGACATCATCGCTGATCCAATGCAGCACTGGGAAAAAAATGGTGTGCATTAGCTCCATACCTCAACGTGCTCGTAAATTCAAATCGATGTGACTAATAAACTAAGAATGCAATATCCTTGGCAGGAAAATATCACTGTAATAAATACAATGGTATGATTACGTAGTAGGAAACACGGTAATTAGAGGCATTCAATTGATGTAATCCTTCAGTATAATATAAGGCATATTACCACATCACGGCAAGCATATAGTCCACATGTGGTAATTTAATCTTAGGATGTACAAATCAGTATAAAACACATTAGTAAATCGAAGCAAAGAACACAGCGTATCCATGGTTTCTTTTTCACACTTCACACCTAGTTATGTCGAAGCCAAAAGCATGTAAAGGACCTGGCTTTGGTACAAATGGAATGAACCTGTGAACCTGTAGCAATCAAGAGAGGGAAATAAAGAGAGAAACATGTGTCTTGTCTCACCTGAGAGACGGCAAGAAGCGAATGGAGCAGAGGGCGGGCTGCGCCGCAGCCCAGGGGTGCCGTCGCGCCCCACCAAGGCGCGGGCCTAGCTGGCACGCCGGGATGCGGGGGGTGACGATGACGCACCGCGCGCTGCCGGCGCGTGGGAAGCGGGGAGGTGTGCCGATGCAGGAGCATCCCGTCGCGCACACCTTCTGCGGCCATTGCGCGCGTTCGTAGGGATAGGTAAGTTCACACTATGCTTAAGCTCAGTGCAAATTTGGTTTATACTTGTTGGGCTATGGCATGAAGGCATTTGTATTGGCTGAAGAACTGTCTTTTTCTTTTCTCTTAATTAGTACGAACCACAAGATGAACTGGAACTGAATGCAAAGAATAAATATCACAGTCAGTTTGTCAGATCTTTTTGTGAAGTCATATGTTTGTTCTTCCAATTGGAAGCTGGACAGTAGCAATCTAAAACTGCAGCAGAAATGGCATTGTCCTATCTGACAAACGCAGCACCTTGCCGTATGTGCTGACCCTTGGTGTCTACCTCTGAACCTACAATATCACCCGAAATGGCCTACTCCTATATACGTATATAAGAAGAATACATTGACAGTCAGTCTACACATATCGACAAAGGGAAACTACACAAGAAAATCAATGTTGACTATGAAAAGGCATAACAACTGTTATAAGTACCTGAATCTGAATCATGCTGGAAGCCAAAAAAAAAGAGTCACTATAGAAAAAATGGAGCAACATTTTTGTAACCATGAAGTGGCATACCTTTCGGATCGTAAGGTACATAAAAAAACACAAACAATTAGAGTACATAAAGCTGGTGTCAATGAAATGAGCGACGTGTCAAATTTTTAAAAAAATGGGAGGTTCTGCACAGAAGCATATATGGGTGAATTCCGTTTATACGTCACAAGAAGGAAAAAAGAAAAGTAGTATGACTATGATTATAGAGTGCACAGATAAGAGAGAAGTCAACATTGGATGAGAAATCAAATAGATAGATTGATGGGAAAATATTGTAGTGCTATAATAAATTTGTAAGAAGAGCATGTATATTAGCTATAAAAAACACAACAGGAAGTAAATACTTAAGTTGCGGGCTAAACCTCACATCAGCTATACAAACTACAGAGAAACTGAAACGGCAAGTGTAGACCATGGAACATATATATGTTGCATTGGAAATTTCAAAGACGAACTAAATAAATTTACCATCAATTTCGTAGAGTAGACTATGTAAATATAACATTTGCTTTGCGTGATCCTAGCAAGTTCATCATTCATAATACCAGAAAAAGTTTTAGAGGCAACCATGCATATTCAGTCTCCAGACATACTGGGTGTTTTTTTTCGTACCACAATTAAATAGGAAAGCACATCTACACTGAGAACAACAACCATAGAAATCAAAATCCCCAAATCTTAGTGAATCCCTAACCGTAAAGCAAAGAAATAAGACCATTTACTTACACTTGTGGACCACAAACGGACCGGCGGCAGGGTGCAGCACCATGGCCACAGCCACGCCGATGCGCCGTCGTCGCAGGGGGCGGCCACCGCCCGTGCCGCTGGCCTGCCGGTGCGTGCCGCCTCGCGCTACCGTCGCGCTGCAGGGCCCGCGTCCGTACGGCAACCGCGCCACCGCCATCGTCGCACCGCGCGCGTGAGGAGGGAGAGAGGGAGAAAAGGAGAGGGGAAGTGGAGAGGCGGAGGCGCCAGCGCGGCCGGTGTCCTCCGGCGTTGCTGTGGCATCGAGAGAGACGGAGAGAGCGAGAGAAGGTTCTTTTTTTTGCCGATGCGAGGGGGAGACGGGAGATATTTCGTAGGAGATGTGGCTAGGGTTTTTCTAGCGACGTGGTCGGCTGATGGCCAAGTGAAGGAAGCAGCGGAGGTGGACCAATAGAAGAGGCTGGAGCTGACGGCTGGACCAATCAGGGATTTGGGGGCGACGTGTCCGGGCTGGCTGCCCAGGAGGCCCCAGCCGAATAGAGGGTTAGATGAGGCACTCAAAAAATTGTGACATGGTATGTTTATGGAAGAACCATTGAAAAACTGAAATTGGCAGAGCACTTGTCCATGAAACGGATCATGGCACTATATGTAAGATTAATAAAAAGAAATGAGCATGTACTATGAGAACCTAACATCAAAGAAACAGGATACCTTAGAATGAGCTACAAATATCATCAACCCGAGATCCTGATAAGGGAAAAAAACCTGCATATCAGCAGCCATGAATAGGATCAGGCCACTATATCTAGTCCAGGGAACACAGGTTGTTAATGCACCATTTAATGGTACAAAATTGATGGAAATGCATACCACTTTTTATCTGTACAGGTACCTTTAGTTACCTAATAGAAAGCAGAGGTAGAACCATAATGCAATTATTCCATAGAAGCACACACACGTTTCATTTCAGGATTTTTCAATTTGATACCGACAAAACCTCCAGCACCACTTTGCTCTAAAAAAGCTACACCCTGAATTCTCTTTAGCCCCAACGTATTAAAGGCATATAATAATTAATGGAGGATATGACAGCTGTAGCATTAGGAGGGAAGACATTCAGAGATCTAGAAAAAAGATTCATAGATACCTGAGGTCTCCATCAGCTTCCTCACTGGCTCTTGTTTCTCTGAAAAAATAGAGTGTATCACCATGTTAACAAATTACTGGAAGCAAGATACAAGGCTAGCTTATGTAAACTTAAAATGTAATCTTCTCAGAAGAGGCATTATAAAAAAAATAGCAGATCAACCAGATGAAGCAATACTCTGTACAATAAATCGACATTAGCAGTTAAGCAGTGTCATGAAGAGGGAGCTTCAAATTTAAGTGTGAGTAAGCACAAGAAACACAATATTTTAGTGAATGTACAAAGCATCATTGATTTTGTTCTTTTGATCCCAAGTTTGCAATGGATAAATTGCTTGTTAATGTGGTAAGCAAATCTAGAACTACCAATGGAAATTCAAGACTTGTACTATCATACTATGAACCTCTAATATGTGTGTAGCAGAACTTTGAAACAAGCAGGAGATAGAAGACAATACATTTATTTTTATGTATGAAAATAGAGAACAGTGGATTCTAAATGGATGCAAAGAAGTACCTGATCAGCACTCAGCTTTCAGTTTTAAACAGGAAAAAGTAGATAAGCATTTTACAATGGATGCAACGATTCAAGGTAAAACGGATAGGATCAACCATGACTGATAACTTCCTTTGTGTAGAGTCATGGGAATTAGGAACTGAAAAAGCAAATGCAAATAAGATACCTGTATTCGGAATTCCAGAATAGTACAAATTTGTTACACAAGCTACGGAGTGCATAGATAATATTGGCCTAGCTACAACTGATGTTTTCCTGGTAGATTGCAGGCACCGAAATCCTACTACTTCCCGATGACTAAAACACTGAAAGGAGATGCAGCTACCAGGTTCAGCGGATTGAACTGTTGTCCAAACTCAGTCAGCAGCTATCTGGCGGTCGGAGGAATAGCACACGCTGCATTGCAGCTAGACTGAGAAACCAAAGCAGCCTGCCAACTATTGCTTCTCAATAAGTTTCGGAACAGTACATAAGCCTGCTGACTAAACAACTCTCAAATCCACCAAAAAAAACAAACCAATAAAAGGTGGGAAAATTAGATAAGGACAATGAGTAGGTAACTGTTGCTGGGAAGGAGTCACGGTTCTGAAAATTAGAAGAGTGCTGCTTTTGCTATTGCTGTGTATGTGAAAACCATTGTTTCAAAAGCACAATAGTATGCAGTGTACAAACGGAGGCTGTCAAAAATTCACCAGGAATGGGTTCAAACCCAATTTGATTCTAATAAAACTCGAACACACCAAATCAGTCAAACATTAAGAACGGAACTCACCGAAAATACGGTGAATTCTAGAAAAAGAAAAACACAAGAAGGAAAGATCTCCCGTGATCATTGCTGTAAAAGTTAGACATAATTTATGATGTAATCATCAGATATTATAGATCATCACCTGATCATGTTGTAGGAGTATCTGGCCATATACATAGAAAATTACAGATTGGACAAAAGCACAAGAAAGTCATCAGCTTATATGTTTCCTCAAAAGAACTGATTGGTCAGTACCTCGTTTCTCTATCAGCGTGTTCCTCCTGTAATCCGCAAAAATCGGAGAAGATTCAGTTCGAATCACCAAGAATCGAAGAGGATTCGAATGGAATCCTCGAGACCAAAGAGGAAAGGGACAAAGGTGAAAAATACCCCTCAAATAATTTCATCTGTGGTGTGCAGCAGGAAGAGCACGAGGGGAGGCAGAAAAATGGAGCCTCACCAATAAGTATCTGGAATGGAGGAAGGGGAAGATGGGCGAGAGAGGAATAGCCGGGAAAGCCACGAGGTGGTCCTTGTTGGTCTGCTCGTGTTGGAGCCGTGGCGCGCTCCGCCCAGTTGCCCCAAAGCCGCGCTCACCGACGTGGCCCGCCAGAGGGCGCACCGGCCCTGCGCCGCCCCATGGCCACGCATGGAGGGCGCACGCTTGCCCACGCCACCGCACGTGCGCGTCGCTACGCTACGGTGCGCGCTCGCACCGGGTAGGGTGCTCGCCTCGTACCGCGCCTTCGGCACCACACGGAGAGGGAGAGGAAGAAGGAGAGGGGTAGGGGAAGAAGATGGTGATGCACCGCCATACAAAGCTGGCGAACTTGGCCGCCGTTGCTGCCGGCGAGAAAGACGCAGCTAGGGTTTCGTCGAGCGGGCGCGGACCGCATGCAGCGCAGGGGGCCGGCGAGGAAGAAGAGGCAGCTAGGTTTCGCCGCGCCGCGCTGCTGGCGCCGGTGGCCGCCCTGGCCGCGCGTCGGGAGAGATCGGGAGAGGGAGGGAGCGGACGAGAGAGAGCGAGGAAGGGGGATCGGGAGAGGGAGGGAGCGGACGAGAGAGAGCGAGGAAGGGGAAGGAGAAGCAGAAGTCTTGGGAAGGGAAATCCGAAGCTGGGTATTATATTCGTTTCGCTGGATTCTGAGAAGAAGCCGTATAAGGTAAATAAGAGTGCGAAGAATTCGAAGAAGCCGGAGAGGACGACGGGAAGCTGCTCCGGACGAGAATCAGCTTCAAGAGATCTAGGCCATCGATTCGAGAATCCGACGGCGGAAAAAAATTAGAGCGACAGTGGCCGGTGTCTCCTTCTTGGAGTCCTTTCGGGCTTGTTTGGGTAAATGTGGCCTTAACTTCTTAAGCAAGGCCCTGTGTAGATTCCAAAAATTTTCACCCTAAAGTGTCACATCAAATCTTGCGGCACATATATGGAGTACTAAATGTAGACGAAAAACAAAACTAATTGCACAGTTGGGTGAGAAATCGCGAGACGAAACTTTCGAACCTAATTAGTCCATAATTAGACACTAATTGTCAAATACAAACAAAAAGTGCTGCAGTAGCCAAAACCAAATTTTTTTTGCCAACTAAACGCGCCCTAAACAAAGTCTATCTTTGATTTTTGCCTCTCTTTTTTTATTGATTTTGCATGGAGTTATCTTTGCAGAACTTTCCCTTTTGACTTTGCAAAAAGCAGGCACTAAGCAGTAACCCCTACTCAAGAGCGTGCATATGAGACCATGATGTGTAAAAGATTGGTCACATTTGGATGTCTGGAAATAAAACGGATACACCGCACAGGACGGTATAGATTGTTGACGGTCAGCTCCGGTCCTAAATCGAACCGAACCTACACAGTTCGATCCTGTGAAGTTCAGTTCACAAGCTCCAGTGTCGCATCCGATCATTGCTTAGAAATCTGAATTGACCTCTCGTGATGGAGCTTCACGCCTCTGACTGCACTGCCTCACAGTCACGGCTCACGCCAATTGCACTTGCACGTAGTATTTTAATAGCCAAGTCGCCGGAGCAGTCAATGCCTAATGTGCTCTATTGGCTTAATGGAGACGTATGCTTTCTCCTTGGTTCGATTTGGGCTGAAGCTGCTAATAATTTATGACAAGTGATGTCACACAAACCACGTAACACAGCGAGTCCGTCTGCAACTCATAACCGTTCATCCTGATTTCTGTGTGCAGAGATGCTATTTCTAGTCCGTCTACGCGGCCTCCCTTTTTGCACTTTGGTTTGATTGACAGGGAAACGGAGATACAAAAATATAAGTTCGTGGCATAAGTTCGAACCATCGTTTTTCACAAATCATAAACAGTGAACTGAGAAAATTGTTTACTTCGCCGCTTGCCCAAGTGCACAATGCCATCAAACGTCACCAAGAGTCTGGAGAGGACAGAATGAGAAGCGAGCAACATCAGTGAAGGAAGTGTTAAGCGAAGTGAGAGAATAATGTGATCGATGCCGCCGTACGTGATGCGTCACTGTCTTGTGTTACCGGTTAGGCTGGGAACAACTCTAAAAAAAAAAGTCAGTGCATCCTCAGATCGATCTAGCGACCTTTATTCGAGTGCGTTCTTTTGACTGTGCGAACTACGGGCCTGCTTAGTTCACTTACAAAATTTACTAAGCCAGGTATTTGACAAGTCATGATTTTGGCTATCATTTGGTTGGCTACCAAAACTTACCAACTTATCACATTTGGCTTGCTAAATCTTTGAACTTTTTTACTCAACTTTTAGCTATCAAATCTTTGGCATGGTAAATTTTGATCGCGAACTAAAGCAGGCCCTACATACCCAATCTGCTAATGAAAAGCCGTCTTGACGGGTGGGCTCCATGCATTGCTAATGGAAAGCCATCTAATGCGACATGCATCAATGCATGAACACACTCATCTGATCTTGTCGATCAGTTTCGTTCGCCCCAAAACACCTAGCTGCCCAATGCAATGACCCAGAGCTAGCAGCATTATTCGACTCGTTTCAGTAGTTATTGTTCGACAGGGTACAGCTTGAAGCATTTATTGGTTCGACTCTACTCGAAGACGTACTGATCGGTCGGTCGGCTTCGGCTAGCTATTCCTTGTTGTCGCTGCAGTTGTAAGTGGAGCACGCAGTTCCGGCCGTTATTGGGCGCGCAGACGCAGGCGCAGCCGTCCAGCTTCTGGTACGGGTAGTTGTCGCAGGTGATGTACCCGCCCTGGATGCACCGGACCGTCGAGCAGTCGGCTGCCATGGCTCCTCCGATCTCGCCGGACACGACGAGCGCTGAACGTACCAACAATCGATCGATTCACAGGTCAGAACGTGCACTCCTTCAAAGGAAAGGTCCAAGAAACTTGATGGATGGAACATGGAGCCGAGCATACATACCGGAGAGGAGGAGGACGAAGGTGAGGGAGAGCTTCATGGAGGCAGCCGCCATGGTTGTCCCGTGACCCGTGTGAATTGCGAGAGAAAGATCGATGCACGGCCGGGGGTTTTCTGTAAGCAAGGACGCAAGGTGGAGTTGCAGTTGCAGAGTGCAGACCAGCTTGGCACCACTTATATTACCAGACGGTGTACGCGTCTTCAGCTACACTGTCCGGATACGCCGCTTCCTCTCACTCGCCGTATCCGTACCTGACGCAGCTTTCGCCGTTGACAATGACAAAGGAGATGAGATGGACCATGCGTGTCTTGCCATTTTCTGCGTAATTTTTATGTCGTCGAGTTGCCTCTTTGGGCATGCTCAGCTCAGCGCAGAGTTGCATCAGCATGTGGTACATTCTCGAGTTCCGTCCGGTCAATAGAGCTGGGATCGGTTAAACTAGCATATCCTGCGTGCGATGCGACTGCTTTATTTTGCTGCCAATGTAGACCACTCGGATCGGTCAAAGTGCCGGCCTGAGCAATCTGATCTTGGTCCTGTATAGCAACCTGAGCTCCAATCTGAACAGCCTGAATGTCTGCTTGGCCAGGTTGATTAGCTTGCTCCATGTCTTGGTCCATCTGCTCAACAAGGTTTTCTTCCTGCTCATCCTCAGAGCCAATTAGCTGATCAAACGGGACTTCATCCACCTGCAGATAAATAGGTGAGGCTGGTATGACAGGTGAGTTGTTGCCAATAGCCTGAGCTTCATCCCCTTGATGAATTTCATCAGCTAATGCCATAAGCTCCTGCTCCTGAGGATTTAGCTGATAAACTTCATTATCTTGTTGCAGGAGATAGTGAACTTGTTCATTGCCTTGGAGATCATTGAGTTCTATGAAATCTCCATCCTGAAGGGGCTGGATAGGATTGATTATGACAGGATCCAAGTCCAAGTTCATTGGGGGCTAATTCAAATCAAAAGCAACTTGCTCTTCAAGTACTGGTGGCTCATTCAGGTTCATGAAAGGTTCAGGTTCTTGTTCTTGGGCCTCCTGCATTTGCTAATCCTGGGCCTGAACCTCTGCTGGCTAGGGGTCCCAAGCACCCTGCTCCTGCCCCTACAACTGATTGCCTGGAGCATTTGGCCCATTAACAGGTTGCCCGTGTCCAAAGAAATCAAAGGGGAGCCCCAACTCTAGATTCAAGTTTTCAGGAATGGGGTCCTCTTGAGGTGGAGCTTGCCCTGGTACGGTGGCCTATGCTGCAGGACCTCACACTGAATGGTCCATGACTCCCCATCAATGGTGTCCGGGTCTTCATAAACTATGAACTGCGGCACCTTCTAAACATCCTTGACCCTTGACCTAACTAGAAATCTGGCCAAGTATCTTTCGTCTGCCTCATACAATAGCACCCTAGCAAAATTGCCCATAGCCTGCTGAATGTGCCTTTCAGACCAATAAAAATAATCACTAGGAAATCCCAAAAGCAAGAGCCAGCACTTAAGATTAAATTTAGCCCTACGCCAGTTTCTGCCCTCATCATGCTTACAGAAGGTAACATTGACATTATCAAAAACATGCGGACTCTCCTCCACTAGCGTATCCCGATCAAAGGTATGAGTGAGACGAACAAGAGCCTGCCCCAGATTGATGGGCTGGATGTCTAGAAAGGTGACCCTCTTCTCTAGATGCAAGAAATCTCTGATCACTCCACGAACAGCAGCAAACTGAAGGGAAGTACCAGGTAGAGGGTCGATGGTGACGATTGCGAGATTCTCATTCCTCGTCGGCGGTCGAACAGGAGCCACCGCCCGCACCATGAACTCCCGGTTGGGAATGTCTTCATACTGCAGGTTCTCCGGGATAAAGGGAGTAGGATCGGAGCGTTGGAACACCATGAAATCTTGCAGAGATGGAAGGACAGCGGTGGTGGGGGGAGCGAACTATAGAGGAGGCGTGGGGTTTTCTCCACTGTCTACAGTTGCCGTGCAGGGATGCAAACGGCAGGTATACGAAGGGGCGGAGAGTTCCCAGGCGGAGGGGTCCAGGGCCGCATATAAATCGTCAACCTTCTGACTGAGTGCTATTGGGTCGCACCGCGCCGTCCATCGCCCCAGCCACATTTAAGTTAGGCACAAATTTATTCGTGGGCCAAAAAGAACGAGCCATGTCAGCGAAAGAATTGAAGACAGGCGGGCTGGAAGGAGAGGGCCGCCCAGAAACATCAATACCAAACCATTTTTTCAAAACATCAGTCGCTCCATTCTTGGGCTTGCCAAGATCCTTGCCTGCTCCAAAGATCTCCAAGTTATTACAGGCAGCGGCAACATGCCCGGGTTTTCGGCACGCGCGGCAACGTATTGGGCCTCTGCAATTGACTCACCAGTGACCAGTAGCAAGGCAGCGGCTGCATGCCATTGTCGGTTGCGTGTCCCGAGCCATGGCCGAAGCAGAGGAAGAAGAACCAGGGGCGACGGCGTAAGGAAAAACAATGCCATGGAAAACCAAGCGCCGCGCCGGAGCATGAAGGGAACGTTGCTGGCCCAAGGGAACCGCATTAGCTCCCGAGCGAGGGGGAGATTTGACAGCTTCATCAAAGGTTTTGCGGTCAGGTTTAGAAGCAGCAGAGGACCACGAGTTGGCTTCTTCAAGCAAGTAAAAGTCAAGCTCACGACGCCAGTTAGGACCGCCATTGCCCCAGAGGAAGAACAAGACTTTGAAGGAACGAACGAAGATTGGCAATGAAGAAACCCACAAGCTTGGTCGAAACAATGAACTTGAAAGTACGCCAAGCTGAGAGACCTTAAACTGGGCAGCAGAGCCACCAATAGCGGCTTGCAAGAGCACTCCAGCAGATGCAGGGGAGAGGCGGAATTGGAGCGGCCAAAAGCGGCAAAAAGGAAGAACGCCGACTAATTAAATCCAGGCCGAGAGACCGGCCCTCTTTCACTCCTCTTATATTCCGTACTTTTTAGTTTATTTTTTTTCAGTCGAAATAGTATTTTCTCCGTCACAATAAATCAGAACAGTGTTTCGGCTTAGTTTTTTCACGAAGCGAACGGGGCCGATGTCAGCCTGGATCTTTAACCCCGGCGAGAACGAAAGGCCGGGGAACTCCATGAGAGGAGGAGAGGGCAGAGGCACACCTTGAGAGAGGACGGAGAAGAAGGCACATGCGGAGAGCACCCCACGAGACAACCAGGAAACGACTCACCGGAACGGAAAGGAGGGCGACCAGCGGTGGGCACCAAGCAGGTGCTCACCGGCGGGGAACCAGCTCCCTCAGCGTTCTTTTTCAGGGCTTTACTGCTGTTATATGGATTTTTATTAAGATAATTTATTTATAACTGTATAGAAATCAAATTGCTAGTTTTTATTCTAAATTTACTGTTTATTGTATTAGGCATAAACACTTTTATGTGTTATTCAAACTCAAACTGAATGCAGGTCCGAGCCGTCGGTGGTGCCCTCGGTGGTGAGGGCCGCGCAAGAACGTTGTCTTGTGTTGGCTGGAGCCTGGAGGTTTACTGTCAGTCCGTCACCTGTTCATGTTCATGATCATGAAATTCAGAAACACAAAATCTGTACGTCACTCAGGCATTCTTTTGCCCTTTGTCACACGATTTTCGCTGCCGTCCGATCTGTTCTCCGATCCATCCACACCTTGCGTTGGTTTTGGTAGGGCTGTCCCTGAGGGCTCCATCTGGATGCCTTGAAGAGACCATGCGTAGGTGTGGAGCTTCACTGTATGCTGGCGGGGACCATCGGTCGATTGTAAATTTTTAATTAAAATAGTATTTTTTTTCTTATATTAAATCAATCACAGTAATAATTAAATCATAATAATTTACGGTCGTTTATGTCCGAGCCGAACAGGATGCATGCATGCGCGGGTTGGACTTCGGCGTGCTGTGTCACATCCCATCTAGCACCTGCTGACCCGTCCCATCATCTCGTGCAGATTATTCTTTTAGGAGTAGATTTCATGTCATTGTAACATATTTTACGGTTTCTGAAAATTATGTGTTTAATTGATGTAAACTAATTCTTCGTTGTTTTCCCTTTTATTATGAAATTTGTATGTTTTATTTGATTTTTTTGAAATTCTTCCAATTTGCCTTTCATAGAAACAATCTGTTAATTTGTTTGGCATATTTATTTTAAATCTGTATGTTTTCTTTGCTTCTTCTTTGGAACTCTTACAATTTGTCTTTCATAGAAATAATCTGTTGATTTGTTTTGTTAATCTGATCTGATTTTTTTATTTTTCTATTTTTCTATTTTGATTTTTGCATTTATTTGATTTTTTATATTTGGTTCCTTAGATGTGGATCGTGTGCTTATGGAAATCGAGTGTTTCCTAGGCCTAAAACACTCGATTTTCTTGGTCCGGTAGAATCGAGTGCTCCGAGGAGATCTGACACTCGGGTGTCAGGTCCTTGTGAAACACGCGAGGGGATGGTAGACACACTCGTGCCGTTGCTACACTGCCCTTGGGTAGAGTAATAGACCACCTCCTATTTGCAACTGGTGAGCTCGATCGTGAAGTTTTCCCAGGATTTGGTTGATAATTGATCGCTGTTTAGAATTCAGAGCAACGGATAGTGTTTTTAATTTCAGTATGCAAAAATTTCGCCCACCACCGAAATTACCGAATTTCACGAAATTCAGCCGAAATTTCGCCGAAATTTTTTTTTAGTGATTAGCACATGAAGTATGCTTTTTCTAAAAAAAAGTTTAGATTTAAACAAATATTAGTATAATTATGACTATACATCTATTGAATAAAAGAATATGCAATATAAACAATAGAAAAATATAAGTTTAGAGTTATATAACACATGTATTAGTGTATTATAAAATTTCGGAGTTTTCTTCCGGTCACCACCGAAATTACCGAATTTCGCGAAATTCGGCTGAAATTTCGCCAAATTTTGAAGCCTATTAGCTGTGTTGCTGTCTGGTCTGTTGGAAGAAGAACGTCAACCGATAGCCTTCAGGCACATTCCTTATGGATTTTGAGTATTTTTCATGACCTCGCATCGCTTGTTCAGTAATACTAAGACTGTACTGTAAGACACATACTTTTATTATTACTAAACATACTTCATTATTCTAGACACAAACAAAAAAAACATACTTCATTATTCATTAATATTCAGCAACGACACTATTCAGACGATCACAATGCAACTTGGTATCGCCCCTGCATGCGCGGCTCCAGCTATAAACCTATGCCTGCCGTGGGCAGTTGAAGGTATCGCCGGTGGCTAGGTGGTGAAGCACGCAGTTGATGCCGTTCTTGGGGGCGCACTCGCAGGCGCAGCCGTCCAGCTTCTGGTACGGGTAGTTGTCGCAGGTGATGTACCCGCCCTGGATGCACACCACCGGGCACGGCTCCGGCGCCGCCAGCGTCCCGCCGATCTCACCCAGCACAACGAGCCCTGATTCATCACAACATACAGAAA
The DNA here is from genome assembly GCF_019320115.1 of Miscanthus floridulus. Classification (NCBI taxonomy): domain Eukaryota; kingdom Viridiplantae; phylum Streptophyta; class Magnoliopsida; order Poales; family Poaceae; genus Miscanthus; species Miscanthus floridulus. The sequence goes on from NC_089580.1 coordinate 22,997,997, forward strand.
TCGATCGAGCTCAATGAAGAACCACGCATTATCTCAAGATAGAGAGCTTGGCTAGCAAACGTCGCACATGTCAGCTTACCGGAGAGGAGGAGGATGCAGGTGAGAGTGAGCAGCTTCATGGAGGCCATTTTCTCCTACACTTTGCTTTGCTGGTGTATTGTAACTGTGTTGCAATGGCTGCATAAGTGCATATCGATGTGTTTATATAGGGAAGATGGCAATACGAAGATGTGACTCAGCAATTCAGTATGCCTGGAATAGTAGATAGGATAAGGTTATGAGTGGCTGAAGCCTACACGTCTCTCCAATGCAAATTACCGTACTTGGTCTTTTGCAAGCCAATTAGTCCATCACTCCATTGGGCAATCAGAAATAATTCAGAAGTTCGGTCAACTGAAAAAAAATTGAAATTGCAAAAGGCCTTCGATATATAGATGTCAAAATATGGAGAGCGGTGGACTGCACTAAAATAGCACGCCATATCTCACTGCTTCCGCTGCAAGTAAGGGATAATCATTGAATAATTCATCAGAGATTAGGTAACACAGCTTCCTGGAAGCTCCATTTCAGCCTTTAAGGACTGAAGAGCATCTTGAATCACTTCAGAAATGGTTTTATACTTTTATATGTGGCCCTGTTCGTCTTCGTCTCAACAACCTCCATTGTTTGTGGCGCTACGCTAAGTTTTTTTTTTCTTTTTCTTCAGCTTCTGCGAGGCAGCGCTAGGAAATTGTGTTAGGAACGTAACGCCGTCTCGGTTGATTGCATCATGTGACGTAGGAGTACTTGTACTAGTTGCCTGATCACAATTAACCCGAAGATAGCGGCCGGTGGTCCATAGGCCATAGGCCATAGCCCATAGTGGAGCTTGCGGCACCAGCACCGCGTACCCCAGTGGCCCAGTCCATTGTCGAGGCCGGGCTAGAGGTTACTTGATGGGCTTAACGACCCATGTTCTAGGTTGGGCTGAACGACCACGCTGGTGGGCTATTTAGAGCCTGTTTCAGCCTAAGTTTTGTCAAGTGAAAATGACGAGGCAAAACGCCTGTTACTTTTTTTCATTCCATTTTTTCTAATAATATAAGGATCCGGCTTCGTCTCTTGAACCCATGAGAACCAGACCAATTTTTACAAAAGTTGAGGAACGTATAAAACCAAAACCACTTAAAAACCAATCCTAGCATTATTTGGCCATCCAAAAGAAGCAAAGAACTGCATAGCCGTCGTTTCTAGCGCCCGACAAACATGGGAGAAGCGATCCTTGATTTCATCACACCTTTGCAACTGTGACCAATGTCGTAGCCAGTGCGTTCCTTTGAATAAAACTTGCAAAAGAAATTTGGGTTGACATTTCTCTAAAACCATATCATTTCTTACTAGCCATAAGTCCAACAAATGGGTGCACCACCTGTCAATAACAACGTCTTATTTGATCTACCCCTTTGTGCCAATCATAAAAGATATCCATTACATTCAAAAGGGATTTGAGCCCAAAACGATGTATCGACTGCCATAAGAACTTAGCATACAAACACTCGAAGAAGAGGTGTTGAATAGTTCCATCCCTACTACAAAACACGCAAGATTTGTTCTCATTCTATTTTTTTAATAAATTATCTTAAGTTAAAATCACCCCTCTCTTAATGAACCATAAAAAAATTCAGTGGTATATGTAAACGCCAAATATCCCAGGATACTTTAAAGCCCGTATTGACAAGGTGTTTATACATGGAGTTTACTGTGAACTCGCCCACTGCTTTTAAGGAGCCAAAAGAACCTATCTCATCCAACTTGTAAGTTAATGTTTGCTACTTTTGATACTAAGTTATTCCACTCAACCAGCTTAATTCCCAGTAAAGCCCTTTTGAAGGAAACATTTAGAGGAATTGCCTCTAGAGTCTTTGCTAAATAGCATGTTTATGTCGAACTATATTATACAAGTTTGGATACTGTGCTTTGAGAGGATATGCACCCCAACCTGCTATCTTCCTAGAACCTTATTTGAGTACCATCTCCTAAATTGAATTTCCCTAAGCTCATGAATTGCTCCTTCACTCCCAAAAGCCTCATCCAAAAATGGGAATCACCAGGTTTTTTTTTAACTCGCGACAAAGTCGTATCTTTAATGTACTTATTTCTTAGCAGCTCTTGCCAAATGTCGTCTTCATTGTACAGTTTTAAAAAGCCATTTACTTAATAGATGTTTATTCTATAAATCCAGGTTCTGCATACCCAAACATTCCAGTTATTTTGGTTGGCATATAAGAGACCACTTGGCAACTCTATATTTTTTTATACCGATCATATTGCTAGAAAAACCTTGATCTAAGATCTAAAATACTCTATTTTCTTTAGAACACCTCTTCGGATCTCAAAGAAAGAAAGCATAAACACGGATAGGCTAGATAAGATTGAATTGCTCAAGACTAATCTTCCACCCAATGACAATAATTTTGCATTGTAGCTACATAGGCTCTTCTCAATCCTTTCTTCAATTAATTTCCAATCCTTGTTGTTGAGCTTCCTGTAGTACATTGATATTCCTGAGTATTGGAAGGGATATGTACCTATTTTGCAACCAAATAATTGAGAATATTGTGCCTCACACAACTTTGCTTGCACGAAACAGAAGATTTCACTTTTGTGAAAATTTATCTTTAGACCGCTAATTGTTCAAATGTGCAGAACAATAACTTCATATTCATAGCTTGTGCAATATCATGGTCTAGAAATAAAATAGTGTCATATGTGTATTGAAAGATAGATAAACCATCCTCTATTAAGTGTGGTACAATCCCACAAATTTGACCATCTTCCTTGGCCCTAGCAATAATGACAGCCAACATATCCACCACTATTCTACAGAATAGGTGAAAGTGGGTCACCTTGCCTTAAACTTTTCTTAGTTTGGAAGTATGGGTCAACCTGGTCATTCACCTTTTATGCCTACATTGCCTTTTGTATGAAGGTCTTAATCCAACTACATCAACTATGAGAGAAACCTTTCATTCTTAAGGTTTGTTGGAGGAAAGTCTGATTTAACTGAGCTCAAGTTTTTATGCTTTTTAAGAGGTACATGTTAAATTTATGTTATGGTGTATCACTAAGTTATTACTTTATGATCTATGATATATATATCTCAAGATGGGAAACAGGCCAACATAACGTGTGGTACTAGCTCTCTTTAGTTGTCAGCGCAAGTAGATTTTTTATACCGGGTAGCAGCCCGTTCGGTAGGCTGGCTGGTGCTGGGGCTGGACCAGCCAGTCCAGCCAGCCAATGCCGCTGGCCTCCAGCCATGGCCAGTAGCCTCCAGCCACCGGCTGGTTTGGACACATTCAAAAATTGGCGCCAATGCATTGTAGCTCATGCTGATTTCAAATTTTTGAATTCAAACTACCATGCATTCCTTGTATGCTCCTTTAATGTCAGTTGAGATACTACACAGCAAGTCCAACCTGGCTATATTGAGTTCAGAAGACATAATACTCACTATACAAAATAATACATAACACAACACGGAGTAAGCCTTTCAGCACTACCAACTGATTATCAAACAGACTTGCCCTCCTATGCACCGGCCTCCTGCAAGTGCTCCACGTCCAATGTGGTCTTGCACCCCACTGCCATCTCCAAGTAAAGAAGAATTAGCTATTTGTCAGGCACATCCACAAAAATACAAGGGTTCCTATGCAGACTTCACAAAAGAATCCACACTCTTCAAATGAGTTGATGGAACTGCACACAAAAAGGCATGCTCTAAGATTATACCTGTCAAAGCAAGCTTTAAACCATATCTTGTATGCTTGGCAAAAAAAACACCAGGTGTATCAAGCACATACATACTAGGATCAGTTGTAATCTATACATGACAAATAAGGTTGGTAGTTTATTGAGCAGATCACTAAAGAAAAGAAGGCACGCATTTACATTTCAGGAAATAAATATTACTTGTATTGTTACGCAACAAAAACATGGAAATGATGGATAAAAGTGAAGCAACAAAGATGATATTAACAAGTACCAAAAAGGAAGGTCCAGTACAGTAGGTGGTCTAGCTCTCAACCCATATCTCTTGCATTGATCATTCATAGTTTTCATAAGCTCCTTAACCCATCGGCTGTATCTTTTTAGCCCGCTCCTGGTAACAGAGGGCAAAGGAGGTCAGACAACAGATGTAAAGCATGATGCAATGAAAGATATGTCATGAACAAAAAAATACAAACCTCTAGCTTCGCATCACTTTCATCCCCTTTTTTCAGCTTAACTATTGCGTTATAAAGTTCCAACTTCTCCTGCAAACAAACAGACTAGTAATAATATGCTCACAGCCAGATCTCGAGGCTGAAGTTGCCAGCATTCTAATAGAATCACAAATATACCTGGATCTCACAAAAAGTTGCCTCATCCATTGTTAGCTTGGATGCCACATCTCCACCCTTCTTGCATCTCTCAATCATATTTTGCAGAAAGGGATTGGACCTGAATATCGAATTGAAAGTTGTGCCATTCATATAAACCAGCATTAGACCAAAGAGTGGCCACTCTTACATGCCATCATACAAGGGACTTCATAGGACATTAGTCAAATTGTAACAAAAATTATAATGCCCAAAAGTCTTGTTGTAGCTTCTACCAAAGTAATAAATGATATGATACCACTAAAAATGGTCTCATGAAATCTAAAAACTTGTACTTATTCCACTAGCATGTCACAACAGGAAGCTTATGCAAACGAAGTTAAAATAGTATGACATCCTAGAGATTATTTTCATCCAACTTTTCTGCTTCTGCTAGCACTTCAGAATCCACCAGGATCTTCTACAAACGGTAATTACCCAAAAAAGGTAGGACATAGAATCAGAGAGCCCAACAAATCAATGGTTACAGAACGAAAATTACCTCACGTTTATCAGTAGACATACTTTCTGAGACTTGATTAAACCTGTTGTCGCACCTACTCTTGTACAGAATCTAGGACAACATGACAAAAATAAGTCTGGCTTGGATACATAAAATTAGGACAGCAGAGGTTGAATGCAAATGCTTTATAGAAAGCTAAAACTAGCACATGACAGACTGAATCGAATACATGTGTGCCATGGATATCATAACCTTTGCAACCGGAAGCATAGCTTGACAAGCATGAAGCACGTCTTCTTCCGTCAACTCGAAGCTTCTCTTATTCTTTACCTGCAGCCTACGCAGTTGCAAACTCATGTTACGTCTGGTTCAATCATCCATATGACCAAACAAAGGAACAAATACGATAAAATCATACCTCTGTGGAACAGAATCCTTGAAGAAAGTCAAGCCTAAGCTATATCTGCCCACTGCATCCCGAGGTCAATGAGATAAACAGTGTACCAACAAATTCATTGTCCGTACACAAATTAACCAGAATATTACATCACCTCCCCAAACATTACAAAACTTCGCACTTGTACTTATGTTCGTACAAATCGTCATACATCAATGAACATAATTAGATAGTCCCATACAATCTTACACATGCACACGATAAGACTGCCATGGAATTGTACCTACAGCTACTGGTTGGTAAAACAACTACCTTGACCTACATCAGACATTGCTCCACACCGCCATGGATATCAGCTCCCTAAGGCTAGAGATAGGGGTTCCTAGATTTAGGTCAACCCACTACAGCACCTCGTACGAGGGTGGATTTGCGCCGTACTTACGTATCCACAAAAAATTATCTAAAGTAAAGCATAAAATGATTATCATAGCCTACTTCATCCTACTGCAGTACAGCACCCCGCCCAGAATATGCCAGCGTTCTTTCAACACCCCAAACCTTCTTTCAATTACATTCCACAACTTTGCATGAATGTAGTTGAATTTCTCCTCCCTCTGCAATTGCTGCAAATCTATGCCCCTAAAGTCGTTGATGTGATACCTTGTGTTTTTGTAGGGAGTCATGTAACCTACCATCTCCTTGTAACCTACGTCCACCAGATAGTACCGGCCTACAAGCAATGAAAGCAGCCATCAGCTGTCTTAGCAAAATGAACACAAAGTATGCTTCAATTAATGTACTACAAGCAAAAAAAACAAGGAGGTTTGGGGACAGGCAGCCATCACGAACCTGGTGGGGGATGTGGGAACGCATCGTCGTCCTGACAGTCTTTCCTATTGTAGAAATCAGCCTTTGCCTAGCGGTTAACCTCAACGTTTACGTGCGTGCCATCTATAGCACCTATGCAGCCATCAAACCAAGGTGAATGTGCAGCTAGTTTATGGCTTACACGAGCGTAGTTCCTATCTGCTGGCACTAGAACAATATCTGCCCAACGATACATTACCTCTGCAACTACTGTAATCTTCCCGCTAACTGTATCTAAAGAGCTTTCAAACCTATCCTTACACTCTCTACTAGCCGATTGGTGGGCACATGTCTAGATGTACATGCCTAGAGCTTCTACTGAGCTGCACTTATCTGTTTCTGGTAGCCCATATGGCAGCAGGGCTTCATGCAACTACATGAAGTCATCAGGTGACATGCGCAAATTCTCTAAACATCTGGTATTGTCGGCTAGTGTAAGATGCATCCACTGGGCTCCCATTAGCTTAGGAATGGGACAAGGAGGATTTACCTTAGTCATTTGCTGTGACATAAGCCCTTTCAGTAGGACAAATGTTGCCTTTGCCACGGTGACATTGCTCGGTCCTTCACTGGAAGTGTCGCTGTAGGACGACTCGTTAGTGCTGCTTATGCTGCTCATGGTGCTACCTACAATTGGGTAAACATAAGACAGATTATCAAGCCGATATTAGGATCAAATCAATTGCAAATAACTGAACATATGACGATACCTGAACTAGGTAGGACCTTCAAAACAGGTTGGAATGTACATGGAAAAAGTGAAACACGCATATTTTATTACAACAGTCATAGCAGTACACTAAATATTTATTCAAAACACGAGACAACGACATGCACTTAGTTCTGAACAATGGTCTTTGGTTCTAAGAAAAAAATGAACATAAGGATACAACAAAGCGAATGAACTCAACATGCACATGGTGGATATCCGCAAATAGGTGAAAAACAAGGAATGTGCTCATCAGTGGGACTTGTTGGAGCACTCATAGGCCCACGTCACTTTGATCTAGTTCAGCCGGCCCTCTTTAGATTCCATGTCTAGAAAACCCTAGCGACTGAGCCTATCTCTGCAAAGGTTCAGGGCTTGCACGAATACTTCATCAGCCTCGCTAATACCATCTTGCAGCAGAATATTTTGGACTTAGGCCAACTCCTGAGCATCGTTTTTGTGACAGGCCTTCTGGGACCTAGCCTCTCTGAGAAATTTGCCGATGTCTTCATGGCACTCTTCTACAGATGGAGTTTGGCTACTTTTCTTGCTGCGAGGACTGTTCACTAAAAATTCCCTATGGACTCTCTTAGAGGGCTGCTGAGCACTAGGTGGCTCGACCGGCTCGTCCGATAAGGCTGGAGGAGTGTGAGGGCTTCCATTACTGGGTGACTTGTCATATCGATGGCCCCCCGCCGATACCAACTGGCCCATGTCACGTGGGGTGCATCCCAAAATCGTGATTAGTTGCTCACATCATTGGGGCCGTTTGAACTTGTTTCTAGCGGGTTGGCTACTTTCCTGCACGTGTTGCAGTGATGTCGAAGTTAGTACTGAGTTAGTAGGAACCTAATTGCTACAAAAAAATCAAAGAAATGCATGTAGTTAGTACCCCGGGGCTGGCGCCATACCACTCGGGGTCAGCTGTAACCTCCTGTAACACCCTGGTGTTACAATCTTGTTTAGCACCATGAACTAGGCCTGAGAAAAATTTCCTAAACGGGTTTATCGAATTTTAAAATTTAACTAATGAGCTTATGTTTAAAATGCCATTTTTAGCAAACTATACTGAGCAAAGTAATTAAATAACGCTTAAATATTTTGTCTCTATGGGTTAGTGCGAAGTATGAACTTTTGCGTGAAATAATTGTTAGTGGAAGTTAATCGAGTTCAAAACTTAAAACGAAATAGAAATAAGAACGAGAGTGCTGCTGGCCACTCGTCCCACCTTCCTCGCGGGTATGACGATGTCGTTTTCCCTGCTCTGAATCGGTCACCCGAATTACTCGTGTCACGCCGCGCTGTCTCTGCACTGATGGAGTTGGCCGAACCCTCACGTTGTTTGCTTGCTCTATCTCTGATCGTCCTTGCCTGTCGCTGGCTGTCTATGTGTTTAGCTCCCGACGTGTCCATAGTGCTGGTGTGTATACGACGTGCACGATCCGCATACTGCTGTCTGCCCTGTCCTCATCATGTCCTTTCACATTCCGTGTGCATGCAGGCGAGCAGCTGACGGCCATGCTACGATGTCCTCCCACTGTCCCCCAGTCACGTTTATGAAATTGGGGCGAGCCAACGAGTAGTCTCCATCGCGTTTCCTTTTCTTGTCTGCTTGCCTCGCTGTCTTGTCCATCTGCCTCTGTCTCTATGGATTTTGCAAGCCGAGCGCTGTGTTTCCCCCACCCCCTCTCCTCTTTTTCTCCGCGGCGAAATCCGTGCGCAGGCCGTGAGCGCTGCTCCTCCTCCCCGTGCGCCGGCTCGCTCTCCACCGCCAGGGCACACACGCGAGCCCATAGCACCGGCTTAGGTCGCGCCCCGCCGTTTCCCCTCCTGGGCACCCACAGTCGCCCAAGCCCTGAGCCTCGCCGGTCCGCTGCCGCCGAAGCCGTGCCCCCGGTCCTACGCTGGAACCCCGACAGCTTCGACTCGCCTCTGTTTCCCCCATCTCTGTTTGCTTCTTCGTCGGGGGCGCCGCTGATGCGCATTCCGAGCCGCCGTGGCCGTCCAGCATTTGCGCGCGGCTCTGCTCCGCCATTGTCCCGTGGCTCGCTTCCCCCTGCTCCCCTGCACACCCGCAACCACCATGGCCGCGCCTAGCTCCACCTCACGACCTGCCCCATCGCCTGCCATCCTTCGTGAGCACCCGTGGTTCCCTCGGTGTCCATGCCGTAGCACTTGGCCGTCACCATGATGCCACTCCCTAGCTCACCCATCCGAGCAACCGGCCAAGGTCACGCATCACCGGCTAATTCATCGTGCCTCCTCCATCGACGCTGTGTCACGCGGAGCGAGCCACCGTGTGCCACCTCCGGTGTAGTGAGGCCGCTGCCGCTGCCGCCTCGAGCTCCCGCCACCGCAGCCGCGGCGCCTCGCCGGCGTCCGCGCCCCTATCCCCACAACCACACGTGAGTGTCGCTGCACCAGGTCACCCCGTCGACATCCGCATGCGGCTCCGCATCGTCCTCACCACGCCATCCTAGAGCGCTGTCCCGCGCCAAGACCTATGCGCCCATGCCGAACGTGGCTGTGTCCTCGCTGCCCGTGCCCGAGCCACGAAGCACCTCCCCGCTCCTCGGCCATGCCGCAGCGTCCCGCCTTGGCTGCCCGCCGGTGCCTGCTCTCTCCCGTGCGCGCGAGTTCCTTGCCACGCGCCGAGCCACCGCGGTACCGGCTGCCCCGCCAGGACCCGCGCCGTCGCGACCATAGTGTCTCCATTGTCGGTCAGAGCTCCTCAACTCCTCGGCTCCGAGCGCCTTCGCTCCTAGAAAAGATGAAGCATGGTGAGCAGGGGTATAAATCCAAGAGGATTTTTGTACGGGGGTTCTCGGGGCAAAATACTAGACTCATTTAAATAGTACATTAGTACCGCGGAGTGATTTAGAGAAAGTTCAAGGGCTTTTATGCAATTTGCCATCACGCTGGGCTCAACCACGCACAGGTCGACCGCTTCCGGTCACTAGGCCGTTGGCCGCGCGCCTTGCCTGGGCCTGGTGCCGCGCGCCCAGCTGGGCCGGCCTGCTCGGCGCCCGACTGGGCCGTGCGGTGCTCTGGGCCGCTGCCGCTCAGCCACGCGCTGGGCCGGCCTGCTTCGCGCCCGCCTGGGCCGCCAGTCCGGCGAGTTGGGTTGCCGCCGGCCCCTTTTCAATTTATAAATGTTTTTCTAATATAAGTTTCTAGATAACTTATAAAATCAATATAAAATTATGTAGTTGTCCAAAAATTGTGAAACTAGTTTTGTTAAGTTCCTAAAATCATGATCTACCTGTTAGTATAGTTGGTTCACATAGTGTGATATTATTCCTGGAAGCTATATAATTAATTTAAGATACTTAATGTTGTAAAATATAAACTTGTAGGGATTTTCCGTGGTAAATTGGTAATAGCGTTAGATCTGAAATTTCTATAGTAGATCCCTAGCAATATTAGTTACTCACCATAAATTTTGTAGCTCCAGAATAACTAGTTGCTAATTAGATAATAATATCCTATTGCGAATAAAGAAACACCTTGGTTTATATAACTAAAATAATTATTGGAAAATAACGCCTTATCCGACAACGTGTATATGTAGCCTAAGTATGGTCATCGTAGAACTAGCTCGTTAACTCGAGAGGCATACGTCGTATTTTACGAGTCACGATTGCGATTGATTAATTACATCTTTGCATTGTATCGCATGCATATCATATAGGTACGATGATGGTTCAACGGATCGATCGAAGGATGATTGGGAATCCGAAGATGATGCAATGGACTTTCTATCCAGTTGATGGTGGATGATCAGAAGATACAGATACTAACTTTTAATATATATCTTACCCAGGCAAGCCCCGGTGCATAACCCCTACTTTCTGCAGTTTAAATTATATTTGTGCATTAAGTTTTAAGGAGTTGAATGAAACCCACTTGCATATATATATTTATTCCTATGAGTCTTACTAGTATAACAGGATCGTGTAGAATGCTATGCTACAGGACTTCGGTAGAAGTCGAGTGATTGCCTGTCACTCGCGAGAGATAGGAAATATATTACTATCACTTGGAAGGTATAAATAGTGGAAAGGAAAAATGGTGACCGAGCAGGGATGTGGTTTGGGTATTGGTGGGTGTAAGAGGTTGTGTCGCCATGGACGCGGGGCATAGCTTGGTTACACTACAATTACCTGTCTAGTCGGTTAAGGACCGATCGTTGCATATGACTCTAGGCAGGTCACAGACTTATTATCCCGAGCATATACTTATGTATGGGCGCTTGGAAGACTTGTTGCTCTCTTGTCGCGGATCTGGCTCTTTTTGGACCGGCTGCTAGAGTTTGTTTTTGGTGGAGGAGATCCTTGCACCGCACTGAGTCCAGGACTTAGGGGCGGGGGCTTAGAGTCCTAGTTTGGATGGGGACCTAGACACCCGGATAGGAGAGTGATGGGTTGGTCCTGCTTGTGCCTGGGGTACAAGCGGAGCGTGTGTTTTTGAGGTACCCAGCTAGGGGCATTGATTCGTGAATCGTCGGGCTATCAGGTACGGCTTGTCTATGGTTTAGCATCGTAGTAAGAACTGAAAGATGAAAGATGGAAGATGGACAAAAGAAATCTGATTGCTTATCACCTGCTTGAAAGTAGCACAGATGCTTACATAGAATGGTTAGTTAATGAACCAATGCGGCTATTAATAAAAATCAAATATAAGGACGCACGCTTAGTAATGCTTCCTGCAAATGCAACCCACAAGCCAGATAGCCATGCATATCCTTGGAGTCTTTTCTTTTCTCCTATCGGGTAAGTCTTGCTGAGTACAATTGAGTACTCAGGGTTTTATTCCCCCTGTTGTAGGTAACAGGTGGAGGCTTGAGCTGACCTTTGGGTGTGGAGTGTCCTCCTGGTGGGCTCAGAGAGGATTTTCTTTACGCTGCGATCGTAGTTGTTATTTATAACTCTCACCAACTACTTTTATAAACGAAAGTTTTATAATCTGTTGTCGTAGTCTATATATCAATACTTCATCCTATCATTAATAGATGTTTATTTTCGCTGTAACTCTGTTCACATGTTTCTATTCCGCTGTTCAATTAAATTGTTTATAACTCTGATAACATGATTTCATTCCGCTGTTATATTAATAAATATTATACTCTGATGTTGTATTAAAAGTGATGTAAGAAATGGTTACAAATGATGTAAGCTTTATTCTCTCATTTGTGATCCTGATGGCAAAAATATGGATTTTTGGGTTCTCCCCTGAGGTGTGCCCAATGGAACCGAGTAATTTGGTGTTCTCCCTCGAGTGCTTAGTGTCTAATGGAAGACGAGCACTCCTGTGAGGCATTAGATTAGGCGGTTCTGCCACACCTCTCCAGTCAGCGAGTCACGGCCTAGCCTAGTATGGGTCTGGTCGTCGCGCCAGTTGAAGTAACGACGTTTCAGCTCGTTGTACTTGTTTTGGCATACTTTTTTGGTGTACCCAAGGTCCGTAATTTGGTTGAAGTCATGAGTGATTTTGGTCCACGCTAGTGAGGTTGGACCGTGGGCAGAGGTCCAGTGACAGAGCTCTTTTTGCTGGATGATGAGATCAAGAAGGACAGAGGTTGCTCTATCATCCCACACAGCACGGTCCTAGCTCATCCGATTCAAGGATCGACAAAGCTATTAGTAATGAACTAGTTCGCAAAATCTGCTGGTATAGATATACTAATTCATTTGTAATGCTTTCTTCTATCACGGATACTACTAGTTGCCTGAAAGTGTAGGAAGCATAGAGCAAACCAAAGAACTAAATAACTAGAATAGTTGTCCCTTAAATGAATTATAGGAATCAATTGATACTGTGCTATTTCTCCACCATAGACAAACCCTCGGCAAAAATAGAGAACAAATAAGGAGACAACAACAAAGGCAACACACACAAAAAAGCGCGAGAAATCACAGTCATGTGGCTTGTGTGTATCGCCTAGAGGATGGACCTCCACACAACCAAGAATTTGGTGGAAACTGAGAACTGAGCATACGGTTACAAAGGACAACTAAAAACCAAATGCAAACTGCAAAATGACAAATAGTATCCCTAACTTGCCTTTTGCAGCCGTTTTTGGCCTTTTGAGCGGAGGTTGTAGTGCCTGCCAGTAGTTGGAGAGCAAGACGAAGCCGACGACGCTGCCAGTTTGGGCAGCGCTGGTCACAACCGGACGAAACGTCCCTTCTATGACTGCACTGCAAGTATAGAGCACAATTGTAAGATGAAAAACCTAATCTGAAAAACTGAACATTGAAAGGGGTAAAGAACATCGCATGTCAACTGTGTAACATAACCCCTTCCATTTCAGACTCTGAGTTATGTGTGGTACGTTTGAATATGAAATGAATGATAAATAAGGCAAAGATCATTGAGTAATTGTGTTCGTAAAACAGTCAAATAGACAACGGCGAAGGTCTGTGGACATTGTAAAATAGCACATCTCTTTATCTACAGAAGACATTTAATAACAATTTCTAGAATAAAATATCACAAGTATTGTTCAAAAATAGCACAAGTATTGTTGTAAAAAATAGCACTTCAATGAAATGGAATCCTATGGATTGCTGATAGTGATTGAAGACATTAGTTCTACCACGCAACTAATACTTTGCAAGCACACATTGACACAGGAGATACACTACTGATTAGGAGTTTAAGACTGTATTCTATAGAATATTTAGCAGGTATAAAAAAACAAGGGAAACATATCGAAGTTAGTGTATGGTAATAATAGATCAAAAAGAGACAGGAGTACATGTTGGATCTCAGATCCGGCGGGGTCAAACTGCGCGGCGTCGGGTTCCTGGGGGGCGTACCGAGGTGGAAGGAGTCGCCGTTGATGGAGGCGGGGTCCGGGGAGGGAGGCCGAGCCCAAAGTCAGCGAGGCACGCCGAGAGTGAGGGAAACCCTAGCCGCACGGAGGTCCAACTACAAGCACGACCAGCTGCGGCTCAGAGGTGGCCAGGTGAGAGGACGGAGGCGTGGGATCCGGGTTACCTGCCTGGCCGAAGGTGTCGTCGATGGAGGCAGGGGGTGGGGGAAGAGGACGACGACACTTTCACCGCATCCCCGCCGAGGAGAACGGAGTACAAAGGCGGCCGAGCTCGGATCTGGGGGCCACCGACGAAGGCCATCGACGCGGCGCAGGCTACCGGCCGTACATGCACGGCGCGAAGGCGAGGAGCGGCGCATCTACGTGGAACCCTAGCGACCGCGAGCGACGGGACGAAGGAAAGAAAGTGACGGACGCAACTAAGGCAACAGATATAAGCCAGCCGTTCGACAGATGCGGCTGGTGCTAAGCTGCCGAACGGCTGGGCCAGCCAGCCCAGCCAGCCTACGATGAATTCGTCCACAGAGAAAAAGACATCGAGTCCTGATGACATGATATCTTTGCTTCGTCTAGATGCTAGAGAGTACAGACGGTCGCCTTCCAGCGGAACCGCCCGTGCTCCGTCCTCCTCCTCCGTATAGCACTTGACGTGACGTGGGATGATTCGTCAATGGCCTTTACAGTCAAAGGTACGGCCCACAGCCACGTCAAATGGGACATCCTTGCCGTCCGATCACCCGCAGGCTGGCACAAGCCGTTGGATGCGCTTCCGTGTTTCAGGACTGGCGGTGGCCAGTTTCCACCGTGCCTCATGCCTGGCACCTGTTCCACGCCTAATCCCGTTGCAGATGGCTACGCGCACACGGCGGCTGGGGAAAATGTTACACAAGGAAGGCGCAGCCGCATAGCCATGCTTTGCAAGAGATTAGACTAATATACTTTGCTACTATTTATGTGTGCCTATAAAACAAGACTCACGCATTATGGATACGGGTGAATCATATGCACACAGAAGAAAACATTGTTTTCCAAGCTTAGATTTATAAACTTCTAATGTTATGTCCTAATAACTTATCATCTAATGATGCTTTAAAAGTTTTTGTAAAAAGATGTTTGGGCTTAGGAGTTTTTTTTAAACGACTCCCTATTTTAATATTTTATTAATAAAAAGAAAAAAAATGTCCTCTAATAGTTTGGTAAAAGAACTCTTTAAAAAAAGTTGTCAAATATCATCTTCAACTCGTAAGTTTCCGCAATAAAGAGGAACTTTGTGTCTGCTCCCGATTCGATGTTTTTCTAGGAGATTGAAGTAAATTGGCCGCATGCGTAAGTTAAGAAAATAAAATATTTCAGATGAGAAAACTGTAAGAGACAAAAAAAAACTATTAAAAAAAGTTTTAGTTCTTTAGAAATAGTTCGGCGTTCCCAGTGTAATATCGTCTAGGAAGCTATTATAGGAGAGAGAAGGACAAAATTTAAGATTTCAATTTCTTCAATTAACTTGCTAGATATAATAATGACTCTTTTGTCACATATTAACATTGCCTGGCGCGAAAGGTTTTTATGGTGGAACTTACTTATCAAAGTTCTAGTCGTTGACTTAACATGGTTGCTTATATTTTTCTAGATTTATTATAGGACTCTACTTCTTTTAGTGATAGACGACATACACATCAACAATGAGACGTTTGTGATGGCTTCGTCAATCTCGAGATTTGCCAAACTAGCTCAGTTTCTCGGGCTCATAAAGGTAGAGTGTGAATGCACGTATGTGTGCGTCGGCATATGTAGTGTTTGTTTTAAAAACATTGTTAGCATATCTTGATACTGTCAAAGTTACTACAAAACATTTCATTTTGTAGAGTTACGTTGTCTACCGCTGAAGAAAATAATTAGCTAAGAAAGTGACACCCGTGGTAAGACGAAACCTTGAATTTGCATGGATTGGTTTTCACCACAAGCAATCTAACTGGTTCAATTTGTCCATAAAAGTTTATTGTTTGACCAAGAATTATTCCAGAAGATGTACAATTTTTTTGAATTGCGGCAAGTTTGATCCAGAATCTGTTTGTTCATCATGGAATGAAGCCGCTTGTCCAACGATTTTTGAGGAATCGGCCAACCCATCACATTAGACTAGCGGGGAAGATTACAAAGGATGGGTGGATGCCGGATCGCTTCAACTCACATGACACAAACCAAGTAGACATTCTAGGTTCGAATATAGGTTCGAATGATTCTGAATCGGTACATCAATCAATCCAAACATGCCAATAAATTACTATGCCACAAATATATAGTGTTAGATTCGCATCTAAAAGCACTAGCAAAGAATTAAGATTTTAAAAGCCATTAAAAGAGTACTATATAAAGAATTTATAGCTAAAAGTTTGATTTTGAAAATCAAAACTATTAAATGAAAAAAATATGACTAGATAACATTACACTAAAAAGAAATTTAGAATGCGGGGGGATAGCATGCGCACTAAGAGCATCCACGGCGTTGATTCCGTGCATGAAAAAAATATCAGCCACGCATATTAAGAACTAAATCATCCAAAATCTAACATGTGCCATGGCTTCGGCTCTAGCTCCTCCGTACACTGCAGTAAAGAGTCATTTTTGTCTCTATTCTTAAAATGGTTAGGAGCATGCAAAACCACTTTTTTTTCTGATTCTAACTCTTCCGCGCACTTAATAAGAGCGCAACGTAATAAGAAGCCCTTTCGAGCCGTGCCGAACAGAGCTCAAAAAGGTTACACGAGATCACCTCTAGTGGACCTAGCAATTTGCCTCCCAAAACAACAGGTGCTAATCCATGTGACCCACTTAAGGATGAAAACGGAACGGAAATATCCCGAACCGAACCGCATCGTTTTTTTATATTTAATCCGATCGAATCCGCATTTTCTTGTCCGACTTTACCGTTTTCGCTTTCGCATTTCAGATGTTTCGTATTTCAAATGTAAAAGTAGAAAACGGTTTAGACATTTTTCCGACCGTTTTCTACTTTTCTACTTTTAATTTGAAATATTCCGAATTGAAAATTCGGTTTAAACCGAATTTGGCCAACTGCACAGGTCATACAGCCCAATTACAGGTTGTTCACCACGCAGCTGTGTTCTTTCTACTGGTGGCCAGCTGCCCTCTCTTATAGACGGCGCTCAACCTCGTCTCTCTTCACCTCATGAGATGGTGCTAAATGTCAGGAAACCGGCAGCATCTACACGAAAGCCCACCTGGGCCATAGCCCATCAAGCTCATCGGTTTAACCCCCACCTACAAAGTCAATCATTTGATAGTTTTTGCATCAGCCGAATAAATCTTTGTTACTTAAAAGAAAAATCTGAATAAATCTTTAAAATAAAATACTACATCTATTCTAAAAAGATTAATAAAATTATTCTGACCCAGTTCGAGTTCATGTTTCTATAATATGCACTTGTTAATTATTATATGCACTTGAACTTGATCATGTATGCACTTAGTCATGCACTTGGTCTACGGGTCGGTATTCCGTATTGAGTTTTCGTATACCGACCGTGTTCGATATAATTCCGCTCGAATTGTTTCGTTTTCGAAATTCTCGATATTCCGTAAGTTCGTGTTCGTTTTCGTGTTCGGTTTGTCCTCTTTCGTTTTCGTTTTCGTATTCAAATGCAAAAGTAGAAAACGGTTGAGGAGTTCTCCGTTCGATTCCGTCCGTTTTCATCCCTTAGACCCACTCCGCAGGCACACCCGGATTCCCCAATCTAACCCACTGTATTAAAAATGCCGCCATCGATGTACCAACATCGTTAAATTCCAACGACCCCCTGCCCGTCCCCACACGGCCACACCAGACGACCGCCATTGCCCCCGTGTCGAGCACGGGGCGAAAATTCCTGTCGAGATCTCGCTTCTCGAAGCTTCCGCGGCGGCGCGGCGATGACTATGAACCCCGCTTCGGTGGCGAACGGCGCCGCGGCCGGCGCTGGCGGGGGCACGAAGCGGCGGGGCGGCAGGTTGTGGTACGCGGCCGCCGGTGCCCTCCTCGTGGCCCTCCTCGCCGTGGCCGTGAGCTATCGCAGCTTCCCGGGCATCCCCTCCTCGTCACCAGGAAGCTGCGGCTGCCCGGTAAGAATCTCTCCGTTGGTATTGCGATTTGCTTAGCTGCTTTTGGGGGGTTTGATTTAGTTGATGCGGTTCTGACTTTCTGAGGTGGCGGTGTGGTCCGTTTCAGTCTGCGAGGAAGTACACGGGGATGGTGGAGGACTGCTGCTGCGACTATGAGACGGTGGACGCCATCAACGAGGAGGTCCTGCATCCCATCCTACAGGAACTCGTTAGGTTGCCCTTCTCCAGGTACTTCAAGGTGAGCAATCATGGTTTTTTTTTTTTAATGTCCTGGACTGTGATTTTGGCACATTAGTGGAAATGTATATTGTGGTACTCCAATGGGGAGATAGAGTCTATTCATGCGTGCTTGATTGGAGAATTTGATGCTTGATTACGGAGTTACGGAGTCTTTACTTTTTCCCCCTCAATGTGCTTCTGCCATTTTATAGGTGGAAGATTGTCGTGACGACTGTGTGATTCTTTGTCAGATTATTATTTTTTTACTTGAGCAGTTGAGTGTGATTTATCAGTTTTCTACTATTCTCAAGTGAATGTTTCAAACCTTAGGATCAAACTTTTTCTGTACTCTGCCTGTGTAATGTTTGTCTTTTGATTAGTAATGATTCTAATGAACAATAATCAACTGTGCTCTATTTGGAATCAAAGTGGTATGTGCTTGATCAGAATGTGAAGGTTGGCTTACCTTATGTAGGGAATTTGATGATGTAAATAGTGCACAATCTAGTCATGTGGACCATCTAATGGTACCTGTTAGCTATCCTAATTGAACTCCTAGTTCCAGTGTCTCTTAGTTTTTTTACCCATTCTATTCCTATATTCCCTATAGTTTAGGAAGTTTGTGGCAGACAATGGTATTGATCTTTGTTGATATTGATGTGTAAGCCTTTGCATATTGCAAAATGGTATTGATTGGTGTTGCGACTATTTTGTAAAGTTATACTTTCGTCTCATATGTACTCAGATTACTTTTACCATTTCACACGTAAGGTCTCTTCCAAATTTTGCACAGTGAACTATAGTTTTGTATTTGTTAGTCTACCTATAGCTATAGGAAAATCATATGGCGGGCTGGCGCCCTCGTTAGCTAAAAGACTAAAATACCATGTTACAATGTTTCAAAAATCATCACAAAAATCCTGTATGTAGCACACCTAAAGTTAAGTTTAGCCACAACAATTCGGATTGAAATTCATCTTTGATGCTGAGATTGAAAAACAGAAGTGTCACTGTCAGCTATATGTGATGCCACCAAAATGCTAAAAAAAAGGACAGACCCAGTGCTGGAGGCTCCCACATGAGTGGGGTCTGGGGAAGGGAAAAACCGAGGCAAGCCTTCCCCCCGCAAATCTGCGGAGAGGCTACTTCGAACCCACGACCTGGTGACTCAGTGAGACAGCTCTCACCACTGCACCAGGCCTTCCCTTCACCAAAATGCTCACATTAAAAATAAATTTTGAAGCAATGGTTCATCTGTTCTAAGTCATGTGTTTTTCCTTGTCTTTTGTAAGGTTAAATTGTGGTGTGACTGCCCTTTTTGGCCCGATGATGGAATGTGCAAGCTTAGAGATTGTAGTGTCTGTGAGTGCCCGGAGAATGAGTTCCCTGAACCATTCAGGAAACCTTACAGTGGACTTTCTCCAGATAGTATGATGTGCCAAGAAGGAAAACCACAGGCTGCCGTTGATAAAACCCTTGACAACAAGGTTTTCAAAGGATGGGTTGAGACTGACAATCCGTGGACATCTGATGACGAGACTGATAATAGTAATTTATCTCTGTCTTGATCTAGTTTATTGCGCATTCTTTGTTTCTTATTTATTATCATTCATGATGATTATCAAACTGTTGTACTGATTTCAGATGAGATGACTTATGTGAATCTTCAACTGAATCCTGAACGATACACTGGCTATACTGGTGATTCAGCAAGAAGGATATGGGATGCTATTTACAAAGAGAACTGTCCAAAATGTATGCAAATGTCACATGCTTGTTCCGCTTTAGATATACTGGTTTGATCGACCATGTCAAGTGTGACTAATAATTTGCATCTGAGCTGCTTATTTTATTTCATGACAACCTCCATGTTTATTTTTTTTATTCAGTGCATATGTGTTCAGTGAATGTGTTTATACGTGCCATGTCATAAGTTCACTACATATTGAGATTTATGTCAATTGTAGCTACCTTGTTTTCTAAAGTAATCCAATATCCATGGCATATATTGTCCCATCTGTTGTTCTTTAGTGTCCTGTAGTGTAGTGCTCTAGTTGCATGCCTGTTCCATTAGATGTCCTACGTAACATGATAGATAATCCTAACACTTCAGTCCTGCATCAGTAAAATAATTTTGATACAAGTTTTTCTAACTACATTTTTTCTTCAGATCCTTCTGAAGAACTGTGCCATGAGAAGAAGGCATTGTACAAGCTTATTTCAGGGTTGCACTCCTCAATTTCAGTGCATATTGCTTATGATTATCTTCTTGATGAATCTAGTAACTCAGTACGTGACCAAATTGTCCACCTTTGTTTATTGTTTATTGGGCTAAGTTTCATAATTGTTTTGACCACTTCTAATGTAAATGGACACAGTGGGGACAAAATCTTCCTTTGTTGTATGACCGTGTCCTGAAGTACCCAGAACGTGTCCAGAATCTGTACTTCACCTACCTGTTTGTTCTTCGGGCCGTGACAAAGGTTCCCATTTCTTCCTTATTTAATACCTATTCATTTCGTTTCCATGCAACTGTGGAAGATCAATCTGTTAGGTTTATTTGTTTAAAATTGGTAGTGATCTAGCGGATAATGATTTGATTTGGAATCTTTCAGGCATCAGATTATCTTGAGCAGGCTGAGTACAATACTGGCAATCCTGAAGACGACTTGAAAACAGAATCTCTTGTGAAGCAATTGCTTTACAATTCCAAGTTAAGATCCGCATGTCCATTGCCTTTTGATGAAGCCAAACTCTGGCAAGGCGAAAATGGTCCTGAGCTAAAGCAAGAGATTCAGAAGCAATTCAGAAACATTAGGTTTGTGACATATTTCCTGTGTTCTCATTTCATAAGATGCATATGAACCACTTGAATCCTTACCCAATGTAACATTTTCTTCATTAGTGCAATTATGGACTGCGTTGGATGCGAGAAGTGCCGACTGTGGGGAAAGCTCCAAGTTCTTGGTCTCGGAACTGCACTGAAAATTCTTTTCTCTGTTGATGGAGACAGTCATTTGAATCAGCCAGTATGTAGTTCATTTCTCAAATACTCACTACCACTACTGCCATATTATGATATATGCTGCCATGCTCATTTTGTTTTGAAACATTATCCTCATTTTAATTTCCTAACACTTAATTCATCTTGATCGCTTACGTTTCCTCTAGAACCATACATCGTCTTTTAAAAAGAAGGAATGCACTATGAGTTCTATGCTAAATTGCTACAAAGCCAACTGAAGCACTGTGAATTCTTCTTGAATTGACGAAAACATATTCTAAAACCATTAGTATATCTTTTGAGTTCATTTTGTATGTTTAAGTGGATAATTGTTTAACAATACTTCCTTCCTGGCGATTGATCAGTTGCAGCTGCAGCGAAATGAGGTCATTGCATTGTTCAATCTTCTGAACAGGCTCTCAGAGTCTGTTAAATTTGTACATGAAAAAGGATCATCAATTGAAGAAGTCATTAAGGAACAGAGCCCTTCAACTTTTCAAAAGGGTGCTTCCAAGCCGAATCTTAAACTGGTATTTTCCTCCCCTCGGTATTGTATTGTTTCTTGCATTCATCCCTCGTAATCTTGCATTATTTGATTCTCCTGCAGGACTTCCTCTGAGATCTAAGAGTGTAGTTTGTAGTTATACAAGGACATGCTGGAAGATTAACATAGACATGTATGGATATACCGAAAGATTAACATGTGCTGGAAGCAGTTTCCTATATACTTCTGTCGCAGCTCTATTCGAGAGAATGAGAGATACAGACCCTTTTGAGCTAAATGCGATGACACAGTTAACCTAGTTTTTTCCTTTCTTTCATTTGGTTGGTTCCTGGCACTTCAAAATTTTCCATGTAAATCGAAGGATCTCACCTCCTCTGCGTTCGCCATGATTAAGAGAGGATCGCCCAGTATTTTCGTTCAACTTGTATTAACTTTGATCACCTAACCACTAAACAGCTATCGACCAAAACTTTTTGTCGATCTCACTATTCGTCCTCGAGGAAAGGAATACTGTATTTCTTGACTGGCTTTTCTGTGAAGTGCTGGGTGTACAGTTGTAACAGTTGGTACAGCCCAGAGCAGAGAAAAGGTTAATAAGCCGGAGATTCGGTAGCTGGACACTTCTCTGGTGTGATATCGAGATGGAAAATGCTTAGCTATTTAGAAACAACAAGAGGTTTCTTTCAATTACTGGATAAGATGCTCGGTTAAATCTTGTGTGCAGAACTGTAAATCATGTCCCGGACATGAGCGGGATGGTGCTTGAGGTACAGAAGTTGATGCCTCAGCCCCACCACCGGCAACACAGTAGATTCCTTCAGAGTTCAAGCATGGCGATGGAGCTGGGACATGTCGCAGGAGAGCTAGTGGGTTACACGGTAGTCATGGATTCATGGCGCAGAAGGCATCCTTGTATATGGCTACTTTTGCACAGATATGAGTATGTCACATATATGGAGCAGAGAGATAAATCACAGAAAAGGCTGTTCTGGAAAAATCCGTTTGTACACATAAAAAATGTCTCTGTCTGCGCGGAGCTGGTATGGCACAACAGTAACAGTTCCGGAAGTTGCAGGCAGACGCAGACCAGGAGCCGGACGAGAACAGGAACACGAACACGAGCAGAGTTACAGAGCGTCGCCGGTGCACGGCCGGCCGGCGGCCGCGCGCCCCGGGAGACCAGCCGGCCGGTCGCGGACACGGGCGACGCGCGTACCCCGCAGCCGGTCAAGAGCACGGCACGGGCGCACGGCCCCTCCCCACCGGAGCGCGTGTCGCCGTGTCGGCGCTGCGGGTGCGCCCGCTGTGGGTGCCTGTGTACCCTCTCGGACGCCTGTCCAGGCCGGCCAGCGCGCTCACCGGTCAGCGCTCACGGGCGGCCAGCCTGATCCTTTGGTCCAGCTCCTGCAGCCTCACCCTCACGTACGTGCGCGGAGGCCCGGCCGTGGCGTGCATTGGTTGCAGTACAGTCCTTACGAAACAGCGGCGGTTGGCTGCACAGTTGCAGTACTGTACTGCTGGCCATTTACGGAGAACGAAGTAACACTCTCTTTTTCTTGAAATATATACAAGGATTTTTACCCGGAGTTCACGATTAGGATTAGTAAAATGCATCATGGAGCCTGTGGTCAGAAGGAATAGACATCTCAGCGCTCAAAACGAAAACACAGGGAAGCCGGGTGCCATATATACCCAAACAGCAGCTGAACTGTACTGTAAGCATGTGCTATGGACTCCGCTCACAGACTTGGCATGATGCATGGAACTGTGCCCCTGAAGTGGTTAAAATACACTAGCTGAGGATGATCATGGGCGGTGATGCTCTGACGGACTACTCACTGGGCCAGCAGCAAAGCTTTGTTTGGGCTCGTGACATTGACAAGCCATCCATGGAAGGCGGACGACTCATGTCAGCCAGAGGAAATACTGAAAAACAACTTGTTGATGTTTTGGATGCCACCCCACGTCCCCACGCCACAAAATGGTGCCGTGGCAGCACAGCACTGAAAGCATTTTGAGAGAGATCTTTCGCTACGAAGTCTACGAGTATACACGCACGCATATGGAGCTGGAGTTCACGCAGAATATGTCGGGGCCCCAGATGCTTTTTTGCTTCTGGGATACATACAGGTCTCTAGATCTGTGGATGGCATTGGCATGCAAACAGCAAGATGGCCTGTCCAACGGCAGTAGCAACCTGTGAAGATCCTTTCTCGATGTCATCATGTCCTTAAACCGGCTTGTTTCTTGCTGTATACTAGCAGTAGTAGTATAATATGGAGGGGTTCTGCTGATTTGCAGATGGAAATTTCCCTCGTTTTTTTACCTGTTTGGCTCTTTGCCTGGAACCTCGAGATGTGATGGATCGGTGATGCTATCAGCTAGTATCTCGTGTCATGGTGCACAGCAACTTCGAGAGGAATTTCTCGGGAGTTATGTGCGAGCACACGCACGAACAGCGTGCTTGGAGACTCTAGCGACGACACTGAGTCAGCGCGTCCACGTGGTTGGTGACGCCCATCAGCATTCCATGTGGACTTGTATATACTTCGTATATATAAGTACAAACATGAAGAAGTAAACTGATAGTAGTATAACTGGTAATAAGCAAACCATAATTTACTCAATTATTACTCGGAGTATACATTGCGCTTATAAAATTACAAATGAAAGATTTACACATCCAACCAACAACCTATGAAACTTATTTATACAGAGAGCGGCATATAGACGCTGCAGATAGTACTAGTTATTACTGGCTTGTTATCTCTATGATAGTTTTATCTTAGATAGTTAAACTGGTATGATGGGAAACTGAGCTACTGCTTATCACGGGCAGCGCCGTCCAGGGTTGTTAGGATCGAAGGTGCAGCCAGAAGGCCCCGCCCACAATTTCCTCATCACCACGGCCGACTTCACTGACGCCAGGACGCCGCCGTAGCCGTTGGTGCTCTGCATCTGCTGCTGCTCGCCTGCCGCCGCTGTCATCAGAGGCCTCGAGGCACCGGCGCCGTCCGATGCCGACATCACAAGGGCCAGGACGATCAACAGCTTCACGCACGGCCCTATCTTCTGACCAACTGCCATGCTTGACGTCTTCGAGAGGGTTTTTTTCCCACTGCTCCACTGCTACAGGCAGGGATCAGGGGATCGGAAAGGAGCAATTAACTATAAGACTGGCTAGCTGCTGCGCTTAACTGTCGATGGCTACTGCTTCTGTAATGGTGGTTGTTGGTCGATCTGCAGAAAAGCTGCGAGAGATCTTTGTGAATTGTGAGCATAAATACACACGATCTCGAGCCAGTGTCGCGTAGGCATGCTGCACGTTAGATTTTTCATGCTAACTGCAGTGAAGTTTCCTGCGAATTTTGCTCAAAGTCAACTAGTATCAGCCTAATGGGTACCATGGGGTCTGGAAATTTGTCAAACTAGGAATTGGTCTGTGCGGGCGTGCGCTGCACTGAACCGAGTGGGAATTGCCACGGTAGCGCGCGCCGCGACAGTACACCATGCCGTACGTACAAGTGGCGCCGAGTAGGTTCATGTTCAGGAGCTCGAGCGTCATGGACCGTGTAACTTTTGCTGCGCCTAGCGAGCTAGGTGTATAGTATTTTACAAACGAAAATACAAAAAATTAAACAAAAGTCCCACATATGCGGACGGGACGCGTTAGTCGCGTGGAAGACGTGAGATCCAATTACCGTCGATTTGAGTCTTCAGCAAGTTCCTGATGACTTGGACAAGGTTTTCGTCAAACTCCATGCAAATTTTCGCGGAATCTGCATGCATGCAGCCATATTTGTTTTGTTACCTACGCCACAGTAGAGATTGACGTTTCCGTGCCAGATGGCGACTACTACTGATTACCATTTACCAAGTTATTAGTATTAGTACTTCCCTGTGCGTCTGCAGACAATGACTCAGCTTCTTTCATTCTTCTTGGATTGACAATAATTTGCTACTAGACTGCACTGCACTGTACGTGTGCGTGCGTGCGGCGTGCTGGGGGCACCGGTGGTGCCTTGCTGGTGTTGTGGGTGGTGGGTACTCGTACGTGATAGGAGCAAGGCTGAAGTACACGTGGCTAGCCACATGTTGGGCGGTCTTCACAGACATGTGGGCATGTGGCCTCCGACCCGGACGCCATGGGCACACGCATGCATTGTGGTGGTCTTCATCGCCTGCAGACCATTTGGATCGCCGGAGCTAGCGCTGATGGAATGCAATGGAACCGACCGTCGCCGGCGATAATGGCCTAGCTCGTACAGTACGTACATGTATTATGGGGTTGCTAGTAGCCGTACGTCCTGTTCTCGATTGTCGTCGTGTGTACTGAACTGGCATGTACGAGTAGGATACCTCAGCGATTGAAGGCACAGCCGCACAGCAGTGTTATCCACAGCAGACCACACAACTTCTCGGGCTCTCTCGTCCGGTCTGCCAGCGACCGGGCCCATGCACCGCACACCACAGTGTGGTAAACGCGGGAAAGAGCTTTCAACTTTGCAATTGCGAGCGCAGGCGGAGCATTTACTGTACTACGGTCTACTCACACTACAGTACTGTAGCTGGCTACGAATCTCCATCGCAGCCATACTGTACGTGCATTGCATGAACTGCTCGCTGCTCGCGCCTATACGTACAGTACATGCACGGTCAGCAACGCAGGCACGCATGACGTTGACAGGCAGGCGAGCAGAGGTAGGGGCTCAGGGACTCAGGGTTCAGGCCGTGGCCGGCGAGCCGTTGCGCGTGCCATTGCCCATTTCCGTTATGCATGCCTGGCTAGTGGCCTATACTAGGATAGGCTGGCATGGGCTTGCAAGGCCAACCGACAGGCCGGCACATACCGCTACGGCTGCTGCTGCTCTCTACGGAGTACTCCCTCCGTCCCTTTTTGTTGGTCGTTTTAGCGCTCAAGCAATGTCCCGCAAAGAGTGTCGCTGGGAGAGTGGTAGCCTGTCTTCGTAGGTCCTGCACCTATCCTGCCACAACTCAGCTAGCTAGTCTGTTGCTCTGCTTCACCATTCACCACTAGCCCACCCAACCAGCAGGCTTGAAGGTGGAGCGCAGTAACGATTGTGTGTATAGCTATATAGGGGTATACAGGTTATTTTCACCCTTCCTTGGTACTCCCCCCACAAGCCCGAACGACTCTCTTTAAGGGACAGAGGGAGTAGCCGGTTAGCCCCAACTAGACCCTAGTAGGAGGTTTAGGGGCACTTCCAGCTAAGCTTCCGTTAGCTAGGGTGATGGCGCGCCATTTGCTCCGTGATCGGCATGCCGCGCGGCAGGGCAGCGAGCTGTGGTCCTACCGTAGGAGTACGGCCGTGGAGCGGCCGTCGTCGTCGTCTCGTCGTGCCGAGGTGGAGGAGGGTGGGCGCTGCATTGCATGGGGCGCGCGCCGGAGCGGAGCGAGGTCGGTCAAAGATTCGGTCAAGTGTTTTCGGGCGCGGCCTCGCGACGAGCTGGCGGCCCCCCACGCCTGCATTCACACACACACTGCCTCTCTGGCCGCCGCAGTCTGCACCTGCTGCTGCAGTGCCATACCATGCCATAGGGCATGCAGTGGCAGTCAGCTCATGTCCTCCTACGCATGCAGTGGCAGTCAGTGGTCCAGCGTACGAGTAGCGCAGACATAGGGCAGTTCAGAGAGCAGAGGTAGGAGTAGCCCGTAGCCCGTAGCCCTGACCCTGAGCCCCCCTCCCCCTCCTCTCGTGCTAGCAACTTTTTTCACACAGGGTCAGGTCAGCCGGTCAGGCAGTCAGGCTCACGCCAGACCTCCTCTACGAGCCTCCGGATGGATGATGATGCCGCTTGGGCTTGGCGCCATCCGGAACTGGCTTAAATGCTCTCCCACGCGGCCACGCCGGAGTAGTAGATTCTCACTTGTTTATGATGACAAAAATGAACCGTATGGACCTGTTCGTTTAAACTTATCAGCGTTCGAGCCAGCTGAACAGAGCCTTTAAAAGGCCATCATCACACACCTGGAAGCTGCCTGAACGTCTCCGGTCTTCACGGCACAATGGTCACACGCTCCAAAACGTGGTCACCAGGCGCTCAGTCTGCTGGAGGTCTGGCCTGACTGCCGAGCAACCCAGCCAGCCGTCCAGTCGAAATACTACTGTCAATGGTGGCCATATAAGCCCTACAGACATTCATTGTCAGTTGTCACATCACATGGTGTTCAATGCATGCATACAGCGAGTGCTAGATTTATAAAAGATATTTATGCGGTGCCGTTTCTATCCCAATAAATTTTAAAAATCTTGATAAAAAACCTAGAGCTTTTATTGAATTCTGTGGCTATGTATTAAAATCTAGATCCGGTTTGGTTCCTAAAGATTTTGAGAATCCGGACGAAACCATCCCATTATCCTAAATTCTCATCCAAACGGTCTACATTTTATAAGAATTTTCACTCACAGATTTTTACATTATCGTAATCCGATAAAAGTGATGGGATTTTTTTATCAGGATTCTCAAAATTCTTTATGATCCAAACTGCACCCTAGCCTGTTTGATTGAGATTTTAGGATTTTGAGATTTTTTTATCATTGTGGAATTCAAAAGCTTGTGCACCGTTGAATTTTAACTCTTGATTTTTATCCAATTAAAGCTTGTGCATTTTGGAATTCAAAAGGGTCTAAAAGTCTGGTTCAGCAGCAGCTATAGCTTTCGTTTGGTCCCGATCATGGGATTAGAGACCTGTACGCAAGCTGCTTTTTTGTGATTGAACTTGGTAACCACCGCGCGCTGTTTGGTGGGCGATTGCTCGATCGGACGGTCAAACGGCCCCGCCCGCGGTGCCCCTCGCGCCGGCAGGGCAGGGACCATCGCAACCCAGGCGCAACGTCCCTTTCAGCTGGATCCATCAGAGTGACGGAGGCCCGGCTGCCGGGCGCCGGATCCACCACCACCACCACCTCGGCTGCCCGTGCCCGTCGTATGTTGGCAGTGGCGGCCGGCCACGGCTCGTGGCCGCTCGCATGCTCGCTCGACCGACCCGCCGTCGTGGGGGTTTCAGCTCGGTGCAGCGCGACGTGCGCCCCGGTAGCGGCGCGGCGGATGATTGCACGTTTGAAATGAAACGCAGGCGGGACGATGTTGTCGTGTTCAAACGTGGCAACTTAGGGCGCGTTTAGATGGCAAAATTTTTTTGGTTTGGGCTACTGTAGCGCTTTCGTTTGTATTTATTAATTAGTGTCTAATTATGGACTAATTAGTTTCGAAAGTTTCATCTCGCGATTTCTCACCCAACTGTGCAATTAGTTTTTTTTCGTCTATATTTAGTACTCCATGCATGTGCCGCAAGATTCGATGTGACACTTTGAGGTGAAAATTTTTGGAATCTAAACCGGGGTGACAAATTACCTTTCTACCCCTATACTGCAGTGCTTTACATATGGTTGAAAATGGTACGGATATTTTTCGACCGTATTCGAAACCGAATCCGTTTAGAGGGGTTGAGATCTGTCCATATCCGATTCCGGATATCCAACATTCGATACCGTATCCGTATCCGAATACTCAAATCGCATATTTATGATGTCGATATCCAATCATATCTTATCCGACATAGTTGACACTATTCGTATTCGAATCTGAATCTGGATAGAAATATGAAAACAAATGTAATATCACCGATCCATTTTCATCGTATGTACACGCCAGACAAACCGTCAGAGTAACCGCGCATAATGTGAAGCCCAGCAAATATGTGGTTGGGTGAGTTCCACGCCACCAGCCTGTTCAACCGCGGACACCTCGTCCGTAGAGGGAAAAAAAACTAGTGCTGCACTGCTCTGTCTGCCTCCGCCACGTTAAAAAGCTGCGCTCGTATGCCACGTTGGGAACCGATTATTTTAGGAATTTTTTGAAGTGCAAACGAGCACTTAGGACATGTTTAGATTCCAAAAAAAATTTGCGCAGTACCCGTCACATCGAATCTCGCGGCACATGTATGGAGTACTAAATGTAGACGAAAAAAAACTAATTGCACCGTTGGGTGAGAAATCGCGAGACGAAACTTTTGAACCTAATTAGTCTATAATTAGACACTAATTGCCAAATACAAACGAAAGTGCTACAGTAGTCAAAATCCTTTTTTTTTCTAAACGGGGCGTTAAATTTGGACGGAGGGAGTATTTTACTTTGCGTCGCACGCATCGTCCTTGTGTTTCGGACGTGTTTGTTGCACGACCTACTGTACACAGGCCACAAAAACCGAAGAGGAAGAGAAAGAAAAGCAAAACTGCATGCGTGTCAATGATGAAGGCAAGATCTTTTGGCCGAAGGCTTTTTACCGCACGTACCACCCGGAGGCAGCCGTAAAGTGGTAACTCGGCAAAAAGGTGAAAACCGGGTCTCGTTTTACCGCTTTTACAGTTTCAGTCGCCCACACACGGCCGGCCGTGCGAGGAGAGGAGACGAATCAGGGATGACGCAGCGTCTCACAGTCACAGACGACATCGGTCAGAGGCAATGCATGCTGCTGCATGGGAAGAGGTGAGAGAGCGCGTGTGAGATGGCATGGCATGTGACTGTGTGCGCGGCGTCTAGGCGGCCGCTAGGCTGTAACTTTTGGTGCCAGCTGCAATAGTTTTTCGGAAGAGGAAGAGCAATAGCCGGGCGGCGCATCCGACAAGACCATGAGATTTTCCACGCGCGTGGTCGTGGCCTCTGGCGGCAGCCGGTCTGGCCTGCCTGTGACGCAGGCAGAGGCAGTGTACCGTTGCCGCGGCCAGCCGCGCACGGCGCACCCCCTTCCCCCGGGGCGCGAGGCGGCGGAGCAGCGTGCTTCGGGTGCGCCCCGCGGGCCGCGGGCCGTGTCGCTCAACGGCCGGGCACGTGAAGCGGGTGCCCCGTCCAAGGCCAAGCCAAGGCACATGCACATGCACATGCACATGCACATGCACTTGCGCGCGCGGCTGCGGCGGAGCACGTCGATTCCCTCACGCGGCATCCTAACACGTCCCGGTCGGGCATTGCCATCCATGGATTGGATCGTCGTGAATCCAGACTGATAGACGACATCTATGACGAATTAGCTCGATGCTGCAATGTGCCATTGGTTTGGTTTTCTGGATTCAGCAGCAAGTCGTACAGTTGAAAAGTCATATGATGGCGGTGGGGAAGTCGGTTGACGTTTTTTTATTTGCAAATACTATACAACACACGTGTGTTTTAGGGGGAAAAAATACATAGATTTTTTCTCTCTTTTTTCACCGGTGATCACCGGCTCCGGTGAGCTCACCCCTTAGGTCGGTCTTGCCTCGTGCCCTCGTGTGTGTCGTTTCCCCCTGTCCGATCGCTGGGTTCCTCCACGCACCACCCTGTGGGCTGACGCCTGACGGAGAGAGCGGGGGGACCCTATGACAGAGCCACAGGAGCTTTGACATGACGGCACGAGCACCGCCACTACGCGCCGCTCTTGGCTCCAGGTACCTCTTCCTCTACGATTTGTGATTTGTCCTTCCATTAAAAAAAAATTATTTCTTGTGATCTTGTGATTTATGATTGTCTGGAGGTAGAAGAAAGCTAGAGGTAGAAGGAGGATGGATGCTGTTGATCTTAATTCTATGGTGCAAAAAAAATTATGTGTTGAAACTACATAAAACACATGGTTGTTGGATAGACAGACTTTTTTATTTTTTTTGTTCTACAACCACTTATTGAATAGTCCATGATCTTCATGCAAGTTATTGAGAGGCGCACCTAATTGGACGTCACTCACGAAACTTGTGCAGGGAAGAATTGGAGCACTCGGGCATGGCAACTGCAAAGGGGGGCTTCAACGTCCCTGGACATAAGGTAGGACATGGACGACAACACAGCAGTTCTTGAAAGCCTCTATCTCGGATATCATCTGAGATATTTGTGTAATTGATAATGAAACATATTTGGTAACTAATGTGACATGTCAAGGGTAAGCCATGGACGCCATCAAGATCTCAAGCAACTTGGGCGTGAAGGAATCGGGGGCTACTCTGGGTGATAAGGCCCACAATGCTACCATGACGTGCAAATCGACCCCTCTGGACATGAGATAGGACATGCCGACATGCACATAGTTCGTGATAGCCTGCATTTCAGATATCCATGAGATATTGTTGTAATTGACTATGAAATATATTTGCCAACTGATCGAGCATGACCCACGGTGTCGGTGTTTCGAGTTACCATCGACGAGAAAATTTCTAGTATTACGCATCTAGGCTCGGATGGTGCGTTTAGAGGACATGAGGTTTATATTGGTTCAGGTACAAAGTCCTACGTCTAAGTTCATCGCTGCTGCTTGTGTTACTAGCACTGAAAGTTTATAGTAGGGGTTACTGAAAGCATCTAGTGGATTTTGGTGTTCGATGACCCACACAACTAAGTTGGACTAATGAATTTGTAAGTGATTATTTTGTAGTTCAATAGGGTGCAAGATGTGACTCGGACGAAGGCGACGTGTTGATCCGATGATCAACACCATAAGCAAGACCCTAAGAGCACAAGAGAAGACCCAAAATATCAAGCAAAGTCCAAGCACGAAGATAGAAACCAAGCCGTACGTAAGATCGCGAAGAAACGAACTCACAGAAGTGACCGGACGTTGACGGAAAGTGACCGGACGTTCCGATCAAGAGGCTCGGCAACAGCAGGCGTCAGCAGCAGCGACCGGACGCTGGACCGGACACTGGCGGCAAATCAACCGGACGCAGAACTGCAGCGTCCGATCGAGTACAGAAAGGTTCCAGAGCGACGAAATTACGATCGGACGTGTCCGGTGGCATGTGACCGGACGCTGACAGCGTCCGATCAGTTGATCGCGGCTCTAACGGTCGGGACGACCGAACGCGTTCGGTCAGGACGTGATCAGTGTCCGATCAGTAGCAGAAAAGCGGGATTTCATCCCCCAACGACTACTTTCTCAGTGAGGCTTATAAATAGACCCCCCAACCGGCCATTTGACAAGGGTGGAGCTGAGGAAACATATCAAGGGTGTTGATAAACTATTTTAGTGATCTCCACTTGCATAGTGCTTAGCGATTCATTAGGTGATTAGCGTAGGTGCTTTGCGAAGTGCTTAGGTTGATTAGACCACCGCTTATGCGCTCGCTCTAGATTTAGGCCTAGTGTTTAGTGAGGTTTGCATACCTCTTACCACTCGGTGCTTGCACGCACCATTATTGTACATCGAAGGGGCTTGTAGTCTTGCAAGATCACACTAACCGTGGGTGTGGTGTGGCCGCCACCGTGTACCGAAGGGAACAAGGCCCGCGGCATTTTGGCTGAAAGCTTGATAGTAAAGACAGCGGTGAGCATCCGGGAGAGGCTTGCCGAAAGGCACGTCGGAGACTCACTTACGCGTGGGGAAGGCCCGAGGCTATCCATGGAGTTACCCGACAGGGAGCTTGGCCCTTGCGAGGGATTCCTTACGATGGGCTCCAACGAGGACTAGGGGGAAGCTTACGCGTTTCTCGACACCTCGATAAAAATACCGGAGTCGTCGACGGGAGTTTGCATATCTCTATCTTGCTCTTTAGTTTCCTCATTTACATTGATTGTATTACTCCTTTTGCGGTAGAGATAGCAACACAATAGCAAAATCATAGTTGCACATTTAGATAGTTTATCTATTGCATAGGTTTTTGCTAGGGTTAGAAAAAGAGGACATAGTTTAGAGTTAGAATTTGAAGTTGCCTAATTCACCCCCCCTCTTAGGCGTCACGGTCCCCTACAAGTGGTATCAGAGCCGGTTGGCTCAATTTAGACCTTTGGCTTAACCGCCGTTGAGCCGACGCTATTTAGAGTGGTTGGGATGGATAACTCTAGGCCTCCGCACTTTGACGACACTAACTTCCCCTATTATAAAGCTAGAATGGCTTGCCACCTTGAGGCAGTTGATTTGGGTGTTTGGAGAGTCAGTCGTGACGGGATAAAACCCATTAAGAATCCCGGTAAACCCACAAAGAGTGAAGAAAAGGAAATGCATTTCAATGCTAAAGCTAAGAATTGCTTGTTTGAATTATTTAGCATGGATGTGTTTAACCAAGTGTTCACTTTAAATACGGCACATGAAATTTGGTTAAAACTTCAGGAGCTCCATGACGGCACATCTAATGTCCATGAGTAAAAACATTGTCTAGCTAAACAAAATTATGATACCTTTACAATGAATGATGATGAGCTTGTTCGTGATATGTATTCTCGCTTGAATCTAATTATGAATGAGCTCCATTCAATAGAATTAACAAAGCTAGATGATGCGGACATTATGAGAAAGATCATCTCCGTGCTACCACAAAAGAAATATGCAAGCATCATCATCATCCTTCACAACATGGAGGACTTAAGCACCATGACCCCGAGCATAGTCATTGGCAAGATAGTGGTATTTGAAATGTCACGTAAGATGGGTCAAGAAGAAGTATCTTCATCAAGCAAAGGCAAAGCTCTCGCATGTAGCGATAAAAAGAAGATGAAGGGCAAGCAATTTGAGACAAGCTCAAGCTCAAGCTCCTCAAGTGAAGATAAAGAAGAAGATGAGGATGATAATGATGATGATGATGATTCAAGTAATGATGACCAATCTTCCTCCTCCACCTCCGACCTTGATGAAGAATCAATTAAACTTATCAACAAGGTAGAGAAGATGATTCAAAGGCTCAATGTCAAGGGTGTGCCCATTCAAATTCAAGATCTCAGTTTCACTAATCAAAGAAATGAGCAAAGAAAAAGAGGATGCTATGGATGCGGTGAGTTGGGGCACTTTATGGAAGTTTGTCCAAATAAGCCCACACCCAAGACAAAGAAGAAGGCGTGTAAGAATCAAACCCTCACATCAATAAGATCATGGGATGATTCTTCAAGTGAAGAAGAACACCATCACAAGAGACGAGGCCGCAAGCACTCATCATTAAGCTCTTCTCGTGTGTGCCTTATGGCACGAGGTAACGAAAGCTCATCCTCTAGTGAGAGTGATAGTGATGATGAAATGTCTTCTTATAATTAAATTGTGCAACAAAATGTTAATTATACTAAAGTTTGCACTAGTCAACAAAAGAAGCTCGAAAAATTAAAAGAAAAGTTAGATAGTTCACAAGAAGCATACAAAACTTTGCTTGAATAATATGAGAACTTTGCTAATCTCAATATTGAACCATTTACTAAAATTGAGCAACTTGAGGCTAGTGCAACAATAAATGCATGCATAATTAATGATGAGCAACTTGTAAAGAAAAATGAAAAATTAAAAGAAGAGTTAGTTAGATCACAAGATGCTTATAAAAGTTTGCTTGCTAAAATGGAAACCATGTGCAAACATTGTGATGATCTAACTATTAAAGTTGCTAATCTTGAAGCCATTAGTACAACCCCCACTAAGGCATCTAAAAAGAAAAGTTATATCTTTAACATGTCTAAAAAGGATTCATGTAATGATTTATGTTTAGACTCATCTTTGTGCAACCAAGTTTGTGTTGAGAAAGTTGTTGTAGATACATGTACACAAGAGGTTGCAAAGGAGAATAAGCAACTCCAACAAGAAGTAGCTCGCCTCACTAAGGACTTGACTCAAGTGAAAGGCAAGACGAAGCAAGCCCAACTTCATCAAGATAACACCATCAAGGGAGTGAAGAAGCTTGATGAAGAATAAACCGTGGTTTGCTACATGTGCCACAAGGAAGGTCACAAGTCCTATGAGTGCAAGGTGAATAATGGGGGAGGAGCAAAGAAGAAAGAGAAAAAGCAAACAAGCAAGCTCTCCAACACCTACATCAACAAGGTGGACAAAAATGCCTCCACACCATACTTGTTAAAGAAGAAGAAAAATGACAAAGTGGTGGCCATCAAGGTAAACAAGCAAGCCAATAATAGGGTCAAACGCTTTTGGGCGCCAAAGGAAATCATTTTCAACATGAAAAGCACCAAGAAGGTTTGGATCCCAAAAGGGAAGTTAGAAGTCCGATGGACTTTGGGGAATTTGAAGACTTGGCAAAGTATGGATACATTTCATGGGGTGCATAATGATGGACAAGATCATTGTCAAGTGGGTTAGTGAATATTATGGACCCAAATTCTCATTCCCATGTTTAGTAACTAGATTCAATTTTCTTCAAGTAGTGCTAGATTTAATTTCCTACAAGTGATATCTTTAAGCATCTAGTTACATTTCATGCCTAGGTTTGCATTTGTATGCTTATATCTTTTGTCATGCATACACTAGGTATATCTTATGGTAGGCTTGCTCGGTTTCATTCTTATTCTTTGGAGTAATTCTAGATGGTTTAAAATTATTTAGGAGCACGACATATAGCTTGTCTTTCGATTGTTCATCTAATATGTGCCAAAGTCCAAATTATAGATAATTTCTCCTAAATATCGCCTTTGAAAATGACTCTCACATTCATGTGATGTCATCTTTCAAGTGGTTTTTTTATTCTAAAATCAATATGCATGTTTCCTACAAGTATTCCATACTTGTGTGCATAAATTTAGGGCGAGATTACTCTACAAGTTGGATGCTTTGAGACTAACATCTTTTTAAGCTTATCATGTGTGTAGTAGTCTCATTGCAAGGAAAATGGAGTCCCCAGAGTTAAGCATCATACTTCAAATATCCACCACCTATTGCAAGTGGTAGAAATCAAATTGGTTTCCACATGTGGTATTGCAAGTGGTAGAAATCGTGTTGTCATCAATCACTAAAAGGGGGAGATTGTAAGGAAAATAGACCCTAGCCCCATTTACTTTGGATTTTGGTGTTTGATGACCAATACAACCAAGTTAGACTAATAAATTTACAAGTGATTGTTTTATAGTTCAATAGGGTGCAAGATGTGACTTGGACGAAGGTGACATGTTGATCCGATGATCAACACCATAAGCAAGACCCTAGGAGCACAAGAGAAGACCCAAGATATCAAGCAAAGTCTAAGCACGAAGATAGGAACCAAGCCGTATGCAAGATCACGAAGAAATGAGCTTACAGAAGTGACCGAACGCTGGACCGGATGCTGGCAGAAAGTGACCAGACGCTCTGATCAAGAGGCTCGGCAACAGCAGGCGTCAGCAGCAGCGACCGAATGCTGGACCAAACACTGGTGGCAAATCGACCGGACACAGAACTACATCGTCCGATCGAGTACATAAAGGTTCTAGAGCGGTGAAATTGCGAACGGACACGTTCGGTGGCATGTGACCGGACGCTGGCAGCGTCTGATCAGTTGATCGCGGCTCTAACGGTCAGGACGACCAAACATGATCAGCGTCCGGTCAGTAGCAAAAAGCGGGATTACTATGACTAACGTGTGTTTTATAGATGCAATTAAGTTAGGTCATGGTAATGGCAATTGATTGAGCAATCATGGTTGTCATGCCCCTATGATGGAAATCGTTTTGGTTTTCAAGGGATGGACAACAAGGTTAAGGATAGACTAGTTCTAAGTGTCGTTTGGTGTTGAAGAGACACTTAGAGTAGTTTATGACTTTGTTTTTCCTTTGGTCATATTATTAAGGCGGGGTATGGACTAGTAACTTGACCTAGGTGAATTTAGTGAGTTAGGTGTGGTGTACACTTGTCAAATCTAGCACTAGGCAGCTCCAAAGTAGTCCTTAGATCAATTGGAGAAAACTTCATTCACGTATGATTGCGAGTTTGAAGTGAATGGAGGGTTAAATATTGATCGGATGCTGGTTCCGGTGTGATCGGACGCTGGCGCGGAGTCCGATCAGTTCATTTGATCAAGGTGAAGTCGTCTGGATGTGATCGGACGCTGAGTGAAATGTGACCGAACACTGGGTGCCAGAGTCCGGATCAACTCCTAGTAAGGTTCCTAGAGAGAGAGAATCCTGATCGGACTGCATCTAGTCAGTGCTGACCAGAAGGCTAGTTAGGTTCTAGCTACTGACCTGACTGCTGAGCAGCAAAGTGATCGGATGCTGGGTGCCAGAGTCCGATCAATATCAGTAAGGTTCCAGAGAGAAGTTTTTGTGACCGAACACGTCCGGTCAATGCTGATCGGACGCAGGTCAGAGTCCGATCACAACTTAATAGCTCAGTGGCGGGGAGAACTGACCGAAGCATTCAGGTCACCTTTGATCAGGAGCGTTCGGTCACCCCACAGAATGCTGACTCAGGCACATAACATGGTTCAGTTTTGAATAAGGGGGTATAAATACTTTCTCTATTCATTCAAGGGAGGACTCTTGCCCATTTCAATAGCTAAGAAACACCCTTGAGAGAGTGCCAAGGAGAGCAAGAGCCTAGTGAGGTGATTAAGATTTGAGAATCTAAGATTAAGGCCTCATTAGCAAAAAGTGAGTAGCAAGTGTGCATCCACCCTTCTCATTAGGCTTGTTGTGGTCAAGTGAGAGTTCTTGCTTGTTACTCTTGGTGATCGCCATCACCTAGATGGCTTGGTGGTGATGGGGAGTTTGGTGATCATCCGACGACGCTTGTGGATGACCCAACTCAAGTTATGAGCGGTTGAAGGTGATTCACCACGACGGAGTGTCGAAGAATCAACCCATAGAGAGCACTTAATCTTTGCACGGATCAAGGGGGATCTACACCATTGCGTGGGTGCTCCAACGAGGACTAGTGGGGAGTGGTGACTCTTCAATACCTTGGCAAAACATCGCCGCATTCCTTCTCTCTTTACTTTAAGCATTTACATTTGAGCAATTCAATTCTTGTCTTTACATTCTTAGAATTGCCAAGCTAGAGTAGGATTGGAACCTAGGGTGCTAAACTTTTGTGCACCCTATAATGTCCGATCGTTGCCACCGGAGCGATCGGTTAGTAGAAAACATTTAGATCGTGAGCTCTTTCTCCTTTCCTAATCCAACTCGTGGGGGGCCACCATATAATGTCGCTGTGGTTTGACCTAATCCGCACCCGCAACCACTCGCACTGACATCACCATCACACCCGCGCCGCCGCACGCTCCCGCGCCGCTCCCGAGCCACCACGCCGACTCACCAGCGTCGCGCGTCTGTGCCCGCCACATCCATGCCGCGTCGCGTGCCGCACCACCATGCACGTGCCCTCCGCGCCAGCACCATTGTGCCGCGCCAACCTCACCTACGCCCGCAATCATGCCACAGCACCATCGTGCCTGCATTCACCGTGAGCCCTTGCCCTAGCGCCGTCGCTTGATCCATGCCAGAGTCCCTGCTGCCTTCACCAGTGCCTACAGTGCATCTCCACGGCCCATCTAGTGCCGCATCATCTCACAACCCTAACCCTAGGTGATTCCCGGTGGTTCCCCGCATCTATTCCTTGCTCTTTGGATCACTGGTTCGTTAGGTAGCAAGCCCTCATTTCTAATTTCGTATCTAATGCTTGTTTCTTAGGGTTTCGTATCTCTAGATGTATATTGAAATTATTTATATATCCAATCTATTCCATCGTGCGGTGAGTCAGTGTTGTTGAGGTCACTTTGGCAGTTGTCAGATAACTCAGGGCCACACTCGCGAGTATGGATCTAGGCCTAGCCTCGGAAGTGATAGTTGGTAGTTGTTTCTTATCAGTGGCAGTTGCTCTTTTTAGGTCTAGCAATTGCACGTGTCAAGAACATTAGAGGTAGTCCAGGTGATGAGGATCCAAGGCCTCTGCCTCGCTTGCCTGCTGAGGTGAAAGGCAAGGGGACAAAGAAGACTACATCAAAGAAGTGAAAATCTACAGATGCTGATACAACGGGAGTAGCAGCAGTAGCAGCTGCTTCCGAGCGTGTAGAGAGAGAAGGTGCTTGGAGTGGTGTTGCCATTGTAGATTAGCTTTCACCTACACAGA
This sequence comes from Miscanthus floridulus, assembly GCF_019320115.1. NCBI lineage: Eukaryota > Viridiplantae > Streptophyta > Magnoliopsida > Poales > Poaceae > Miscanthus > Miscanthus floridulus. The sequence goes on from NC_089580.1 coordinate 23,037,303, forward strand.
GGGCAGCCATTGTGTAGGTTGAGCGTTGTCATGGTAGTCCATCTAGGACTATCATGCTTGAGGGTCGACTTGTTGTTTTGGAGGAGACAGCCTCAGGGGGAGCCACAGCAGTAGACACAACAACTAGTGTAGTTAGAGGGTGATGTGTAGACTTAGGTGAGAGAGCAAACAGAGCAGGCACCTCAGCCACAGTTATGCCGCTCTGGTCGTACTCGTACCTAGGTGACACGGATGCCAGAGACATAGAGGATGGGTTCTCGTTTGGCTCCTAGACCATAGGGTTCGCCTCTAGTGACTCATCTAGATTTGAGGGCCATGCAGGAGCAGCAGCTCAAGTTTTTTTAGTTCGAGGACTGGTTCCCATCGAGGAGGGATGAGCGTGCTTCAGAGAGTTTCTATACCCCACTGTAGAAGGATTTCTATAATGCTTATTTGAATAGTGGTGTTGCTTTTAGATCTTAGAGAGTATGCTCTATTGAGGCTATTGTAGCAGCTGTAGGAGAGCAGATCCGTCCTCACCTTTCTTACCTACCAGGGCTGATAGACTTACATGGACAGATAGGTAGATATGTACCATCATGGGTCCATGAGTTCTATGCTACACTTTGGATTGACCCAAGGCACAGATTCATTCACTTTGCTTTTAGAGGCCGTGACTACAGGCTGATGAGCTTCAGGGTCAAAGAGATACTTAGGCTTTAGGAGTCACCCATCTGGCTACATAAGGTTTGCTATGGTCATACAGAGCCTCCTAGACTCTCTCATGGCAGTCTCATGCCTCCCACAGATCTCATCTGACCTTGCTTCATAGAGCCATTCAGCGAGGGTCAAGAAGGATACCTAGGGATCTTACTCCTATAGCTAGACTGCTTGATGCTATCATGAGGAGGAGCCTACTATCGAGGATGGGATATCGCGAGGGATTGACTCGCATTCAGTTGAGGCTACTGAACTCCTTGATCCAGCAGATAGTATTTGATATATGGGATCTTATTCTTTTTGAGATGGAGGATACACTTGCAGAGGGATTCAGAGGTCATAGGTAGCTGCCGTATGCTCACTGGATTACTTTTTTGATTCATAGGGCAGTCACAATGAGGCCTCCTAAGATGTTGGCAGAGTATTCTGGTGCTACTACAGAGTTTTTGGTATATAACATGACTCAAATGCTCTGCCATAGTGCAACAAGGACACCTAGCCAGCCATGCCATTACCTAGAGGTGCCAGAGACTACAGCCCAGCAGGATGATATCATCAAGGGCGTAGCAGCTATAGAGGAGGAGCAGCTAGATGCTTAGCAAGAGTGTATGGTCGAGAGCGACCCCATTGATAGTACAGATGATGACTACCGGGATATCTCTCAGATGCCTCCATGATGACACGACAGTGAGGCAAGTGGCTCTAGCTCAGCTCGATAGGCATCATAGACAGACCCCGATCTACTTGCTATTCTTGAGCGGATGAGGCAGGATCAGGCTCGCTAAGCCTAGAAGACCACAACTGCTCTAGCACAGGTTTAGGCTGCACAGGACGAGTTCCAGCGATAGCAGCAGACTATCCAGTAGTAGCAGTAGGCCATGCAGCAGCAACAGCTCCTCATGCAGCAGCAGTTACTTGGATTTATGCCGCATGTCGTCTCTTCTATTTGGGCTCCACCACCACAGCTTACACCTTAGCTCGGCCAGCCTACCACCACTTCATAGACTCTAGTTGTATAGCCTAGTGGGCTTTAGAGAGAGGGACAACTAGCTCCATAGTTTGCTTCACCGACAGAGCAGGTGTCCTAGTGGTTTGCCTCGCCTTTGATAGCCCAGGGTCTTTCCTTCACACCTCTACATATGGGCTTCACACCAGCTTAGACTTCATCGATGCTTGTGACTGATACCCTAGTTTCTAGGAGCCTTGGTGCTACATTCAGTGAGTTAATAGGGTAGCCTACACTACCAGATCTACATGTCCCTGGTCCTTCCACAGTTGCTCCTATTACTAGGACTATAGAGACGCTACCTTCATCTATTCCATCATTAGAGCCACCTACTTCAGTGATACCTATAGAGTCATAGGCCGCACCAGTCCTAGATCTAACCCAGACCGCTTTAGCTTCACTTCTAGCGATAGAGGGTCATACAGCTCAGAGCTCCAGATCAGAGGGTGATGCTACACAATTCTAGATCGCTCACCACACTTTAGCGCCTAACTCGTCTGCTCCAGCCCCGCGACTGACCCTTAGGTTTTGGTGCTTGACGCCAAAGGGAGAGAGGGATCAAGTATGATAGACTTAGGGGGAGCGATATATCTAGGGGGAGCTTATCTATTATATTTGGCTTTTTATGTGTGATACATTATTACGCATTCATGTTTACTTTCATGCATTGAACTACATACATGTGATCGTGATACTTATGTGATAGTGATATTTATGTGATATGTGACATGTGTGCTCTCTACTTTGATCTTTATATATGTCATGTCACTTGGTTATGCTCATTTGCTTTGCTTTCGTGTTTTACTCTGATGCAAATGAGTTTTATTTCTTATACTCATGCTTATTTCATATCTATTGAGTACATTATGTTGGCTTAGGTCATATAAGCTTGCCTAACTCTTTTGTTCTTATTGTCAAAAGCTTATATGAACCAAACATATTGAAAACCTCATCTCTTTTACATACTCGAGGTTGTATTGTCATCAATCACTAAAAAGGGGGAGATTGAAAGCATCTGGGCCCCTAGTTGGGTTTTGGTGATTAATGACAATATGAGATTACTGTGACTAATATGTGTTTTATAGATGCAATTAAGTTAGATCATGGTAATGGCAATTGATTGGGTAATCATGGTTGTCTTGCCCCTACAATGGAAATCATTTTGGTTTTCAAAGGATGGATGATAAGGTTAAGGATGGACTAGTTCTAAGTGTCGTTTGGTGTTAAAGAGACACTTAGAATAGTTTAGGACTTTGTTTTTCATTTGGCCATACTATTAAGGGGGGTATGGACTAGTAGCTTGACCTAGGTGAGTCTAGAGGGTTAGGTGTGGTGCACACTTGTCAAATCTAGCACTAGGCAGCTCCAAAGTAGCCCTTAGATCAATTGGAGCAAACTTTATTCACATATGATTGCGAGTTTGAAGTGAATGGAGGGTCAAATGTTGACTGGACGCTGGTTTCGGTGTGACCGGATGCTGGCGCAGAGTCCGGTCAGTTCATTTGATCAAGGTAAAGTCGTCTGGATGCGACTGGACGCTGAGTGAAATGTGACTGGACGCTAGGTGCCAGAGTCTGGTCAACTCCAGTAAGGTTCCAGAGAGGGAGAATCCTGATCGAACATGTCTGGTCAGTGCTGACCGGACGCCGATCAGGTTCCAGCTACTGACCAGACACTGAGCAGCAAAGTGACCGGACGCTGGGTGCCAAAGTCCGATTGACATCAGTAAGGTTCTAGAGAGAAGTTTTTATGACCAAACGCGTCGGGTCAGTGCTGACCAGACGTAGGTCAGAGTCCAGTCACAACTTAATGACTCAGTGGCGGGTAGAACTGACTGGAGCGTCTGATCACCTTGACTGAAGCATCTGGTCTCCCCGCAGAATGCTGACTTAGGCACATAACGGTTCGTTTTGAATGAGGGGGGGGTATAAATACTTCCTCTATTCATTTAAGGGAGGACTCTTGCCCATTTCAACAGCTAAGAAACACCCTTGAGAGAGTGCCAAGGAGAGCAAGAGCCTAGTGAGGTGATTGAGATTTGAGAATCCAAGATCAAGGCCTCATTAAGAAAAAAAGAGTAGCAAGTGTGCATCCACCCTTCTCATTAGGCTTGTTGTGGTCAAGTGAGAGTTCTTACTTGTTACTCTTGGTGATCACCATCACCTAGATGGCTTAGTGGTGATTGTGAGTTTGGTGATCATCTGGCGGAGCTTGTGGATGACCCAACTCAAGTTGTGAGCAGTTGTGGGTGATTCACCGCGACTGTGGTAGAACCGCCTAATCTAATGCCTCCCAGGAGTGCTTGTCTTCCATTAGACACTAAGCACTCAGGGGAGAACACTAAATTACTTGGTTCCATCGGGCACACCCGAGGGGAGAACTCGAAAATCCATATTTTTACATCAGAATCACAAATAAGAGAATAAAGCTTACATCATTCTTAACCATTTCTTACATCACTTTTATTACAACATCAGAGTATAATATTTATTGTTATATAGTGGAATGTAATCATGTTATCAGAGTTACATCGGAGAATGAATATCTAATCATGACATGATGAAGTATTGATATATAAACTATAACAACAGATTATGAAACTTTCATTTATAAAAGTATTTGGTGAGAGTTATAAATAATAACTACGATCGCAGCGTAAAGGAATCCTCGCTGAGCCCACTAGGAGGTATCCACGCACAAGGGTCAGCTCTAGCATCCACCTGTAACCTATAGCAGGGGGAATAAAACCCTGAGTACTCAATTGTACACAGCAAGACTTACCCGACAGGAGAAAAGAAAAGACTCCAAGGATATGCAAGGCTATCTGGCTTGTGGGTTTATTGCTTTTGCAGGAAGCATTACTAAGAGTGCATCCTTATATTCGATTTTTATTAATTGCCTCATTGGTTCATTAACTAAGCATTCTATGTAAGCACCTGTGCTACTTTCAAGCAGGTGGTAAGCAATCAGAGTTCCTTTTTCCATTCCATCTTTCATCTTTCAGTTCTTACTACGGTGCTAGACATGAAACAAGCCGTACCGGATCGCCTGGTGATTCGTAAATCAATGCCCCCAGCTGGGTACCCTGAAAACACACACCCTGCTTGTAGCCAAGGCACAAGCAGGACCAAGCCATCACCCTCCTGTCCTAGGGTCCTAGGTCCCCATCCAAACTGGGACTCTAAGCCCCCGCCCCTGAGTCCCGGACTTAGTGCAGTGCAAGGACCTCCTCCACCAAAAAGAAACCCTGACAGTTGGTCTAGAAAGAGCCGGAACCCACGACAAGAGAGCAATAAGTCTTCCAAGCGCCCATACACCATCTTCGGATTCCCAATCATCCTTCAATTTATCTGTTGATCCATCATCGTACCTATATGATATGCATTGATGCAAATGCATAGATGTAAATAACCAATGATAGCCGAAACACTTAGAAATCTAATAACGCCTCACAAGCTAACGCGATAGCTCTAACGCGGGTCTACATATCCATGTTGTTGAATAAGGCATTACTTCCCAACCACCATTTTAGTTATACAAACCCAAGTTGTTTCGTTGTTTCATTCTATCGATTTAATCATTATTCGAAATAGAACATCATCATTAATCTAGCAACTAATTATTACGGAGCTACTAAAATTATAGTGAGTACCTAATATTGCTAGGAGCCTACTGTATAAATTTTAGATTCAACAGTATTACCAATTTACCCCAACAATTCCTACAAGTTTATATTCTTCAATATTAAGTACCTTAAATTAATTATATAGCTTCCAAGAATATTATCACACTATGTGAACAAACTATACTAACAGGTAGATCCTGATTTTAGGAGACTAACAAAATTGGTTTTGCCATTTTTGGATCCCAATACTATTTTATATTGCTTTTACAACTTAACTAGAAACCTATATTAGAAAAGTATTTAAATAACGGAAAGGGCCGGAGGCAACCCAGTCGGCCCAACAACTCCCAGGGCCCGCAGACGCGCGCACGGCTCAGGCACGGCGGCATAAGGCTGCCCCAAGCAGCCAACCAGCGGGCTGTAGCCAGAGCAGGACAGCCCACACGGGGCGCGCGGCACCCGACCCAGCGCGATGGACGCACAGCCCAACAAGGCTCAAGCGGGGGAGGGGCACGCGTGGCGCAATCAACCCAGCGACGGCCCAAGGCTAGGAGGCCCGCACGTGCCATTGTTTTGCAGAAACGACCCTAGATTTCAACGAAATTCACCCATAGCCCTATCCACTATTGCTCTCTTTCTCTGATGCTTTCACCCAGCCCCCAGACTTTCTCCTAATTTGAGCGCACCAGCCTCTCAGCGACTCCACGTGCGGCAACGTGGCTCTAGCTGACACTACCTCGCTACGCCGGTCAGCAGAGTGAGGCGCCGACTAAAGGAGCAGGCCAATGAGCACTGCAGAGCCAAAACGAGACCCTAGGTGCCGATTAGGGACCGAACGGTGACTCCTAACGCTCTGACCACACGGCGGACTACAAGCTATGGCGGCGTGACTGTTCCAACGTCCTACGACCTTGAAGACGGAAATGAAAAGATGGGAGAGTAGGAGGACCTTACCCCAGACATGGCTACTATATCGACTGGAGCGGAAATAGCCCGTGCTAGGATGGCCATGTGCATGGTGAAGGGCGGCAGCGCTCTAAGCATGGCGCGGTCGTGGCAGCTCATCGCCGATGAAAGTCCTGACCAAGCCGAGATGAGCACTACATAGAGGAGGTTAAGGCGAGTTAGAAATTGCATTCGATCAAACTACTACTGTAGCCTTGGGCCTTACCCCCAAACGTGCTCTATAACAGCGGCAGACAGACCGATGGCGACAGCGATGTTCCACGCGCGCACTCTGGTGGACGATTTCCATAACGGTTGACTGAAGTGGCAAGCTAGGGACATTGGGCACTAGTGAGTGCAAGGAATTGGAGGGAGGCGCTTCGCGCACGTTGAATTTTGGAGGAGAGGGAGGGCGGTCATGATGACTAGCGACGACGACACGACTTAAAGGCGCAGAGCTGAGCGGGTTGGCGAGCTAACTAGTTGAGTGATTAGGGCATGGGGTAGGGCACATGTGGTACCGCGTAGTCGGTAGGGTGTGTCGGCTAGCATGGATAGCGCCACAAAGGTGTGCCTACGTGCAGTCAAATGCAACAGCGACGTGGTAGGCAACACGACGACGTCGAGAACAGGGCGAGGTAGGTAGGTCGAGTAGCAATGGACGAGCTCTACAGCGGCCGAGGTGACAAGAGGCAAGGGCGTGGACCTACTCATACTTTTACAATCAACCCTGACTACCCGAGACTAACCTTCCTTACTACTCTTCTTTCCCTCTCTGACCACATCCGTCTTTCATGTAGACTAAGACCACGTCGTATGTTCTTTCTCCAAAACCACGTTCTCTTACTTTCTGTGAGAGAACACTATTTTATTAACCCATTGTGGATTTTCCGTTTGAACACATGAATATTTTCAAGGAAATTATTTGTAGCAAAAGTGGTATGGCGGTGTAACTTAATAAAGGTACTTAGTTAACAACCTCGATACCAACACATGCTGAGCAGTGTCACCAAGTGGCAGCTGTTCCATAGGGAGCCCTCGGTTTCATCATGGCACCATAAGCTTTTAACCAGGCAACTATTACCAACTTACACGCCATGAAGGCGGTGGGGCCATAGACCACAGAATAAGGGAAGTTTTGCAAGGGAAGATTCAAACAACAAGGGTTCCCTTCACAACAAGGGACAAGAAATTCAAATCCAAGGGCAGATTTGCTTTAAAGAGATTTAAGTGTTCTACTGGGACATCCACAATTAGTCAATATAGTGTCCAATGTTCTTCAATTGCGGCGGATCTGCTGGTATCTAAATGGCACTTCTCTTGTAACCCACTTAACATCGCCCTTGAAAACTCTAAGCAGATCTCACTAAACTTAAGGTAGAACGATGCAATAGCATAGTAAAATTAATAAAATGCATATTCCATGATCTTATATGGGTACATCATACAGGCATTCAAGCTCCCATTCACGACACAGCATTCACCTACGGTCGGATGATCTCAACAACTACGGACAAACAATAATGGCAAGAGTACAATACGGAGGACAGCAATGAAAAACACTACTACTATAGGAACAACATCCCAAGAAAACTAATCTACATCTTCTCATGGCAGAGGCTAAGTGAGAGGAACCAAGGGTTCTGCTTCTAACACTTCCGAAGGTGGAGGTGCTGGCAGTTCAGCATCTCTGGTTCTCCTTCTTTCAGGCGGGTGGATAGGGATCCCCTCCAAGATCGGGGCATCCTGCCTTTCAGCAGCCAGCGTCCATCGCTTGGCCTTGGTGATAAGATAGGCCACCCACAGCAGATGGGCATGTCGATCTTCAGCCTCCTTTAGAGCTTCCGACATGGCAGTCTCCTAGCTCTCAACAGCTACAACACTGGCATACGCTTTGACGAGCTACACCTGGAGCATCCAGGTGAAGATCTCAGCTTCCTCGGCGCACTGAAGGCACGCCCTTAGCATCAAGGCTTATTGGTCATACTACTCATCCAGAGCAAGCAGGTACATGGTCAAGTGCACCATGATTGGACTGTCCTCTTGTGACTCCCGCCCTTACAAAGCCTCTATGCGAGCCCTCCATGCCCGCCGATTCTTTTCCAAAGGTGGAAAGAACCTCATGGGGGTACAGGCAATGGGCTCTTCATAGATCTGGCAAAGGTACCATAGGGCTTTGCGGGCCACAACCTGGTAGGTGTCGATGAAGCTAAACCCGGTTGCGGTCACACTTTAGGCTTTAGTGATGTCGGGGAACTCTTCACTCTTCCCGATGTAGATGGTAACCTCACACTGCTCGGTGCCATGCTCCTCATACTCATGGCCCTCATACTCAGGATGATCTTTGACTCCAAGCTTTTGTAGGGTGGCATGCAAGATTCTTGGAAAACCCTCAACATTTAGGCAGTAACTACTAACCCAGGCTCCTACCATCCCTGGCGATGGTTGTGAGGAAGGTTGAGCAAAAAGCTAGCTCAAGGGAAAAGCTAAGCGAGCTAAAGTGCGCCAAGTGGTGGTACCAAGGGCTAAGTTAGGCTCTACTTATAAAGGCAGAGCGACAGTGGTCCTGGCGTGGCTCACCACGGTTCCCGCGTGGAATCACAACGAGCGAATCAACCAAATTTCCGCGTGTTCGAGGCGAGCGACGTGCGATGCCATTACTAACTAGTATGACTGCAGGGCAAGGGTCTGACAAGAGCACAGAAAAGGGGTATAGGGAGACGTGGGTCACGATAGGCGTGAACCATGGGTGAACGCGGAGCATGAAGCCATAGTGCAGACCTAACTCTAGACAGGAACGAATCAGTAGTGCACAATACGACATGAGTGACACCTATGGATGGTGTATCAGCCACTACAATGCATAAACCAAATATGCATGAACGCATGTCCTATATGTCCTTCCACTGTTGCCAACATATAGGATAACCGTTCTCAGATTTTTGGCAGAGCGTTCTCTCCCTGTAACTAGTCGATACTATCAGACTATGCTCGAGTCAGTGTACCTGTAGAAAATTTGATTAAGCCATATTAGAGTTCCTTTTTCCATTCCATCTTTCATCTTTTAGTTCTTACTCTGGTGCTAGACACAAAACAAGCCGTATCGGATCGCCCGGTGATTTGCGAATCAATGCCCCCAGCTGGGTACCCCGAAAACACACGCCCCGCTTGTACCCTAGGCACAAGCAGGACTAACCCATCACCCTCCTGTCTTGGGCTCCTACATCCCCATCCAAACTAGGACTCCAAGCCGCTACCCCTGAGTCTCGGACTTAGTACGGTGCAAGGACCTCCTCCACCAAAAAGAAACCCTGACAGTCGGTCCAGAAAGAGCTAGAACCCATGACAAGAGAGCAATAAGTCTTCCAAGCGCCCATACACAAGTATGTGCTTGGGATAATAAATCTATGAGTTGCCCACGATGCCTTATGCAACGACTGGTCCTTAACTGACACGGACAGGGAAAGCAGTGTAACCAAGCCATGCCCCGTGTCCACGGCGACACAACCTCTTACACCCACCCATACCCAAACCATATCCCTGTCTGGTCACCATTTTCCTTTCCACCATTTATATTTTCCAAGTGATAATAATACAGTAATATATTTCATATCTCTCGTGAGTGACAGGCAATCACTCGACTTCTACCGGAGTCCTATAGCATAACATTCTACATGATCCTATCATACTAGTAAGACTCATAGGATAAAGATATCTATGCAAGTGGGTTCCATTCAACTCCTTAAAACTTAATGCACAAATATAATTTAAAATGTAGAAAAGTAGAGGTTATGCACCAGGGCTTGCCTGGGTAAAATATATCTAAGAGTTAGTATTTGCATCATCAGATCATCCATCGTCAACTGAATAGAAAGCCCATTGTATCATCTCCTAGAGAGAATACCATTACACTATCTTTGGATTCCTAATCATCCTTCAATTGATCTTTGATCCATCATCGTACCTATATGATATGCATTGATGCAAATGCACAGATGTAAATAACCAACGATAGCCGAAACGCTTAGAAATCTGATAACGCCTCACAAGCTAACGTGATAGCTCTAACGCGGTCTACGTATCCATGTTGTCGAATAAGGTGTTACTTCCCAACCACCGTTTTAGTTATACAAACCCAAGTTGTTTCGTTGTTTCATTCTATCGATTTAATCATTATTCAAAATAGGGCATCATCATTAATCTAGTAACTAATTATTACGGAGCTACAAAAATTATAGTGAGTGCCTAATATTGCTAGGAGCTCACTATACAAATTTTAGATTCAACACTATTATCAATTTATCCCAACAATTTCTATAAGTTTATATTATTCAATATTAAGTACCTTAAATTAATTATATAGCTTCCAAGAATATTATCACACTATGTGAACAAACTATACTAACAGGTAGATCCTGATTTTAGAAGACTAACAAAATTGGTTTCACCATTTTTGGATCCCTGTACTTTTTTTATATTGCTTTTACAACTTAACTAGAAACCTATATTAGAAAAGTATTTAAATAACGAAAAGGGCTGGAGGCAACCTAGTCGGCCCAACAACTCCCAGGGCCCATAGATGGGTGCACGGCTCAGGCGCAGTGGCACAAGGCTGCCCCAAGCAGCCAATCGGTGGGTTGCAGCCGGAGTAGGCCAGCCCACGCGGGGCGCGCGACACCAGGCCCATCGCGATGGATGCACGACCCAGCAAGGCTAGCGGCGCGGACAGCCCAGAGACAAGCAGTCGCAGCCCAAGCAGGGGCGGGGCATGCACGGCACAATTGACCCAGCGACGACCCAAGGCCAGGAGGCCCGCGCACGCCATCATTTTGCAAAAACGACCCTAGATTTCAACGAAATTCACCCATAGCCCTATCCACTATTGCTCCCTTTCTCTAATGCTTTCACCCAGCCCCTAGACTTTCTCCTAATTCGAGCACACCAGCCTCCCTGCGACTCCATGCGCAACGGCGTGGCTCCAGCTGACATTGCCCCGCTGCATCGGTCAATAGAGCGAGGCGCTGACTAAAGGAGCAGGCCGACGAGCACTGCAGAGCCAGAACGAGACCCTAGGTGCCGATTAGGGACCGAATAGTGACTCCTAATGCTCTGACCACACCAGCGGACTACAAGCTATGGCGGCGTGACTATTCCAACATCCTGTAACCTCGAAGACGAAAATGAAAAGATGGGAGAGCAGCAGGACCTTACCCCGGACATGGCTATGGTATCAACTAGAGTGGAAACGGTCCGTGCTAGGATGGCCACGTGCACAGTGAAGGGCAGCGGTGCTCTGAGCGTGGCGCAGCCATGGTAGCTCGTCGCTGATGAAAGTCCTAACCAAGCTAAGATGAGCGCCAGATAAAGGAGGTTAAGGCAAGTTAGAAATTGCATTCGATTAAACTGGTACCGTAGCCTTGGGCCTTACCCCCAAACATGCTATGTAACAGCGGCGGACAGACCGGCGGCGATGGCAATGCTCCGCTCACGCACTCTGGTGGACAATTTCCATAACGATTGACTAAAGTGGCAAGCTAGGGACCTTGGGCACTAGTGAGTGTAAGGAATTGGAGGGAGGCGCTTTGTGCACGATGAATTTTGGAGGAGAGGGAGGGTGGTCATGGTGACTAGCGACGACAACACGACATAAAGGCACAGAGCTAAGCGGGTCGGCGAGCAAGCTGGTCAAGTGATCAGGGCATGGGGTAGGGCACATGTGGTACCGCATGGTTGGCAGGGCACATTGGCTGGCATGGACAGTGCCACAATGGTGCGCCTGTGCGTGGTCAAATGCAACAGCGACGCGGCCAACAACACGATGACATCAAGAACAGGGTGAGGTAGGCAGGTCGAGTAGCAAGGGATGAGCTCTACAGTGGCCGAGGTGACAAGAGCCAAGGGCGTGGACCTACGCCGGTGTACGAGAGTAGCGCCATGACCGGCAATAGCATGCGCACAGTAGGGAGCGGATGTGACCCTGCTAGGCCTGGCGTGCAGTCGACGGCCACCAGGCTAGCCAGCTAGGCAGTGGGGCAAGGTGAGGCAGGAAGGCAGCCAGGTGATCAGGGATGGCAGCGCAACGACAGTGACTAGGCTTGGCCTGGCTCTCAGCCGGTGGGCCAGGCCACAGCGCGGCTAGATAGCAGACGCGCTAAGATGTGTGGTGACCGCGGTCATAGGGTGAGTAGTCGAAACAAGTGTCGTGCACACTTTTTAAAGCAATGCCAAGGCTGCCAACCAGTGCAGTTAAGGTTTGACCAACCTCACTAATCCAAAGTCCATGCCACCAGCTAGCTAGGAAAGCACTCGGCACGACCAAAGAGCGGCTAGGGAAAAAGATACGAGATGGCCAAGATGAGTTCGTTGAGCAACGTGCCGGTTCACGAACAGAACATCGAACGTGGTTCTTTGCGTGTTCTAAAGAGCTTCGAGCAATCTTGGGATAACCCCGCTATGTCAGACCATTCTACGACCCACTCCATGCCAAAGTACTCACCAGGATGCAACTAGCGATGCAAGAATATCAAGTTAGTGTTTAAGAAATTTAGCTAGAATTTAAATGCTAACACGTCACTATCTATCGTTTCTGACTTAGAAAATTATAACTTCTAGTTTTGAACTATATTCAAGAACTACTCAACTAGTTAGTGCAATATATCTCACCACGAGTGATACTTTTAAATATAAGTCAAATTTTAAAAACTGAGAAATCATTTCAGAAATTTTCTTAGGCCTAAATTGCGGTGCTAAATAAGCTCATAACACCAGGGGTGTTACAACCAACCCCCCTTAAAAAGAATCTTGTCCCGAGATTCGAAGCAAGAACCAGAAGAGGGGAAACGCGATTACATTCTATAGATCAGGTATTACACAAAAGATTACATGACTTCGAATACTAAACCACACGAGGACCTAGGGATATATGGTTAAGAGCAACCTGGTATAACCGAGACTTAATCCAGAAGTCGAGATAGACGAGGGCAATGGAGAAACAACAAGATAACGATTATCCAAAACATGGCGTAGCACCAACAGATCTAGAAATAGGACTCCTAGAACTCAGCCATTGTGAACCCTAAGACCAAACTAACCAAGAGAACTTGAACTTCTTTGAAAACCAGACCCTTTCTTCTTCTTAGATTGCACCATCACCTCAGACTAACGAACCTAGCTTCACAACGTCGACTGGATTTTGTAGCTCTACTTTGAATGCGAGGAGAATGGGATGAAGAAGAAGAGCAAGGACCAAGGGCATCTTATATAGGTGAACGGAGGTGGGGCGCAACACATCGGAAATGGAGGTGGTGGGGATGGGATACACAGACGGTTCATGCTATGAAGATAAGATTGAACATGGTGTGCTTCCCACGCTAGCGACAGAGGGGAAATAGAGGAGAGGAGAGGGGGTTTGCTCGATGAGGCAGGCATGTCACTAACCATGTTCACAACAGAAGACAGAAGGAAGGGGAAAGGGGGGGTCCGGTATGAGGGACGAGGCGTGGGGGTCAAAAGCCGACCGGATGCTGGGAAAAGGAGAAACACACAGTGCACAAAGACGGTGAGTGTGGCACGATGCCATGGCCATGCGAGAATGAGGTACAAAAGAACCCGACACAGACTGCACTCGCAGGGCACACAGTGAAATGACCCAGCATGGTCAACTAAACACAGGGCTTAGGACATGACATCCACTCAGACATTTACAATCACTCCTGACTACCCGAGACTAACCTTTCTTACTACTCTTCTTTCCTTCTCTGACCACATCCGTCTTTCATGTAGACTAAGACCATGTCGTACGTTCTTCCTTCAAAACCACGTTCTCTTGCTTTCTATGAGAGAACACTATTTTATTAACCCGTTGTGGATTTCTCGTTTGAACATCTGAACATTTTCAAGGAAATTATTTGTAGCAAAAGTAGTATGACGGTGTAACTAGATAAAGGTACTTAGTTAACAACCTCGATACCAGCGTGTGCCGAGCAGCGTCACCATGCGGTAGCTGTTCCACAGGGAGCCCTCAGTTTCGTCATGGCACCATAAGCTTTTAACCAGGCAACTATTACCAACTTACATGCCATGAAGGCGGTGGGGTCATAGACCACAGAATAAGGGAAGTATTGCAAGGGAAGATTCAAATAACAAGGGTTCCCTTCACAACAAGGGACAAGAAATTCAAATCCAAGGGCAGATTTGCTTTAAAGAGAATAAGGGAAGCTTGCGCACAGCATGGAGCGAATGCGACCCTACCAGGCCCGGCGTGCAGTCGACAGCCACCAGGCTGGCCAGTGGGGCAGTGGGGCAAGGCACGGCAGGAGGGCAACCAGGTGATCAAGGATGGCAGCATGGCGATGGTGACTAGGCTTGGCCAGGCATTCAGCCGGTGGGCTAGGCCACAGCGCACCCAGATAGCAGACACGCTAAGACACGTGGTGACCATGGCCACAGCTGAGCAACTGAAACAAGTGTCGTGGATGCTTTTTAAAGCGATGCCAAGGCTGCCAACTAGTGTAGTTAAGGTTCGGCCAACCTCACTAATCCAAAGTCCAGGCCACCAGCTAGCTAGGAAAGCACTCGACGTGACCAAAGAGCGACTAGGGAAAATGAAACGAGAAGGCCAAGATGAGTTCATCGAGCAGCGCGCCGGTTCACGAACAGAACACCAAACGTGGTTCTTTGCGTGTTCTAAAGAGATTCGAGCAATCTTGGGATAACCCCGCTATGTTAGACCGTTCTACGACCCACTCCACACCAAAGTACTCACCAGGATGCAACTAGCGATGTAAGAATCTCAAGTTAGTGTTTAATAAATTTAGCTAGAATTTAAATGCTAACACGTCATTGTCTATCGTTTCTGACTTAGAAAATTATAACTTCTAGTTTTGAACTATATTCAAGAACTACTCAACTAGTTAGTTCAATATAACTCACCACGAGTGATACTTTTAAATATAAGTCAAATTTTAAAATCCGAGAAATCGTTTCATAAATTTTCTTAGGCCTAAATCACGATGCTAAATAAGTTCGAAACACCAGGGGTGTTACAACGATGAAGTGTTGAAGAATCAACCCATAGAGACCACTTGATCCTTGCGCGGATCAAGGGGAAGCTACACCCTTGCGCGGGTGCTCCAACGAGGACTAGTGGGGAGTGGTGACTCTCTGATACCTTGGCAAAACATCGTTGCATTCCTTCTCCTCTATTTTACTTTAAGCATTTATATTTGAGCAATTCAATTCTTGTCTTTACATTCTTAGAATTGCCATGCCAGAGTAGGATTAGAACCTAGGGTGCTAAACTTTTGTGCGGTAGATCAATAGAATCACTTTCGAGGTACAAGGGGTGAAGTGGGCTAAGTGTAGGGTTTAATTATTGCAAAGAATTTTAGAATTAGCCTAATTCACCTCCCTCTTGGGCATCTTAATCCTTTCAGTTACAAATGAGTGAGAGAGGGAAATGATCCCAAGTCTCTAGTGAAAGGAGTGAATGGGTGTTGAGAACTCAATTGTTGCTCGGTCGGGTGCTCGTGTCGTGCTCTTGTGTGGATCTAGATCGGGTTTTGATGGATCGATCTGGCTTGAATCGAATCCCCTTTATGGGACTCCTTGCTTTCTCTTTTATAGGCCAAGGGAAAGTGTGGGTTATAGCAAAGGAAAAGAGAAGAACGAGAGAGAAGGAGGCCTTCAGGATCGTTGGGTCCTTCTTCTTCATGTGGGTCCCGCCGATCTTGTAGATTTCAACAGAGATGGCTCCATGTTGTGGCCCCATTTATCACTAGCACCATGCGCATGCATCATCTGTCGGTCATGGAATTCTATTCTGTCTCGATGGACATCGTGGTGAACTGACGTGCCTGTCAACGTTCGTACGAGGGTTAGGCAGAACAGCACTAGAACGCTCGACGCTGTTCTCAATGTGAATCCTTAGGTATGGCTCGTCATATCCACGGGTTACATCGAGTCATGCTAGTCTCTTCCCTGCTGTTAGAGTTTTGACATAGGCCCATACACTTGGACCTAAAGTGGTTGGCGGCGGTACGGGTCCCTGTCGAGCGAGACGGAGCCCGCGGCCTTAGGGTCGGGTGAGATGGAGCATGAACCCAAGGGGTCAGGCGAGACAGAGCCCGCAGCCTCGATGTTGGGTGAGATGGAGCCCATGGCCTCGAGGTCGAGCGAGATAGAGCCCGTGTCCTTAAGGTCGGGTAAGATAGAGCCTGCACCTAAGGGGTCGGGCGACGCCGAAACTACACCCGAGGGGTCGGGTGAGGCAGAAATCATGTTCTTGAGACCGGGCAAGGCAAAAACCATGTCCTTGGGGTTGGACGAGACGGAGCCTACCCCCAAGGGGTCGGGCGAGGCAGAGCCCCACGACCTTGGGTGAGACCCGTGGCTTTGGGATCATGCAAGACGAAGCTCGTACCCAAGGTGTCGGGCGAGGCGGAGCCTGCCCCTAGTGGTTGGGCAAGGCAAAGCCCATGCACCTAGGGGTCGGTCAGAGCTTTAGTCATGCTCTTGACTGCTCGGATGAATCAATATTGATGATCATTAGCTCCTCCTCTTTGGATACCCTAGTATTGGTCCCCGACAGTAGCCCCCGAGCCTACAGAGGAGTAGAATACTCCTTCAAAGGCTTTTCCTAATGGGAGGACTCTGAGGGGCTCAGCCTTCTTTTGTTGCCCACGACATGTCCTGGGGACGGTGATTCCCTTTCATCGTAATCGGAACCCTTAGGGGTATAGCCATGACATTTGGTGGGTCAGAAAAGGTCTTTCCTGATTTTGACCCCTATAGGGGTCTATCGTTCTACGACCGCATGTTCGGTCCCCCATACGAGTCCAACTTTCCTCGAACCCTTGCTCATAGCAGGGGTCTAATCGAGGGTCGGGTCGTCTTTATAATCATATTTCCTCAAGCATTTTTTGCGATAAAAATGGAGGGACTGAGTCGTTCTATGATATTCCTCTATGGATGAATCATGGTGCTCGATGAGATGTTAATGGGCTAGTCCAAGTGGGGCCCCAGCATCCTATTTGCGGGGGTCCAGCTTGGGTCAGCTGGTGACTGACTCCAGATTCTCAGCGGTCAATCCATATAGCTCTCGGGTCCGTTTGTCCGGTCCCGAGGGCTCTCTGCCTTTCTTCATGGAAAAACCATGGATCATATCCGACCGAGACTCGAACATGGGCCAAGATGCCCACAACACTTGTGTGCCTAGGTACTGTCTGCTAGTGGACCCATCCCTTTCCTCCCCTCATTCTAAAGGTGCCTGGAGCAGTTGTTAAACCCATCGGTAGGCCAACCTTCGAACTCCTAGGTCTAGACGGGCTGTAGGAGCGTCTTTAGCTCCATATCCTTGTTGCCTATGACTAGACCTGGCCTATTCAGGGAGGCAAAACATCCAGCGCATTTTCTGATGGGACAGCCATAGGTTGCGTGTGCAGGCCCCATGATGAGACATGGTGACAGGTCATGGCAGGCATGGAGATCTAGGCGAACTGTTGGTTTCCTCGCACCCATTGCCCATATAAAACCCAAGGGTTAGCCCTCCATGTTTTATACACACACCTACATCCTTACCTTCGTAGCCATGCCGCCACCGCCAACACTTAGGTTTCTTGCCTTCGCATCTCTGCCACCGTTGAGCTCGCATCTATTCGCCCCCACCTCCAATGCATCCGTGGTGCCGTTCTGACATCTCCTTCTAGCGCATGGAGGGCCTTATCCATCACGGTCTTCTCCACGCGTGGACCTCAGCCGAGGAGTGGTTGCTGCCCAGCGACGATGATTCGCCATCACCGCCTGACGGCTACGTGGTGTCGTTCGCCCACTTCCATGAGTGTGGGCTCACGACCCCCGCCCACAAATTCCTCTGAGGGTGCTACCCTTCTATAAGATTGAGCTGCAACATCTCAATCCCAACGGGATCCAACACATGGCGGTGTTCATCGCGCTGTATGAAGGATTCCTTGAGATCAACCCCGACTTCGACTTGTGGAGGTATTTCTTTGCTATCAACCTCCAGAAGAAGAGGGAGAAGGGCGGTAGGCCGAAGATGCACATGCTGATGGGGTGCATCAGCATCCAACTTCAAAACAATCGGGTCGGCGAGTACCCATCCATGCGGCTCTCGATATCCAATAAGGGTGGCACTCACAGTGGTTCTACCACAAGAATGACGCCGCCGCCCTTTTGTCGGAGGTCACCAGGTGCCTGATCGAAGAGGCCCCGGAGCAGTGGAGGAAGTGGGGTGTCCCGAAGAAGGATAAGAAGAAGATTAGAGACCACATCGTTGCCATCCAATTCCTAATGGAGAATGGCCTGAAAGGGTCAAACATCATTGGGCTTACCATGATAGGAGGGTGGCACCGTTGATAACGCGCATGCTTCCGCTATACGCGATGGCGTCTGAGGCGTCGTTCAATGGAATGGCGCTCACCAAGGGATCGCTCCCCAACTCTAAGATCACGCAACGCATCAAGGAAGCAATAGAGCCTTTACATAATGATGCGGGTGCCACCCTCGACTTTGTCTACCCAGTGCCGGGGCATCATTCGATGCGGCCGGAGCCAGGCTATATTGTCTTCGTAAGTTTCCCTTTCTCTTGCCTTCTCTTTAATTGATTTCCCAACCTTGTGAAACTAATTTTCAGAGAGCAGGACCAGCCGAGGGACGTCATCCTCACGGATCACCCGGTGCCGCTGCCGAGGGATTTAGCCGTGAGGGTGGCGAATCGTGCCGAGGGCAAGCAGCTGAGGAAGGCGAAGGAGGATAAGAAAAGGAAGAAGCAGCGGAAGCTGTGGTCATGGGAATGAGAGGACACTGATGACAATGACGATGATGGCGATGGTGACGATGATGAGGTGATGGAGGAAGAAGAAACGGTGGCCAACGATATCTAGGGGGATAACCTGAAAAACGAGGATGCGCTGATAGGCGTTGGTTCATCCTTGCAGGCATCGGGACCCTTCCTGTTCCATGGAGGGGAGAGCACGTCTAGGGAGCTGGCAGAGGTGGGCCATACCATTGGCCTACCCTAGGAGCCAATAGAGCTGTGTGGCTCAGCCTTTGCGCCCAAGGTGCCAGCGAAGGTAGGCGGCTCTGTCGTTGTGGCCCAAGCACCAAGGGGAGCGGGGCGTTCCGCCAATGTGCCCCAGGAGCTGCTAGGGGCGAGCCCCTTTGCCCAGGAGTAGGGTCAGGCTCAAAATGGCCTCATTTCGATGAGGAAGAGCAAGGGTCAGGGGGTTCATTCCCCAAACGCATCTGCCACATGACGGCGCTAAGGTGAGTTATCAATTTCTCTGTTTTTCCCGTTTTAGTTGGATTTCATCGTGACTTATGTTTTTCATCCATTGCAGCATCGGCAGACATTGGAATCCTTTGGCACTAGCACCGAAGAAGAGCATCGCCCTCCAATCGGGGCGGTGGCCATCGACTGGTGTCGCGCCCATTTTGGGTGAGAGCGGCGCTAGTGTGATTGGATTGCTGGCTTGTCGGGTGCCGCCCTCGGTGGCACCAGTGCCCTGATGGGACGGGCAGATGCAGGCGTTCAAGGGGCACCTTCAGAAGTCATGGAGCAGCTAGTGACAGCCATGATACTGCTACCGATGGTAGGCGGACGGGGCTACCGACTATGCTCATGACCCCCCTGACACAGGTGGAGGTGGCGACAGCCATGACAGATGGGACATAGCTGGGCATAACCATAGCATCACCTAAGGCATTGGCGCTACCCTTGCCATCGGTGGCCCAAGCAACGCCGCCTGGCGGTGGGGGCGTCCCGGTAGGGACATCATGGCTAGAGGGGTCAGTGGCGCTTGGGGCCGACGGGGAGTCGATGCTTTTTACCCTTTTTGCCACCGCAGAGAGCATGGAGCGGGAGAGCCTCGACGTAGGGATCGCGTCCATGCTTGAGGCCCTAGACCACGCTAGGGGCGCATTGTGTGATGTTGTTGTTCCCTTCAACTAGGTATTGCTTGGTTCTACTTCTTGTCCTTTTCTTCCTCTATATACTTTTTGCATCCTAACCATCGTCTCCCTGTAGTCCCTTATAGCTTGGAGCCAGGGGAAATCTTGGTTCCTTTGTCAACAGAAGGTAGCCTAGGACCACCTCATCGAGGAGGAGTGGCTATGCAGGGAGGTGACAGCTCAGCTCATTGCCACCCAGCAGAGGGTGGTTGAGCTAACTCCCCTCGCTGAGGAGGCGGTCAATCTTTGGTCGTGGGTGGCCGAGGCCCATCGAGATGCTAATGAGGCCAAGAAGGCATTCGAGGCCCTATCAGCGAGGTCGTAGAAGGATGACAAAGAAGCTGCCAGGGTCTAGAAGGAGCGGGATGAGATGCTCTAGAAGGACACCAAAACCCGCCAGCGGATCCTTGACCTTCTGGGTGAGGTTGAGATAGAAAGGGATCTGAAGCTAGAGGCCAAGGAGAAGCTCGTGGCCCTAGAGAAAAGGACGAGCCTAGATGTCGTGGCGGCCGCTCGGCTGCGCAAGGAGTGGGATGAACTAAGCCAAACCACGGAGAGGCTCTGCTTGGAATGCGATGTGGCTCGCGAGGAGCGTGACCAGGCTTTTCGAGAGCATGGCCAGGCCTACCAAGAGCACGATGATGCACATCAGAAGGTTGGCTCCCTCTAGGCCAAGCTCAAAAGGGAGATGACCCGAAAGTTGGAGGCCGAGAGCATTTCTAGCAAACTAGCTATGGATCTCGATGAGGTGAGGAGAAATATTTAGGCGAAGAGTGACGAGCTTGGTATCCTGAGCGCCACCCTCGCAGTGGTCTACGATGACCTTGAGGCGGTGCGGTTGGAAGGGACCAGCTTGCTCGTGGCTCGTGCCATTGAGATCATGACTCGGGTGTGCCAGCTCAAGAGGACTTCCCTTCATGCCAGGGTCAATCAGTCCTTTGCGATTGCTCATTCTCATTATGGGGACATCATCAATCTAGAGGTGATGAGCCACGGCTACGTGTCCGATTATGAAGCCCACGAGCAGGAGGAGATAGAAACGGTGATGGCTCCCTTTTCGTAGGACCTAGTAGACAGGATAGAAGGCATAGTTTTCGTAGGGCTAGTTAGTTAAATAGGTCAGATGGTTGTTTTTGTAATAAGCGAACAAGTTCCAACCCTTGTGTTTTGTTTAAACAAGCTTGTTATTTCGTTTGAACAACTTTGTTCTTTCTCCCTTTTTATGTGAAAAAGGAGTTAAATGTGTTTTGACCCTTCCTATTATTAAGACCGTAGAGCTCTAGGTGTGGGCAAAAAACTCTGGTCATGCTGGTAAGCAAGAGTGCCATAGTCGCTGAGGCGTAGGTTTCTTGCAGTCCAACCAGTTTTTCTTGGCGTTCGTTTCCGCAAAACCTTGCCTCTAGTTTTTTAACATCAGAAAGGGTCAAGCACGGTGACTATTTTGGAAAGAGTATATATATACCCTTATCAGCCCCCGAGTAAGACCCGACCCCTCACCGTTGTTAGGGTCGGGTTTCACTAAAGATTTAAGGAGACGATAGCGAAATCAGTAGGAGAAAGCGTTTCTTCTTTTAGAAACATTATTCTTAGTTTTCGTACGTACCACCTCCCTAGGATCTGAGCCGCCATTCTATGACCACGCATTTAGTCTCCTTACGAGTCCAACTTTCCTCGAGCCCCCCTGTGTAGAGGGGGTCCAATCGAGGGTCGGCTCATCTTTGTAATTGTTACCCCATCCGTAGTTTCTATAATCGGAGGGGTTGAGCTAACGTCACTTGCCTCGATGGCTTGAGTGATGCACTTGGTGAGATCATTAATGGGCATGTCCGAGTGGAATCCGTGTCCATCGTTAGTGATAGGGTCAGCATAGCCCCCATGTGGCATTCCACTCCTCCTTAACCCGCCTCCCGGTAGATGCCTAAATCATTCTAGAGATTGACTTAGGTGGCCCACTGGCCTCCCCTCAATGGAGATTCTATGGGCTTAGCTTGAGGTTAGGATCAAACAAGAAGGTCAAGGTGACCCTGTCCGCTTTTGAGTGGGTCAGGAAAGGGCCGCTAGGGCTCATCTACTTTTCTCCCCTGGCTCTGTTCGACATGAGGCGGCCTCAAGCCCTTCATGGGCCAGCCTTTGAACCTTGGTCAGTCGAATTCCCAAGTTGGGGTTAGGCGGCTCGAGCCCCATTGGGCACGGTAGGGGTCAACCGAGTTTTATGCGTCACCCTATCCATGGTTTCCGTAATCAGAGGGGTTAAGCTAACGACACTTGCCTCGATGGCTCAAGTGTCGCGCTCGGTGAGCTCGCTAACGAGCATGTTTATGTGGAATCCGGGTCTGTCATTTGTGACGAGGTCAGCAGAGCCCTCATTTGGTATTCCACTACTCCTTAACCCGCCTCCCAATAGATGCCTGAGTCGTTTCAGAGATCGACTCAGGTGACCTGCTGGCCTCCCCTCGATGGAAATTCTATGGGCATGGCTCAAGGTTAGGATTGAACAAGAAGGTTGAGATGACCCTGTTCGCTTCTAAGCAGGTCGACAAAGGCTACTAGGGCTCATATTTGTTTTCTCCCCTTGCTCTATTCAATGCGAGGTGGCCTGGAGCCCTTCGTGGGCCAACCTTCGAACCTTGGTCAGTCGCTGCTCATATCGAATGAGATGACTATCACTTCATGATGCGACACGAAGCGTTCTAATTGAATAACTGCATATGCGATGCTTGGATGTATGAGAATTGATGAATAAATGCTCATGCTCTGGAAAAGTATAGTGGGGGTTGGTAAAGTTACCTCGATTTCTCGAGTGATAGGTTCAGAGAGCTCTTACCAGATATGTTTGGAATCAGGGTCCATCATTAGTGATGGAGTTGGCCTAACCCACATGGGGCATCCTGCTACTTCTTACCCGTCTCTCGGTAGTAGCCCGAGTCGTCCGATCGACTTGGGTGACCTATTGGCCTCTCCTCGATGGAGATTCCGCTGGTGGACCCCTCCAAACCCTTCCTAGGAAGGCAAAGTCTAAAGCTTGGGGTACGGTAAACAAACTCTGATCATGCTGGTGAGCAAAAATATCGTAGCCACTAGGGCATAGGTTTCTTGTGGTCCGACCAGTTTTACTCAGCATTTGTTTCCACAAACCTTGCCTATAGCTTTTAATCATGAGAAAGGGTCACGTATAGAGAATGTCTACCAAATAGACATACTCTTACCAACCCTCGAGTGAGGCCCGACCCCTTGCCGTTGCTGGGGTCGAGCATCACTTACAGATCATGGAGTCGATTGCGATACAAATAAGAGAAAACATGCATAAATCAAGGGTGACCCCTCTGTCGGCAGCGTCCCGAGCCGTCCGATCGACTTGGGTGACCTGCTGGCATAGGACTTACCTTGTTGACTTGAGTGATGGGTTCGGGAAGCTCTTATCGGATATGTTCAAGTGAAATTCGGGTCCATCATTCGTAATGGAGTTGGCATAACCCTATAGGGCATCCTACTGCTCCTTACCTGTCTCTCGACAGTGGGCCAAGCCGTTCGATCGACTTGGGTGACCTACTGGCACAGGACTTACCTACAGAGATAGAGGATGAGATCATCCCCCAAGGAATTAGTTAGGCAGATAAGCCAGGCAACAAACTCATAGTAAGCGGACAAGCTCTAAATTTTTATTATGGCCAAATAGTTTTTTAGCCCTTCTCCCCTTTTTGTATAAAAAGGTTAATGTGTTCTGACCCTTTCTATCATTAAGGCTGTAAAGCTTGGGGTGCAGGTGAACAAACTCTGATCATGCTGGTGAGCAAAAATGCCATAGCCACTGGGGTGTAGGTTTTTATAGTCCGACCAGTTTTACTCAGCATTTGTCTTCGCAACCCTTGCTTCTAGGTCTCGATGTGAGAGAGGGTCGGGCATAGAGAATATTTGCTAGGTGGATATACTCTTAAACACGTACTAACTCTTTCCGTAGTTAAGGGTAAAAAGCTCGGGGTGCGGAACAAACTCTGATCGCGCTGGTGAGCAAAATGCTAGAGCCACTGTTGCGTAGGTTTCTTGTAGTCCGACCAATTTTACTCAGCATTTGTTTCCACGACCCTCGCTTCTAGGTCTTAACGTGAGAAAGGGTATGCTCTTATTAGCCCCCGAGTGAGGCCTGACCCCTTGCCATTGCTAGGGTCAGGCGTCACTTAAACATCGGGGAGTTGATAGGGAAACTAATAAGAGAAAGCGTACATAAATTTAAGGGTAAAAGTGACATATCTGTTTGATGTTCCAGGCGTTGATGAAGACTTTGCCGTTGATGGTCCTAAACTTGTAGGTGCCTGGTCGGAGCACTTTCATGATGACATACGGTCCCTCCCATGGTGGAGAGAGATTATGGTGGTTCTTGTTGCTCTAGACGAGGAGGAGCACTAGGTCCCTAACGTTGAAGGCCCGACCCCGCACTCGACGGCTATGGTACCAGCGCAACGCTTGTTGGTACTTGGCCGAGCGGAGGAGGGTAACATTGCATGCTTCATCTAGCTGGTCCATGGCATCCTCGAGGGATGCCTCGGCTCCCTATTCATCTTAGGCCTTGATCCTTGGTGCTCCATAGTTGAGGTCAATCAGGAGGATAGCCATGGAACCATAGACTATGAAGAATGGTGTGTAGCCGGTGGCCTGGCTGCGGGGTCATCCTTAGGCTCTAGAGCATCGTGGGAACCACATCATGAGGATGTAATCCTTATATAGGTGCTCGATGGGGAAAGCATGGTTCGAGCATGGCCCTTTGAGCAGCTTCTCGAAGTGGTTCGGGGTACCCTCGGCGGGCTTCTGACCCCCCCTTGAGGTCGGTGACGGCCACAGGCAAGCCCTCGCGCCACTGCTTGTTCTTCTTCTTGCTAGGATAGTTGGAGGCGCCTTTGTCGGTGTTCTCATCCTGCTTAGCCTTGCCTTTGAGGCGGTCGAAAATCGCCCTGATCGCCTCCTCACCCGAGGCGTGGCTGGTGGCGACGTCGAGGAGCTCTTTGATGGTTTGTGGGTCCTTACGTCCTAGCTTGTGAACCAAGGACTCATAGGTGGTCCAAGACATGAAAGCTCCTATGATGTCGGCGTCGACGATGTTGGGTAGCTCATTGCACTGCCGGGAGAAGCGCTGGACGTACCCACGAAGAGTCTCCTAGACTTCTATCGACTATTTTTGAGATCCCATGGGTTCCTAGAACACACGTATATGCCCTAGAAGTTTCCTATGAAGATCTCTTTTAGGTCCGCCCAACTTTGGATTCGATTAGACGGGAGGTGTTCCAACCATGTTCGTGCTGAATCAGCCAGGAACAATGGAAGGTTACCGATAATGAAATTGTCCTTATCCGTTCTACCGGCTTGGCAAGTAAGCCGATAATCCTCGAGCCACAGTCCGAAGTTCGTTTCCTAGAGTATTTCAAGATATTGGTCGGCAGTCGGTACCGTGGTGGGAAGACAACATTACGGATGTGTCGGCCAAAGGCCTGAGGTCTTGGTAGGTCGAGGCTCAAGCTTCGGTCCTCATTGATGTCGTAGCATCCGCTATGACAAGGGTGGTAGCTGCGGCTGGCCTCCTCCCTCGCATCATCGTGGGTACACCTACGGGCATCTAGGGAGTCGCGTGCGTCGCGATAGAGGCCAAGACGCTCATGCACTGGGACCACGGTGCGTGGCCTGCCACCTTGTTGTGCCTGGTGGACTAACGCGTCCTTGTCGGGTCACTCTAAGAGCGTGCGCTGGTTGGCATCGAGCTCACATCGTCGGGACAGTGAGATCTCGGCCTGCTGCACCACCACACGCTCGAGTACCGTGTGAATCTCGCGATGGGCCCGACGATCCTCGGGTGTCACGGGCCCTGAAAGCCCTCGGAGTAAGGCTGCCACCATAGCGATGTTCTGGTTTGCTCAGGGTGAAGTGTGGGAGGGCTTCATCGTCCCCGATGATCCTCTGGTTCACATCGCGGGCCACGGCGCACGCACGCCCGCCATCTCCATGGCGCTCGATCTCTCGCTCGAGCTCTGCGCATTCCTACTTGAGCTAGAGTCATGCTTCCTCGAGCTTTTGGTGCCGAGCCTTCAACTACTCTACCCACAGGCAAGGTGGGGCCCCTGCATCCCCCTTGACCTCGTTGTCGAGGTCATTTGTTGGGGTAGCCTCTCCCTCATGGATACTTTTGACGTGTCCCACGAGGGTACCTGTAATGAAACATTCACGAGAGGGGTGATGGCTCCCCCTGCTGGAGTCAGAGCTAGAGGGCGACTCTGATTCTCCTACGAGGAGGTTGTGGAAAGATTCCATGACATATTTGGTCATCCCCATGAACTCGTCGTTCATAGGGGATGGGGGCGTGCGTTGCGCCACAAGGTGGTCAACGTTCTCTACGATGTGGCATAGGCCGAACAGGAGTGCTGTCGGGGCACTCTAGATGAGGTATTCTGGGGAGAGCGGCTCTCCTCTGGCAAGCTACGTCATGACGTTGGCGAACGAGAAGGTGAGGTGGCCCAGGTCCTTCCGGGACAGTCAGGGTCCTAGGAAGGCGCCAAGCTGGCGCTCTAGCCTCCCGTAATCAAAACTGAGAAGCTGGTCGCTTCTGGGGGTGCGGGCTTCTGGTGTGTGCAGCTGCAGCTCCTCATGCGCCTCGGTGATCGCGTTGAGGTCGGCGGGGTAAAGAGGTTGGACTACGGCGGGAGGCTGCGCCAACTCTGCCTCCGTCGTGACGATGAAGTCTTGGTTCCCAAAGCGCACGTGCGCGCCTAGGACCCAGCTGACACCGTGACTAGCCATTCGAGACCTAGTGTGGACATCGAGATGCGCAAAAGATCCCTACCTAGCGTGCCAACTGTCGTTGTTTCAAGTTACCACCGATGAGTAAATTTCTAGTATTGCGCGTCTGGCTCGGATAGTGTGCTTAGAGGACATGAGGTTTATACTAGTTTAGGTAGAAAGTCACTACGTCCAGTTCGTCGCTGCTGCTCATATTACTAGCACTGAAAGTTTGTAGTCGGGGTTATAAACGAGCGAGAGAGGAAAAGTATCCCAAGTCTCTAATGAAAGGAGTGAACGGGTGCTGAGAGCTCGATTGCTGCTCAGCTGAGTGCTCATGTCGTGCTCTTGTATGGATCTGGATCGGATTTTGATGGATCAATCTGGCTTGAATCAGATCCCCTTCATGGGACGCCCTGCTTTCCCTTTTATAGGCTAAGGAAAAGTGCGGGTTACAGCGGAGGAAAAGAGAAGAATTAGAGAGAGAAGGAGGCCTTCAGGATCACCGGGTCCTTCTTCACGTGGGTCCCGCCAATCTTGTAGAGGTCAATAGGGACAGCTCCACGTCGTGGCCCTGTTCGTCACTGGCGCCATGCGCAGGCGTCGTCTACCGGTCATGGCGTTCCATTCCGTCCCCGCGAACATCGTGGTGAACTGACACGCCTGTCAGCGTTCGTACGAGGGTTAGGCAGAACAACACTGGCACGTCCGACGCTTTTCTTGATATGAATCCTCAAGTATGGCCCGTCATGGCCACGGGTTATATCGAGTCGTGCTAGTCTCTTTCCTGTTGTCAGAGTTTTAACCCAGGTCCATACGCTTGGACCTGGAGTGGTTTGCGACGGTATGGGTCCTCGTTGGACGAGACGGAGCCCACGGCCTCGAGGTCTGACGAGACGAAGCCTGCGTCCTTGGGGTCGGGCGAGACGGAGTCCGCACCCAAGGGGTCGGGCGAGGCGAAAACCGCACCCAAGGGGTCGGGCGAAGCAGAAACCACGTCATTGGGGTCGGGCGAGGCGAAAAACCGTTGCATTAGGGTTGGACGAGACGGAACCCGCCCCCAAGGGTCGGGCGAGGCGGAGCCCCACGGCCTTAGGTGAGACCCCCGCAGCCAAGGGGTTGGGCGGGGTGGAGCCCACACCCAGAGGTCGGGCGAGGCGAAGCCCACGCACCTGGGGTTCGGTCGGAGCTATAGTCGTGCTCTTGACTGCTCGGATGAATTAATGTTGATGATCATTAGCTCTTCCTCTTCGGGTAGCCTAGTATTGGTTTCCGACACATAGCTTGTGTAACATACACATATAGGCTATATAAGATAGGGATAGGGAGCCCTGGTTTGGTATCCAATACTCTACTATTAATCTACGAACACAATCTGTACAATCCACCAAAACATGATGCGGGGTCATACCTCCATGCAAGCGGCTAAATCTCCATGAATCTTCGTGCCTTGTGTGTTACCATCTTTTTTTTGAAAGTTTAAATTTTAATTGCATCACAAACAAAGTACAGATATTGGGCTAAGATTGCCCCATTCGAAAATGTTCCAAAGCTTGAGCAATGTTACATATTGGTGAATGTGCTAATGGGTGGCAAGAGAGAAGAGAAGCGTTTGGGATTCTAGCACAGCTTGCTTTTTTGGCAAGTGTGTCAGCCGTTTTGTTTGACTCTCTTCTGATCTTGATGAATGAGAGATTCCTGACTTGACTGATCTCCTGCAATTCAGAAAGTAGAGACCGTAGTGTCCGATGACCATCTAATTTCATCTTGCGCATAATGCCCATAGTCATAATGTCGGTGACAAAACACTGACAATATGCAGTCGACCAGGGGTCACTATGGATCACTATATGAACTTGCCATGACTCACCACAAAAGTATAGACTTCTGTTTGGTTCACTTCCTAATCTTGGCCTGGTTTAGATTAGGGTTAGGAATCAGTATTCGGCACTGTAGCACTTTCGTTTGTATTTAACAATTATTGTCCCATCATGACCTAACTAGGCTCAAAAGATTCGTCTCGTAATTTACAATTAAACTGTGTAATTAGTTATTTTTTTATCTATATTTAATACTCTATGTATGTGTCTAAAGATTTGATATGATAGAGAGAGTGAAAAAACTTGCAATCTAATTCAGGCCCTTGTTGCAAGTTTGGCCTGCTGGTTTGGTGCGATGCACAGCTAGCCAAACACGCCATAGGGTAGTCCTAATCCCAAAACCAGGGGCGCAGCCAAGGCCCGCCCACCTAGGCCGCTGCCCGGGCTCCCCCGCAACCTGCATTTTAGGACCAAAGGCCCAGCACAGAGAAACAGGTCCAGTGGGAGGGGCGCCACCACGGCTTCACGCTACCGCGCATCACGGGAAAGTTGTTTCGCCCAGGCTCTTGGATTGCTGGCTCCGCCACTGCCCAAAACCACATATCTGTTTTCCATATTAGAAATCAGGCTGTTCGCTTGTTCGTATATGATCGTAGACCAAACCAGCCAGCACTAATGATCCACATCGTTTCCGCCGAAACGAACCGGCTGATACGGACGCGACGAGCGGCAAGACAGGAGGTGTGGCAAGGATGCAGCGTGCAAGAACGCCGCCCTCAATGGCTACAAGGAGAGGCCCACTCAGAATGGAAACCGGCGAACACCCCAATCTCTGAAACCACAGGTTTCCTACCCTTTCGAGCTCACAAGCCGAAATGGCTTCTCAGGCATGAAACAGCTTACCTCTCTCTTATTTAGTTGCTGTTTGGTTCCTTTCCCTTCTCCTAAAATTCCTGTCACATCGAATGTTTAGACACATACATGGAGTATTAAATATAGACTAATTACGAAACTAATTACATAACTTGCGACTAATTTACGAGACGAATCTTTTAAGCCTAATTAGTCCATGATTTGACAACATTGTGCTACAGTAAACATATGCTAATAATAGATTAATTAGGCTTAAAAAATTCATCTCGAAAATGAGCCTCCTTCTATATAATTAGTTTTGTAATTAATTTATATTTAATACTCCTTATTAGCCTCTAAACATTTGATATGACATAAATTTTAGGAGCGCCTAAAGAACCAAACACCCCCTTAATTTTCTTATCTAGTCAGCGATATGTTTATATATATGGTAGCCCATTTAATGCATACTTCTTGTGGGTCTCAAAATAATGGGGATCTTACTTTTCGAGGAGTTAAAACATCTTAAATTTGATCAAATATATAAGAAATGATAAAAGTAATCACAAATTGTATTACCTGTTTAAAAATATGAATGTTGATATTATTTTTAAAAATTTAGTCAATTTTAGGATCGTTTGATGTGCGGAAACGGGATTTTTTTTTTTGACGGGGGTGGCATCTGGTTTGGAGTGTAGTATATGGTAGGAGGGTTTGGACTACCAAACCGACGTGGGCTACTCCTATGTACGAGTATTTATTGGACTATTTATTACTGCAAGGCCAGCATGACAGTGCTGCCACCCCATACATAAATACTGACCGGGCGTGCAAACGCACATAAATTATGCGGACAACGCAACCACGGCATATGAGGCCACGTTTAGCCCGTGTTTAGTTCCGAAATAAACTTTCTAAAAAGTGCTACAGTACCTATGACATCGGATCTTGTGATATATGTATGGAGTATTAAACGTAGACGAAAAAAAAACTAATTACACAGTTTGGTTGGACAATCATGAGACGAACGTTTTGAGCCTAATTAGTCCATAATTGAATACTAATTATCAAATAAAAACGAAATTGCTATAGTAACCAAATTTCTAAATTTCATCCAACTAAGAGGCCTGAGCCATGAGCTTGATTTGTTTTCGCCCTCCATGACCAGTAGCGGTCATTGTTAAAGAATCCTTTCGCACAGGTGCTGCCCCAGGGCGAAAGTTACCGAGTTTTTCTGTAGGGCTGGTATCAAAAGTTATCGTATCAGTACATGGCAATGGCATAGTAAAAAGTTTTACTACTCGATTTCAAAACTTTGCCATTGCCACTCCAAGGTTAAAGGGCAGAGAAGCACCGAGAGACACGTCAAAGCAGGGCAAAGAGGGTCAGCGGCCTGACCTGCGCAAAACCCCGCTCTCAGCTCTCGCCAAAACCCCCCAAGAAGCCGCAAGGGAACGGAACCCCCCCCCCCCCCCCCCCCCCCCCCCCCCCCCCCCAAGCGGCGGCGGCGGTGTGTAGGCTGCGCAGAGAGAGACAGCGAGGGATCGTAAGCTGTTGGCAGTGGTGGTCTTGGAATGCAGCAGCAACACCTGATGCAGATGAACCAGAACATGATTGGGGGCTACACCTCGCCTGCCGCTGTGACCACCGATCTCATCCAGCAGGTCCTTATCCTAACCCAAATCCCCCCATCCCTCCCCGCCCCCGCTCTACCCTCGTGTCTTTGAATCTTTTCTTCTTTGTTTGTGCCGTGATCTTGCCTTCGCTATCACTTTTGGATTCTTCGCTCGTCAGAGTATCAGATATGAGTCAAAGTTCTCACTTTTTCCGTTCTTCTTCCCTCCCTGAAAATTTTCCCAATCTCTTGCTTTCTTGATTTTTCTCTGCACTAGTATCTTCACGTTTACTTGCATTTTTTTAATCTGTAAATGCAAATATTCTTTTTGGCGATTTGAAAAACACCCCCTCTCTTTATATCAATCTTTCGTGATATTCGAAATAGTTGTACTAGTTCACACTTCCTGGTACATAGGGCTTTCAGTTTATCCCTTCTCTTCTGTTCTTCGTGTTGATTTCTTTTTCTTTTTTCATCTTTCGATTGATCCCATGTCCTTGTGTCATTTTATATTGACGTGTTTTCAGATGGTCCCTCGTTTCTGATTTCCTCTGCAGTTCAAACTGCCGCAGTCTATTTGGTCCTATTCTTTTGCTGCTGTCGCCCACATGATTTGAATACCTCCGTTCAGCCCGTTCGCTTGGTCGTAAACGATCCTAAATTTCCAGTTGGCAATAATGTTTTTCTCTTACACCAAATCAGTTATTTTTCTCTCACACCAAATCAGCCAGCAGTAAATAATCCGGATATGGCCTCCCAATCTCCGCATCTAAACCCAACCCTTTGTAGCTCGGTTTGGTTGGTGGTCTGCTGTGAATGATCATACATCCCCCTGCTGTTTTTCGCAAGCAGTAACGATGCCAGGCCTGCACCCTGCACCTGTCTCCTGCCTAGCGATCTTTAAAGCCTGGCCAGGCGGGCATCATGTGGGATATTTCCATCGAAGGAAACATATAAAAGCTGTGAGATTTGCATAGACATCAAATATTTGGGATATTCCATCAAAGGAAACATATAAAAGGACTAGTAGTATCAAATATCTTATTACGAGCTCACAGGCAGGCCCTTATTGGCCGTGCTGTGGGTGAACATGATCTGGACCATATTCTGAAATTCATGTAGGTAGGAGCGAATGTAGGTTCGCGTGCGCTGTACTGCCGGACGCCCATTGGAGTTTGACTGTTAGACCCTTAAAAAGCTCCAGCTTCACAGCCAAACGCCGAAATGCTAACAGCCAGGGGCCCGGACTGCGGACTGCATGTCCTGACCTTGCCTGATGCCTAGTATGTTTGCATGCTCCCGTGTCAGTCAATGATTCAATGATTGAGTGAGAAACCAGGGTATCAATCATTGAATCTCCACGGTAGTTCATTGGAGATGAACTGCCGTGTTGGTCAGTCGTGGAGCAAATGCACCGCCTGGCGCCCAAGTAAATTGTTCACTGGTCTGCAAAGTATTTGAGACTTGATTTCTTCGTTAGCTGAATAGCAGTACATGGATGAGATAGATGCTCCCGTCTGTGGTCAGTGATGATAGATACAGTACATGCGTCTCCTGGATTGTATTGACATGCTAATACGTTTTCGACCCTGAACTGTGCAGTACCTGGATGAGAACAAGCAGCTGATCCTGGCCATCCTCGACAACCAGAACAATGGCAAGGTGGAGGAGTGCGAACGGTGAGTTACTGAGTTTCATGTTCATCTCCCAGCATGATTGTTATGGATGTAGTAGCAGCTAGACTCTCTAGCAGCTGTAACTTGTGTTAACATGGACAAGAATGCCCCTTTGTTCAGTCTAGCATCAAACAAGCCTAATTTGTCTACTGTTAAAACATGTTTCTTGCTAAAATGCTCCTTTCGCGATGAATGATTCCATATTTGCACAGTCCAATACTGGTTAGTCTGCTGTAGCTCATGCATTGATTAATATATTTGGCAAATGTTCACGTGATAAAGCATGTGATTAGTTCTGTAGCACCAACCATGTACTGTTTTGTTCAGTCTACTGTTTTTGTGGCCTGTAATGGCATCATGTCAATGTCATATATCACACCTTCTATAGTTTTTCCATAACTGAATCAACTTCTGATGTTTCTTTCTCAATCATCGTTCCAAAGTAAAAGAGACTGGTAAAAGAGACTTCGGGACCGATTAGTTCCCTCACAAAATGCCAAAATTTTCAAAATTCCCCGTCACATCGAATCTTTAGACGCATGCATGAAGTATTAAATATAAATAAAAAATAAAACTAATTACACAGTTTAGACGAAATACACGAGACGAATCTTTTAAGCCTAATTAGACTATGATTGGACACTAATTGCTAAATAATAACAAAAACTGCTACAGTGTTATTTTGTCAAATTTTTCGGCATCTAAACAGGCCCTTCTTTAGTTTATATATATCTGATGACAACCATGCATGATTATGTAGTGCACCCGTTTAGGACCTGTTTGGCAGGGCTCCTCTTCGGCTCCGGCTCCGGCTCCTCCAGAGGAGCCCTGCCAAACGTTTTCTTAGAAAGAGCTGTTTTTTAGTAAAAAACAGAGGAGCCGGAGCCGTTTTGGAGGTGCCACAATTTGTGGCTCCTCCAAAACGGCTCCGGCTCCTCCGGAGGAGCCCCTCAGGAGGAGCCGTGCCAAACAGGTCCTTAGTTGGCTGCCCAAGTTAGCGCCGCCGGACTTTGCTTTTACAGTAGTGCACTGTAGCATTTCGTTTATATTTGGTAATAATTGTTCAATCGTTGACTAATTAGACTCAAAGCGTTCGTCTCGCAAAGTACAACCAAACTGTGTAATTAGTTTTTGATTTCGTCAACATTTAGTACTCTGTGCATGTACCACAAGTTTGATGTGACGGGAAATCTTCCTTTTGCATAGTGCCAAAGTTTGGATTTTGGGGTAACTAAAGGGCCAGATATCCTCGTAAGCTGAGTGTTCTCGTGTCTGCCACCTGATGCTGTCTTGCAGGCACCAAGCTAAGCTCCAGCACAACCTCATGTACCTGGCCGCCATTGCTGACAGCCAGCCGCCACAGACCGCACCGCTATCACAGGTACTGCTAATGCTGCTCGTCGGCGTGGCCCTTGCTGCTCTAACACCCAAGCATTTTCATTAGCGGATCAAGGGTTGGGTCGCTCATCTCACTTGGCATGTCTGCAGTATCCGTCCAACCTGATGATGCAGCCGGGTCCTCGGTACATGCCACCGCAGTCCGGGCAGATGATGAGCCCGCAGTCGCTAATGGCCGCGCGGTCCTCCATGATGTACGCGCATCTGTCCATGTCACCGCTCCAGCAGCAGCAGGCAGCGCACGGCCAGCTGGGCATGGCTTCAGGGGCGGGCGGTGGCACGACCAGTGGGTTCAGCATCCTCCACGGCGAGGCCAGCATGGGCGGTGGTGTAGGCGCTGGCACCGGCAACAGCATGATGAACGCCGGCATGTTCTCAGGCTTTGGCCGCAGCGGCAGTGGCGCCAAGGAGGGATCGACATCGCTGTCTGTTGACGTCCGGGGTGGTACCAGCTCCGGCGCGCAGAGCGGGGATGGCGAGTACCTGAAAGCAGGCACCGAGGAAGAAGGCAGTTAAGACGATGTCACTAGCACTGGCATCGGCATGGCATAGCAGCAGGATTAGCAGGTAGCTTTGAGGAACGAGGAGGGGTAGTAGTGTAGTAATGGTAGCACTAGTATGTAGTCGGTAAGGTAGGGTTGTTCCATAGAACCTGGAGGTGGTAGTGACCAGCATGCATGCATGATGGTCACTTGTTTTGGATGTACGTTGCAGGTTCTCCCCCAAGATGTAGTATGGAACGTTGCTGGTGACCTCTTTGCGCGAACAACGAAGTGTTGATGATCTTGACCAAAAAAAAAAAAAAAACTTTTCACTACTACCTTTTGATCTTGTGATTGTTGTTGGAACACTTCAGTTTCGAAGAAGCACTGGACACGATATGAGGATGCAAGGGCCCAATCATGGCGACTTAGGATGTGTTTGGTTTGAAAGATATTCATGGACGGAGATAACAATTCATATTTTGAAAGTATGAGAAAGAATATTCTCTCTATATGGTGGATGAGGCTACAAGAAAAGACCTGATGTGCTCATCTATATTTTCTAATCTTGGTCATTATTAATAAATTAAGGATTGTTAGTATGTTCTAATTTTTGTCATTATTAATAAAAAGGTTAATTAGTATGTTATATTAGTACTTAATTATGATGGTAAGATTAGTTTTGATTAGTGGTTCTACGTTAGCTAGCGCATGACTTGTGTGCCAATTAACATATTTTATTTTTAATTAGTAATTATCTTGAAAAAATAGTGTCCGTGCATATTTATTTATGTATGACTATTTGTTATTAGTTCGGTTAAAGAAATACAGCCTGTTAGCTTAGTCGTAAACGATCGTGGATTATAAGTCAGAACAATATTTTTCTCTCACACCAAACCAGCCAACAGTAATAATTCACGATCGTTTCAGCCAAAACGAACTGGCTGATAATTAGTGAACTACTATCCTATCCATCCAATCAAACAAAAAAATATATTTGTCATATCCATCGAACCAAACATGGTACAGATAGCCCTATCCTAAAATCTATGGATGATCGTATCCAATTCAACGCTGCCGTCAAATCAAACACACCCTAAGAGGACTCGGCCCCCAACAACCAAATCCGACCCATTTCCTTCTACTCCGCCGAGTAAACTTCAGATTTGACTTCTCCTCACGTGGATCTATCGATTCATGGATCATTGAGGCTAGTTGACGTCGGGGGTTGGTGGTCACTTTGGGCATAATTAACCGAAGACCGAAGACCGAACTGAAAAGACCGAGACCGAGACCGAAAAGTTCGGTCATGAGTTCGGTCCTGGCTCCCAACTAACCGAAGTAACCGATAGAAGTTCGGTCATATGTGTCGGTTAACCGAAGTGACCGAACTGACCGTAGTTCTATAGACTTCGTTCGTAATGTGTGATTGTGATTTGTGAGAACTGAGAAAGTTGTGTGCTAGAACTTGTCATAATAATGTGTGCTTTGTTTTATATATTGTGTTGTTATTTTTTTGCCTTCAAATAGTAAGCATGCTGTTGAAAATTGCTATAGATTCTACTATTGTTTGTGGCTGCTACTCAGGTCCGGTTAGTTCGGTCGTGACCGAGACTGAACCGAACTAACCGAGACCGAACTTCCTCGGTCTTCGTTTTTTGCAAAGACCGATCGGTCCCAGGTTTCTGATGACCGAACTGACCGAATGACCGAGGAACCGAACCGATCGGTTCGGTCTGACCGAATGCCCAGGGTGAGTTGGTGGTGTGGAGGCGACTCGGCTTGGCCTTCGCTGCCACATCCCCCTTCGGCCACCCTAGTCTCTAGCGTTAGGCCCCGTTTGGAGAGGCTCAACGTGGCTCCGGCTCTGCAACCGTGCCACTACTGTGGCGGAGCCGCATGGAGCACCTGATGTGTGGCTCCTCCAGCTCTAGAGACAGCGCGTAAGGAGCCGAAGCAATTTTCCTAGCCGCTACAGTGCCAAATAGTGATGCACAGGAAGGAGGCAGAGCCCAGGAGCGGCACCAAACGCGGCCGTAGTCTCTAGCATGAAGCTTCCTCTGTTGGTTCTCATCGTCCATCTGATGTTTCTGAGGTCGAGCTCGGCTGCGTCGTCATCGAGGCGGCTCCTCCATAGTTGTTACTACTGCATTCAACGTTGTGCCTTCCGCCACTGTGGTGGTTGAAGGACCGAAAACAACAACCAGAGAAGGGTGAACGAGAGGTGTAAAATTTCTCATGAAATTTTTTGCCGTTGTTTCAAAATCACCGCCAAACACGCAAATCAAATACCATGATGTACACAACCCAAATGAGTGGGTGAATGTTGTAACACCCTAGGTGTTTGGCTTCTACTAATTGCATGTCATTTCATAAACATGTGCATTATCCATGTCATCATGCCATTATCATTGAAACATACGTATGCAACATTTTAAATTGTATGTGTTTCATGCTTGATTGCTTAGAGTGGTAGTAGTGCAACATGGGAATGCAACATGAAACTCTCATACCTTGAAACATGGCAACATGGTAGTAATGTGGCAATTATAAAATGACAACAAGGTCTTGAAACATGTGAGACATGTCATTGCAACATATGAATGAATTGCTTGTTTTACTTTCTTTATCACATGTGATCATTAGAAGTGGTATAACAATTTTGTAAAATGGTTGATCATGGTCTATTACACCTTAACTACACTTAGGTTACTTGTTTGCACATTGTTCATATAGATCAAAATGACCAAAATGCCCTTGATTGCATGTTTGACTTGAATTGACTCTAGGAGTGTCATAGTTTGACTATTTAAAAAGTCCAACTTGGAAGCTTTGCATGGCTGTACACTCTTTACAAAAGTTGTAGCTAATTTATCAAGGAACAAAAGTTGTTTTATGACCAACTCATGAAAATGGCTAGAACATGCTCAAACATGGCCCACAAGTCAGAAATACATGCTGTTTTCAACACTTAGAAAAATATCCTACGTCATGGTGCATTTCAGTGAGATCAGGCCAACTTGGGCTTCATATAACTTCTGATCCAGGTCGAATGAGTTGTTGATTTCTAAATCAAAGATGTAGTCCTACCATACATCTACATTTTTCATGTACACCATTTTTGCAAAGGGGCATTGGATTAGCCGTAATAAGGTGTTGAAGTCGCGCTGTCAGGCTCGGAATGGAACACTGAATCGACGCTACAGTGATCAAATTTCAGATTTCAGCCGACGCGTGGGGGACACTCGTCGCCGGCTTGCTGTCGTGCTGACCACGCGCCGTGCGCCTCCTGGCATCGCAGACGCGCCTTGAAGCCACCCGCGTGCCTGTCCGACGCACTCACCGTCCCATTTCACATTTTCTCGCCCTCCACCGCACGCCGCGTCGAGAGCTAAGCCGCCCGCCATTGCCGACCGAGCATCGCAGCCGCCGTGCGCGCACGCCACCGCGAAAACGCGTTGCCCCGTCCGCCTGCAGCCTCGCCATGACCTCCTCCACCTCCTCCACCTCTCAGCCGGGTCAATCGAGCCTCGGTAAGGGCGTATTCGCCGTTCTTCCCCACCGCAGCCATGGCGGAAGTTCACCAGAGTTGGCGCTCCACGCGGCCAGTTGTCTTCGCGCCCTTTCCACCCCTCCTCTGGCTCGCGCTAGGTCCTAGGAACACCGCTGAAGCTCGCAGTGTCAACCGTTAGGGCAGCAGCGCCGTAGCCTCGCCGGTGCCGGACGTGCCGCGGCCGTGCGCCGCCGTGCTCGTCGCCACCCCCTCTAGCCGCTGCAATCGTTGCAATAGATGGGTCCTCTAGATGCGCATGTGTGTGGGGAACACGACGGTGCCATCGAGTTCGCCGGAGAAGCCATCGGCGGCGAACTAAGCCATCGGCCGTTGCTCCTCCCCTGTTTCCTTCGCTGACGAGCGGGCCCCGTTCGTCAGTCTCTGACGCGGAGGCGGGAGTCCAGCTCGGGCCACGCCATAGTCTTGGGCCGTGCCTGTGTGCTCGCGGGCCGCCGTTTCTTGGGCTGGCCCGAGTAGGACTGAGTGTTGTTTTCCTATTTTGTTTTGTTTATTTATTTCACAGATTTATGTACATCTTGAAAAATATGTAGCTCCTAGTATATAGATCCAAATGCTATGGTTCTAATTTTGTTAAGTTCCTGGTCATGTCTAGTATTTAATAAAAATATTATATGAGCACATGATTTAGAAAAATTGGATGAATTAAATAGGAGTTTGAAATGTGTTTTTAGAAGCATGCAAACTTGTTTGAATTTTATCTTGAGTTTCTGTGGTCCAAAAATTATGAAATTTTGTGGGTCCTCTATTTTTGTTTAGTAGAGTCTCTGGTTAAAATTTCAGAGCTAGTGCATGTGTAGTTTTTAAGTTATAGAATTTCCTTTTATTAATGGGTGGATCTTGTGTGAATTTTCATAATTTTTCTATAGATCCAGTAAAGGTAAATTTGGTGGGTACTATTCTTATACTAGAATGATGCTAGGAAAAAGGTGAAATCTGTTGCTTGACATTTTTCATTAGGATTTCTTAATTATGCCATTTTAAGCCAGTATGCCTTATCATTTTTGTGTAGACTGTTATACTTACTCAATGGCTTTGAAATTTTTATGGTAGCCTATGTGAAGCATGAGATAGCTACTGTAATTTTTATAGATTTTTCTGAATAGTTTTACTATATATTGCTTTAATCACCTAATTAACTAGATAAATTAGAAAAGAGTATTAAATAATTTATTTAGAAGTTGACACTATACTTTCTGATGTTTATTAGGTATGCAAAACAAGTTGGTAAACTTGGTTTGATCAAAGTATGCTTTTGCACAATCATTAAATAATTAAGTTAGTAACCCCGTCATTCTGGACAGATTCTAGGTTTGCTGGAAATTGATTTAGTTAACATAAGAATCATACTTTGATGTTTACAAATGTTTTGTAGAGAATTTCATAAGCTTTCCAGAATGTCCTCATGCAAGTCATTTGGAGTTGTAGAACTTTAGTTGTGATTTAATTAAGGGACTACTTGTATGCATATGAAACTTAAATGTTAAATTATGTATACCTTTATTATTTCTAAGTTGTGGTAATGTTCCTAGGTGTTAGGCCTTTAACTGAAGATGAGCATCTTTACCTTAGGTTATGCAAGTTAGGTAAGTTGATCTTGTCTTTAAGTTAAGTAGATACATGCTTAAAGTGATTTGAATAGAGCCAACTACTCGGTAAACGAGTGTCCAGTGATACTTTCGTAAACACTCACTGTGATTCATTCATCATGAGCATCATGTCATTCCTTATGCATCTATGATATTTATATTTTGCATCGGCATGCAATAGGTGTACCGGAAGGAGTAACCCTGCTGGAATTCGAGGAACTGAGCGAGCAGCAGCAGCCGACATCAGAGATTCAGGAGGAGCAGCCTTCAGGAGAAGTGCCAGACGAGGTCGCCGTTGAGTGCCCGGATCACCGTCCTTGCAACTTTGTGAAAGGCAAGCCCTGGAGCATATTAAGCCTCCTAATTTCCGAAATGCAGTACAGTATTATTGTTACATATATATATTGTTGCATTAAGTTTAGGTGTTGGATGCAAACACTTGCTGCATTAGTTGCCCAATTCCTTGTCCAGATATTGTTACCCTAAATCCCATGTAGCTCAGGCTCGAGTAGTGCTTATCCCTGCTTAAATGCGGTAGAAGTCGGGTGATTTCCTGTCACCTGCGAGATATAGGAATATACATGTGGCACGGTTGGCTATATTTGCTATCGTGGAAAAGAACCAGTCTTAATTTGAAATGAAGACCGGACGGAGGCTTGCCGGTTTGCAGTGACTCCGTCTGCGTCGCTTAAGGACTGATTCTTGGAGCCTTTCCTGTTCATGTTGAACGCATGCCTCTCTCTTAGTTGGCCGGGTCTAGAGACCGACCGCGAAGCCGAGTAGCTCAACTCAGGCCGGGAGTCGATAAGTATAAAGTACGCCTCGGAAGGGAGCCGTAGGCGTGAGTCCAAGGGCAGGTGATTTAAAAGTCCTGATCGTCCTG
The DNA here is from genome assembly GCF_019320115.1 of Miscanthus floridulus. Taxonomy (NCBI): domain Eukaryota; kingdom Viridiplantae; phylum Streptophyta; class Magnoliopsida; order Poales; family Poaceae; genus Miscanthus; species Miscanthus floridulus. The sequence continues at coordinate 23,078,188 of NC_089580.1, forward strand.
GCAGAAGGGTAATCCCTGAGAGCGCTGGCGCTGATCGAACCCGCGAATTTGGTTCCTGAGTTGTACCAAAGGTAACCCACGGCTACCCTTGCTAAGTATGCCAGGGTGAGAGTTAGGAATACCCCCTCAACTGAGTTGTAATTCGATTTGAATCACCGTCTCTCCCGATTAGTGAGAACTTGACGGGCTTATCTCCAATGTAGATACACTTAATAACATAATGGTTCGAAAATGATGATATGATGATGACAGCCTTATTATACCTGCTATGGTTAATATTGTTTGCTCCTAATAAGTGAGTGCTCTAGTACAGGTGCTAATCTAGTGGACAGATAATTAATGATAAGCTTGATGCTAAGTTTAAATTGGTTACCATAATCTTAAGCTCTTTTCTGCAACTGTGTCAAGCTAGCCCACCTGAAAAGCCTTGCATGATCCTTGGTGTCTTTATTTCTATTTTTGTCGGGTAAGTCTAGCTGAGTTCCTTCTCGTACTCAGGGTTTATCTCCCACCTGTTGCAGATGACCAGTTCTACTTTGGTTGCTGCAAGTACTGCCTTCTCCCAGCTGGGGATGAAGACTAGACCATTGGGCGCGGTCTCTACTAGTTCTCGTATCTGAAAATGCTTTTGTGGGACATGACTCAGACTTGGCAATGTATTTGAAAACTATGATGTTTTGTACTAAACTATGTTGCTTCCGCACACTCAAACTTGGTTTGTAATATTCTAAATTTAACTCTGATGGATGTAATCCGAATGCTACTTGTGAAATGTTGTAACAAATGATGTGTTGTGTTGAATCATTACGATCTTGGTTTGTATGTCGAGAGTTGGTTGAAATCCTTCGTGATTTCCGGACTACCGGGATTATGGGAGCTTAAGTACAGGAATTTGATCGCTTCGGTGATTGTTTTTGTATTTACGTTCTTATGATTTGGTCGGTTCTGTTACAGCTGGTATCAGAGCAAGATTTGACACTAAACACGTCATTTGTGTATTTAAAACAAAAGTATTTGTGAAAATCCTAAATTAAATACTAAGTATTGCCAGTGGTCATATCCCTTATGCCCAAATAAGGACTCTTAGGTGGCTTATTAAAGTACTAACTTGGGGGTTCCTGCTTGTTTCTGTTTCGTTGTCCATACGGCGTGCTATTGTATGGATGCCATCCGCTTGGGTGGTAATGTATGGATCAAAATACCTCTATGCTCTAGTAAGTGTGAGTTGTGAGAGCATGACCGTCCAACCGTCGGTCTAGGGGAGAGTAGTTGTGGTTGCTCGCATACTTACATGTTTAATCATGTATCTATGAGAATACTTAATTATGGGCATCTCTGACGGGTAGCTGTGATACTAGAGTATATGCATTAGGGGATGTATGTATGGAAGTATTTAGTTTACTGCTTGTTTTCTATGCTTTTTGGGGAATTATTGGGCTGAAATGAAATTTTCTGCAGGTACACTAACAACGTATCGTTGTAGATCGACTAGCTACCGTATACGAGAGAACGTATGTATGCCACCGTATATTTCGCTAGCCTTTAAATTTTTCTAGGTTTGTGAGGACGTACGGATCGTGCATGCATCATGTTCAAGCATACATGGCATTTCTTGCATTACTCCCTCCTTTAAAATTGATGGTCCCGAATAATTAAATTTCGTATCCCTTAAATGATTCTCCCCTTACGTTGTAACTTTTTGTTACAGATGGCGCGCACGAAACGCACTGCTCGTAAGTCCGCTGGTGGTAGGGCGCCTCATCACCGTTTAGCTCCTCGTGAGCCCTGTCCTGAGCCTGAGGCTGAAAGGCTGAGGGCAGAGCTGGCTCAGGTGACTGCTGAAAGGACTGCAGTTCAGCAGCGTTTGGAGCAAGTCACACAGGAATGGGATCAAGAGAACCTGGAGGTTCAGAGGTTGACAGTTGCTCACCGCAACTGTGAGCGTATGTTGGTTCACATGCTGAACCAATGGAATGAAGCCTGGCACGAGGAGAATGTGTTGAGAGCGAGGCAGATTGAGCTAGAGCAGCAGTTGGCAGCTGCGGAAGAGTACAATGACAATCTCCATGAGGAGGTTCACCTACTGCACAATCAACTTCACCCTATCCTGCCACCTGATGAGGATGAGATGGGTTCTGGTGTCATCATGGCTGAAGGTGATGATGACATGGAAGTCAATGGACCTGAGGACGCTCCACCTGATGAGGAGTTAGAGCCTCCTAGTGACGAAGATGGAGGAGAGATCCTCGACACTAACTCCGAGGACGATGCGTAGTTTAGCTTACTACTGAGCTAATGCGCTAGATCTAGTCTTTTGTTGATCCTCATGCATGAACGATTAGCTTTGTAGCAAGTTAATCATTTGGATGTAATATCGAACCCTATGTTACCTTTGATGTAAGTTGGAACCACTATGGCTTGGATGTAACCTATCGAACGTATTATGCTCCACGTATGTGAGCTTTCGATAAATTTCGCCTTTACGGTCTATGGATCTCGTTGTTGGTTAAGTTCATCGCATTTATATGTCAATTGATGCGCTTGATGAGTTGGGTGATTGTGATGAATGATTGTGCCTCTGTTGATTATTAAATGTATTTCCTCCAATGGACTCAGTTTGGCATAATTATACGATTCATCTACAAAAATTTCTACATCGTCAGTGCTCATTGGCTATACCTTTTGCAGATGGCTCATAACCTTCGTCGCGGTCGGGGCATGGGAAATGAGGAACAACCACCTCCGCCACCACCCACACCAGCTGAGCTAATGCAGATAGTTGTGGAAAGTCAGCGCATGCTAGCTGAGGCTATGCACCAGATGGCTAACCGTGAGGATCGGCATGTCCGCTAGGGACCCGAGCCGAACCAGTACAGCAGTTTTAAGGACTTCATGGACACGAAGCTTCCTATCTTTCATGAGGCAGAAGAACCCTTACAAGCGGATGAATGGTTGAGCACGATAAAGCAAAGATTTGGATTGCTCCGTTTGACTGAAGGCATGAAGGCTACTTATGCAGGACACCAGCTCCAAGGCCCTGCAGGCATCTGGTGGACCCATCACAGGACCACCTTCCCTGCTAACGTTGAGATCATTTGGAACCAATTCCAGGCAGCCTTCCGGGGACACTTTATCCCTCCTGGTCTCATGGCCATTAAGCATACTGAGTTTATGAAGCTCACCCAAGGCAATAAGAGTCTCAATGAGTACCTCCAGGCATTCAACAACCTGGCAAGATATGCTCCTGAGTTCGTCGATACTGACGCCAAGAGAATAGCTAGCTTCAAGAGGGGACTTTCCCCAAAACTGATGAAGTCAATGGGCAACTGCAAGTGTGTCACCTTCAATGAGTTTATCTGTGACACTCTGACTCAGGAGAACAATGACAAGATATATGCTGCTTCCAAGAACCGTAAAAGGAATTTTGAGGCTGGTGCTTCCCAGTCCAAGGCTCCAATGGTATCTAAGGCCCCGTATCATCCACCCAATGCTAATGTCCGGTACCGCCCACCTCAGAAGAAGAACCAAGCTAAAACCGGTTTCTGCAAGGGGTATACGATTTCCTTGCTAAAGAATACATCTAGGCAGAGTAGCTCCAATGTTCCACCAGCAAACAGGCCGTGCTGGAACTGTAACCAGCCTGGTCATTGGGCAAATAGATGTCCCCATCCTCCCAAGAATGCTCAAGGAAACGTCCGTCAGGGGCGTGTTCACTATACTACAGTGGAGGAAATTCCTGCTGGTGAAGTGGTCGTCGCTGGTAAGTTCCTTGTTAATGATCACCCTGCAGTTGTGCTCTTTGATTCTGGTGCTTCGCATTCCTTTGTGAGTTCTACTTTTGCATCTAAGCATCAGATGAATGTGATTACAATTGTCAAGGGGGGTTATTGTATTAGTGCTGCTGGGAATAATATCATGACTAACCAAGTAGTTAAAGATGTAAAGATTGAGATCGGGGACCGAGAGTTCCTTGTGGATCTTGTAGTTCTACCGGGGGTAGGAATCGATGTAATCCTAGGAATGAAGTGGATGAGCGGGAATGGAGTGTTGATCGATACATCAACCCATGTGGTTATGTTGAGGGATCCTGTGGATAAGAAAGGTTTTCTAGTGCAGTTACCTCGTGATATTGCTATCCACAGTACAGCCAATGCTACCTTAGCCAAAGCAATTAAGGATCTACCGGTTGTCTGTGAGTTTCCAGATGTCTTTCCTGATGACTTGCCTAGATTACCTCCGGACCGTGATGTAGAATTCAAGATAGAACTCATTCTGGGTACGGCTCCCATTTCTCGAAGGCCCTATAGAATGCCACCCAATGAGTTGGCTGAGCTGAAGAGTCAGTTGAATGAGCTATTGAAGAAAGGGTTGATTCGACCTAGTTCTTCTCCTTGGGGTTGTCCGGCTATATTTGTGAAGAAGAAGGACGAGTCTCTACGCATGTGCGTGGATTATCGTCCCCTAAACGCTGTTACTATCAAGAACAAGTACCCTCTTCCTCGCATCAATATTCTGTTTGATCAACTCTCCAAAGCTAAGGTATTCTCCAAGATCGATTTGAGGTCTGGCTACCATCAGATCAAAATTCGTCCTAAAGATATACCTAAGACAGCTTTCTCTACTCGTTATGGCTTGTTCGAATACCTCGTCATGTCATTTGGGTTGACAAATGCTCCGGCACACTTTATGTACCTGATGAATTCTGTATTCATGCCGGAATTGGAAAAATTTGTCATCGTGTTCATTGATGATATCCTGGTATATTCTCAGAATGAAGAAGAGCATGCTGAACATCTGAGAATTGTTTTAACTCGGTTACGTGACAACCAGCTTTATGCTAAGTTCAGCAAGTGCGAGTTCTGGTTGAACAAGATACCTTTTCTTGGTCATATATTATCTGGTGATGGAATTTTGGTTGACCCTACTAAGGTGCAAGAAGTCCTGGAGTGGAAGGCACCTACTACGGTCACAGAAGTCCGAAGTTTTCTGGGTCTGGCTGGCTATTATCGTCGCTTTATCCCAGATTTCTCAAAGGTCGCAAAGCCCATGACTCGGCTACTACAAAAGGATGAGAAGTTTGTGTGGACTCCGAAGTGTGAAGAGGCTTTCCACACTTTGCGGACCTTACTAACCTCTGCTCCTATATTGGCACAACCTGACATCGAGAAGCCTTTTGATGTCTACTGTGACGCATGTGGCACTGGTTTGGGGTGTGTTCTTATGCAGGAGGGTCGAGTAATTGCTTATGCTTCGCGCTAGCTCCGAAAGCATGAAGTCAACTATCCTACCCATGATGTAGAGCTAGCCGCAGTCGTTCATGCCCTGAAGATCTAGAGACATTACTTGCTTGGTAATGTGTGCAACATCTATACTGACCATAAAAGCCTCAAGTACATTTTTACTCAACCCGAGTTGAATATGCGTCAACGGCGCTGGTTAGAATTGATCAAAGACTACAACCTTCAAGTGCACTACCACCCTGGTAAGGCAAATGTGGTTGCTGATGCCTTAAGCAGAAAGGCCCATTGCAATTCCTTAGTTAGTGAAGACTTTCATCTAGCACACCTCCTTCATCCTGTAGTACTCCACAATATCACTGTGGATTGCTCTCTTAGAAGTCGAATTATCGAGCTCCAGAAGACGGATGTGGGTGTATTTCACATCAAGCGGAAAATGAAAGAGAAAGAGACCAAGCACTTTAAAGTCGATGACAAGGGAATTCTCTGGTTTGATGATAGGCTTGTGGTACCCAAAGATAAAGAACTTAGAAATCAAATTATGAATGAAGTCCATTCTTCAAAATTGTCCATCCATCCTGGTAGTAGTAAAATGTATCAAGATCTCAAGCTGTATTATTGGTGGACCAAGATGAAGAAAGAAATCGCAGCTTATGTGGCAAGGTGTGATAACTGTTGCAGAGTCAAGGCTATTCACATAAGGCCCGGACTATTGCAGCCACTATCTATTCCTGGCTGGAAGTGGGAAGAAATTAGTATGGATTTTATTGTTGGATTACCCACTACCAAAAAGGGTTGTGATTCCATCTGGGTTATCGTAGATCGTCTAACTAAATCTGCTCACTTTATTCCGGTCAAGTCTACCTATCACCTCACAATTATGCTGAGATTTATTTTCAATAAGTGGTACGTCTCCATGGTGTACCCAAATCCATTGTTTCGGATAGAGGACCTCAGTTTACGGCTCGCTTTTGGGAGTGCTTACATCAGAATCTTGGCACTCATCTAATCCGCAGTTCTACCTATCATCCGCAAACATCAGGATAGACTGAGCGTGTTAATCAAATTCTTGAAGACATGCTTAGAGCTTGTCTTATCTCTTGCAAAGGCTCTTGGGAAGACTGGTTACCTCTCGCTGAATTCTCTTATAACAACAGTTATCAAGAAAGTATCAAAATGGCTCCTTTTGAAGCTCTTTATGGCCGCAAGTGTAGAACTCCTTTGAACTGGGTGGAACCCGGAGAAAGAAGATTCTATGGTATTGATTTTGTAAAAGAAGCCGAAGAGCAAGTCTGAACTATACAGAAGAATATGACTGTCGCACAGGCTAGACAAAAGAGCTATGCTGACAAGAGAAGAAAACCTATTGAGTTTGAAGTAGGTGATCATGTTTATTTGAAGGTATCCCCTATGAAAGGAGTCAAGCATTTTGGAATTAAAAGGAAACTTGAGCCTCGATATGTTGGACCCTACCGCATTATCGAGAAAAGTGGAAGAGTAGCATATAAGCTTGATCTACCACGGGAGATGGGAGCTATATTCCCGGTATTCCATGTGTCCCAGCTTAAGAAGTGTCTTCGTATTCCTGAGGTGAGAATAGCAACAAGGAAAGTCAACTTGAAATCTAATCTTTCTTATGAAGAAAAGCCCGTGCAAGTCCTGGATACTCAAGAAAGAGTGACTCATACACGAGTAGTTAAATTATACAAGGTAGTTTGGAGTAATCATAGTGAACGGGATGCAACCTGGGAGCGGGAAGATTATTTAAAGGAAAATCATCCAACTTTCTATACTAAATGGTACGCTTTCCAAATCTCAGGACGAGATTTTTCTAAGGGGGGAGGGCTGTAACACCCTAGGTGTTTGGCTTCTACTAATTGCATGTCATTTCATAAACATGTGCATTATCCATGTCATCATGCCATTATCATTGAAACATACGTATGCAACATTTTAAATTGTATGTGTTTCATGCTTGATTGCTTAGAGTGGTAGTAGTGCAACATGGGAATGCAACATGAAACTCTCATACCTTGAAACATGGCAACATGGTAGTAATGTGGCAATTATAAAATGACAACAAGGTCTTGAAACATGTGAGACATGTCATTGCAACATATGAATGAATTGCTTGTTTTACTTTCTTTATCACATGTGATCATTAGAAGTGGTATAACAATTTTGTAAAATGGTTGATCATGGTCTATTACACCTTAACTACACTTAGGTTACTTGTTTGCACATTGTTCATATAGATCAAAATGACCAAAATGCCCTTGATTGCATGTTTGACTTGAATTGACTCTAGGAGTGTCATAGTTTGACTATTTAAAAAGTCCAACTTGGAAGCTTTGCATGGCTGTACACTCTTTACAAAAGTTGTAGCTAATTTATCAAGGAACAAAAGTTGTTTTATGACCAACTCATGAAAATGGCTAGAACATGCTCAAACATGGCCCACAAGTCAGAAATACATGCTGTTTTCAACACTTAGAAAAATATCCTAAGTCATGGTGCATTTCAGTGAGATCAGGCCAACTTGGGCTTCATATAACTTCTGATCCAGGTCGAATGAGTTGTTGATTTCTAAATCAAAGATGTAGTCCTACCATACATCTACATTTTTCATGTACACCATTTTTGCAAAGGGGCATTGGATTAGCCGTAATAAGGTGTTGAAGTCGCGCTGTCAGGCTCGGAATGGAACACTGAATCGACGCTACAGTGATCAAATTTCAGATTTCAGCCGACGCGTGGGGGACACTCGTCGCCGGCTTGCTGTCGCGCTGGCCACGCGCCGTGCGCCTCCTGGCATCGCAGACGCGCCTTGAAGCCACCCGCGTGCCTGTCCGACGCACTCACCGTCCCATTTCACATTTTCTCGCCCTCCACCGCACGCCGCGTCGAGAGCTAAGCCGCCCGCCATTGCCGACCGAGCATCGTAGCCGCCGTGCGCGCACGCCACCGCAAAAACGCGTTGCCCCATCCGCCTGCAGCCTCGCCATGACCTCCTCCACCTCCTCCACCTCTCAGCCGGGTCAATCGAGCCTCGGTAAGGGCGTATTCGACGTTCTTCCCCACCGTAGCCATGGCGGAAGTTCACCAGAGTTGGCGCTCCACGCAGCCAGTTGTCTTCGTGCCCTTTCCACCCCTCCTCTAGCTCGCGCTAGGTCCTAGGAACACCGTTGAAGCTCGCAGTGTCAACCGTTAGGGCAGCAGCGCCGTAGCCTCGCCGGTGCCGGACGTGCCGCGGTCGTGCGCCGCCGTGCTCGTCGCCACCCCCTCTAGCCGCTGCAATCATTGCAATAGATGAGTCCTCTAGATGCGCATGTGTGTGGGGAACACGACGGTGCCGTCGAGTTCGCCGGAGAAGCCACCGGCGGCGAACTAAGCCACCGGCCGTCGCTCCTCCCCTGTTTTCTTCGCTGACGAGCGGGCCCCGTTCGTCAGTCTCTGACGCGGAGGCGGGAGTCCAGCTCGGGCCGCACCGTAGTCTTGGGCCGTGCCTGTGTGCTCGCGGGCCGCCGTTTCTTGGGCTGGCCCGAGTAGGACTGAGTGTTGTTTTCCTATTTTGTTTTGTTTATTTATTTCACAGATTTATGTACATCTTGAAAAATATGTAGCTCCTAGTATATAGATCCAAATGCTATGGTTCTAATTTTGTTAAGTTCCTGGTCATGTCTAGTATTTAATAAAAATATTATATGAGCACATGATTTAGAAAAATTGGATGAATTAAATAGGAGTTTGAAATGTGTTTTTAGAAGCATGCAAACTTGTTTGAATTTTATCTTGAGTTTCTGTGGTCCAAAAATTATGAAATTTTGTGGGTCCTCTATTTTGGTTTAGTAGAGTCTCTGGTTAAAATTTCAGAGCTAGTGCATGTGTAGTTTTTAAGTTATAGAATTTCCTTTTATTAATGGGTGGATCTTGTGTGAATTTTCATAATTTTTCTATAGATCGAGTAAAGGTAAAATTTGGTGGGTACTATTCTTATGCTAGAGTGATGCTAGGAAAAAGGTGAAATCTGTTGCTTGACACTTTTCATTAGGATTTCTTAATTATGCCATTTTAAGCCAGTATGCCTTATCATTTTTGTGTAGACTGTTATGCTTACTCAATGGCTTTAAAATTTTTATGGTAGCCTATGTGAAGCATGAGATAGCTACTGTATTTTTTATAGATTTTTCTGAATAGTTTTACTATATATTGCTTTAATCACCTAACTAACTAGATAAATTAGAAAAGAGTATTAAATAATTTATTTAGAAGTTGACACTATACTTTCTGATGTTTATTAGGTATGCAAAACAAGTTGGTAAACTTGGTTTGATCAAAGTATGCTTTTGCACAATCATTAAATAATTAAGTTAGTAACGCCGTCATTCTGGACAGATTCTAGGTTTGCTGGAAATTGATTTAGTTAACATAAGAATCATACTTTGATGTTTACAAATGTTTTGTAGAGAATTTCATAAGCTTTCCAGAATGTCCTCATGCAAGTCATTTGGAGTTGTAGAACTTTAGTTGTGATTTAATTAAGGGACTACTTGTATGCATATGAAACTTAAATGTTAAATTATGTATACCTTTATTATTTTTAAGTTGTGGTAATGTTCCTAGGTGTTAGGCCTTTAACTGAAGATGAGCATCTTTACCTTAGGTTATGCAAGTTAGGTAAGTTGATCTTGTCTTTAAGTTAAGTAGATACATGCTTAAAGTGATTTGAATAGAGCCAACTACTCGGTAAACGAGTGTCCAGTGATACTTTCGTAAACACTCACTGTGATTCATTCATCATGAGCATCATGTCATTCCTTATGCATCCATGATATTTATATTTTGCATCGGCATGCAATAGGTGTACCGGAAGGAGTAACCCTGCTGGAATTCGAGGAACTGAGCGAGCAGCAGCAGCCGACACCGGAGATTCAGGAGGAGCAGCCTTCAGGAGAAGTGCCAGACGAGGTCGCCGTTGAGTGCCCGGATCACCGTCCTTGCAACTTTGTGAAAGGCAAGCCCCGGAGCATATTAAGCCTCCTAATTTCCGAAATGCAGTACAGTATTATTGTTACATATATATATTGTTGCATTAAGTTTAGGTGTTGGATGCAAACACTTGCTGCATTGGTTGCCCAATTTCTTGTCCAGATATTGTTACCCTAAATCCCATGTAGCTCAGGCTCGAGTAGTGCTTATCCCTACTTAAATGCGGTAGAAGTCGGGTGATTTCCTGTCACCTGCGAGATATAGGAATATACATGTGGCACGGTTGGCTATATTTGCTATCGTGGAAAAGAACCAGTCTTAATTTGAAATGAAGACCGGACGGAGGCTTACCGGTTTGCAGTGACTCCATCTGCGTCGCTTAAGGACTGATTCTTGGAGCCTTTCCTGTTCATGTTGAACGCATGCCTCTCTCTTAGTTGGCCGGGTCTAGAGACCGACCGCGAAGCCGAGTAGCTCAACTCAGGCCGGGAGTCGATAAGTATAAAGTATGCCTCGAAAGGGAGCCGTAGGCGTGAGTCCAAGGGCAGGTGATTTAAAAGTCTTGATCGTCCTGGCAGAAGGGTAATCCCTGAGAGCGCTGGCGCTGATCGAACCCGCGAATTTAGTTCCTGAGTTGTACCAAAGGTAACCCACGGCTACCCTTGCTAAGTATGCCAGGGTGAGAGTTAGGAATACCCCCTCAGCTTAGTTGTAATTCGATTCGAATCGCCGTCTCTCCCAGTTAGTGAGAACTTGACGGGCTTATCTCCAATATAGATACACTTAATAACATAATGGTTCGGAAATGATGATATGATGATGACAGCCTTATTATACCTGCTATGGTTAATATTGTTTGCTCCTAATAAGTGAGTGCTCTAGTACAGGTGCTAATCTAGTGGACAGGTAATTAATGATAAGCTTGATGCTAAGTTTAAATTGGTTACCATAATCTTAAGCTCTTTTCTGCAACTGTGTCAAGCTAGCCCACCTGAAAAGCCTTGCATGATCCTTGGTGTCTTTATTTCTGTTTTTGTCGGGTAAGTCTAGCTGAGTACCTTCTCGTACTCAGGGTTTATCTTCCACCTGTTGCAGATGACCAGTTCTACTTTGGTTGCTGCAAGTACTGCCTTCTCCCAGCTGGGGATGAAGACTAGACCGTTGGGCGCGGTCTCTACTAGTTCTCGTACCTGAAAATGCTTTTGTGGGACATGACTCAGACTTGGCAATGTATTTGAAAACTATGATGTTTTGTACTAAACTATGTTGCTTCCGCACACTCAAACTTGGTTTGTAATATTCTAAATTTAACTCTGATGGATGTAATCCGAATGCTACTTGTGAAATGTTGTAACAGATGATGTGTTGTGTTGAATCATTACGATCTTGGTTTGTATGTCGAGAGTTGGTTGAAATCCTTCGTGATTTCCGGACTACCGGGATTATGGGAGCTTAAGTACAGGAATTTGATCGCTTCGGTGATTATTTTTGTATTTACGTTCTTATGATTTGGTCGGTTCTGTTACAAATGTTCCTCTGAAACTAGCGGGATAACACAAAATATCCAAGCCAACTAGTGGCAAAGGGTAACTAGAAAAGTTTCTTAGTTCGATGGAAGACCAACGCAAAAAACGGAATGCGAACAGGAGCTCAAACGAGCAAACGACAGACAAAAGCGAGCTGTAAATTCAAGCGGCTTGGACCGGAAAAACACCTGGAAATTCTAGCACAGAGAGAGCTACTGAAATATGCTCGGCACTGCAGGGAACAAACTGGACTAGCCAATTAGGAGCGGCATCAGCTGCCTATGCAAGCTGTGCGGTTGGATAAATTGCCCTTGCAGCTGAGCAGAGCACCACACGCAAGTGCTTGAAGCAGGATCAAGCAACGAAGAGAGAAAAACAGATGCAAGAAGCTATAACTTTTTGACCAATCAAAATTGATTTTTTTTTATTTTAATATTTTTTTGGAAACTAATTTTAAATCTAACACGGTCGGTTTCTTTTAAACTAACACTTTTGGCCGTGTCTATTGCCCTGGCGTGGCCAAATGCCTGTGCCGCGTCATGCATGGTGGCGCGGCAGCGGGCTGACGTGGCGGCGATCGGAATCGCTGACCGGTGACGTGGCAGGGCTCTGCCGCGCCCTGATCCGTAGCGCGGCAGAGGCGAATAAAACCCCCGCCGCGTCCCTCGTCCGCCAGTGGCCGAGCAGCCGCTGTTGCTCGAGCAGCGCCGCAAGGCCGCCTAGCCGCCGCGGCCGCGTCCGGCCGCGCCAGCCCGCCGCCGAGCATGCCGGCCGCCGCGGCCGTGTCCCGCCCACGCTATCCAGCCCGCCGTCGAGCACGGCACGGCCGCCATGCCCGCACGTCGACGCGCCACCCCCTCTGGCCACGCACGGCGGCTGCCCGCCAAGGCCTGCGCCCGCGCCTCCCAGCCCGGTCTAGCGCGCTGCAGCGAGGTACTCCCCTAATATAGTTAGTATAGTTAATAAAGTTAGTAAAATTATTAAAGTATAGTTAGTAAAGTTAGTTAGTTTAGTTAGTATAGGTAATATAGTAAGTTAGTATAGGTAGTAAAGTTAGGTAGTTTAGTTAGTACAGTTATTGAGTCTAGTTATACATTGTATTTAGTCTAGTTATACATTGTATTTAGTCTAATTAGTTGTTGTAGTTAACCTGGTATAGATGTTAATATTAGATTAGTTAGTATAGTTATAGTTAGAATATGTATTAATATTACTATGGACATTACGTACGACGATTTCGACGACTTGATGAAGTTTTTTGAAATGCTTTTACAGATGAATTTGTTGTGTTAGAGTTTTATATGGAGGAAGTGTTAGGAGAGAAGATGGTATGTTTGAGGATATGGAAGAAGAATTGGAATGGTTTGATGAACCTCCTAGCTTCAACGACCTTTGTGTCCGTTTGAATGCAAAGTTTGGCAGCGATTTCACACTGAAGGGGAGGTTTAATACTAGGAAGACCAGGGCACACTATGTCCTCATCCTTGCGCGACCCTGCTCACTGGTCCCGCTACACTAGGGTTCTCCAAGGTTCCAATGTGCCCGTGGCTGAGGTGGTGGTGGAGAATGGGTACATGATGCAGGGTGTTCAGGACGACCTGTCCATTGATGGGTTTGAAGGCAATGACCAAGAATTAGGGATCGAATGGGAAGCAACTCAGGATAACATGGATTTGGACGGTCAGTGGACGCAGTGGCAGTTTCATTCAACTGCAGTAGGTTGTATAAGCAATGACTTCGATGTGAATGATTTCGAACGAGAAGAGGAGGAGCAGGAGGAGGAGGACAGGATCGGTGATGTAGTTAGCAGTGATTCAGACGATTCTGATGATGACCAAGGAGGTACAGATGCTATGCCAACACCAGCTGATGTCATGCCAGTACCGGTTCATACTATGTCATTACCAGTACCAACTGAGGTTTTGCATGGTGTCTAGGCTCATGGTAGACTAGTGACAGATTTGGCTGCAGATGATACCCCCTATAATCCATGGGCCAGAATTAGCGAAGTGCGGCAGTATGTTCCATCACCACCTTACACAGCGACTGAGCTTAAGCAACTAAGGTCCAAGAACATACCTTTCAGGGACGTTTCGAACTATAGGGATGTCAGCATGACGGATATGACAGTTTATGACACTGGTCTCCAGATGTGTAGGAATTCATTGTACAACTATGAGAAAGAAACCCTTAGGAAGGGGATGATATTCAACACAATGTCAGAGATAAAACTCTTCCTTCAGGACTATGCTGTGTACTATCATAGGCCGTACACCGTCACTCATTCGGACCAGGAGTTGAGGTACCACGTGATATGCAAAAATGGTTGTATGTGGAGGTTAAATGCACGAAAGAGACAGAGTGATGGCAAGTGGAGGATAACTAAAGTTGTCGAACCCCACACTTACCTAGACAATAGAGGGAAGGAAAATCATCAGCAGCTCACTGCACGTTACCTTGCCCATCGTATATTGGGGCTCGTTGATGACAATAACGACATCTCGGTGTCTTCTTTACAACAGTCCATATCTGGATTTGTTATGTACGATGTGACATATGGAAAGGCTTGGCGTGCTAAGCAAATTGCTCTGACGATTCGATAGGGTACTTGGGAGGAAGCATACAACAGGGTGCCCCGCATCTAATGTGCAATGCATTACTACAACCCTGGCTTGAAATGGTTTGTGGACACTGAAGGGATGTTTTTTCGGGACCCATTGAGGCATGTCCTCTATCGTGTGTTCTGGTCGTTCGCGCAAACGGAACATGCATTTTAGTTTTGTCGGGCAGTCGTACTTGTTGATGGCACTTTTCTGACAGGAAAGTACAGGGGCACCTTGATGATGGCTGCTGTTGCTGATCCTAAGGACCAGATAGTATCCATGGCTTTTGCTTTGGCAGAGGGAGAGAATAATGAATCGTGGCCATGGTTCATGCGACTTCTACATGTGCAAGTGCTTGGCCCAACACGCACTATATGTTTGATCTCGGACCATCATGAAGGGTTTCTTAATGCTGCAGCTGAGCATATAGATGGGTTCCCGCCTCTAGTACATAGATGGTGCATGAAACACTTTGCCGCTAATTTCTGGCGGCGTCAGCAGAAGCAGGAGGTATGTGACAAGGTAAAGGCTCTATGTTGTGTACGTACAGAGCACCAGTTCAAGGAGACAAAGAGAGAACTAGACAAGATGGTAAATGTAGCGGGAAAGGCCTGATTAGAGACGCAGATGGAACAAAAGGCTCAGTGGACGTTAGCATATGACGAGGGGGGTTTCAGGTATGGCATCTTGACCACTAACTCCTTGAAGTCCTTCAACCGTGTATTCATCGGAGTTTGATCGTTGCCTGTGTCTAGAATTGTCGAGTTCTCCTTTCATAAGTGCAACGAATATTTTGTGAAGAGGTGGAAACTTGCGCAGAGGAATATAGCTGAGCAGAGGCATTTTGGAAAGGCCAGAGCTGAACATTTGAAGGAGGCCGAGGAATTGGCCAAGCAGCACACCGCCGAGCCATATGGACCCCGTCGCCATATCTTTTGTATACGGGGCAAGGGTGGCACAAGCTTGGGCGGCGAACGTTATGGTGGACAAAACTACTGAGTTGATCTTGAAAAGGTAGAGTGTAGTTGCAACGTCCCTCAGATCATGCATGCCCCTTGCTCTCATATGATCACGGTCTGTAGGGTTCGCGGGTACAACTATGAGGGTCTGCCATATATGTCACCCTTTATCTCCGTTCGAACACCGTTAGTATTTAGGAGATGAACTTCGAGCCATACCTTGACCCGACATAGTGGCCACCTTATAATGGTTATGACTACGTGCCACATCCAGATCTAATGAAGGTATGGAAGGGTAGGAGGAAGAAGAAGCGACTCAAGGGGGACATGGATGCTATGTGAGGGTACGGCGAAGACATGTACGGTGGGGGAGACTTCAATGAGACCTGTGGCAGGAATCTTTGCTCCGTTTATAAACAATCTGGCCACAAGGCTAGCCGGCATAGAAGACGAGGGCAGCAGGTGATTTCATATTGTGTTCGTATTGCATAACAAGAAGTTAAAATTTTGCAATGCTACATAATGTTAATCTGAATATTATTAATTTAAATACTCTAACCCTTTGTTTATCAATTTGTAATAGGATAGCCCCTCCCACGCTGCACCAGCTATACCCCCTTCTCGAGGTGGAGTACGACGACCCCCTTCTTCCACCTTATATTCTTGGGACTTAGTTCATTATGTTGAACTTATGTCGAATGAATATTGTCACCGAAAACTTGCAGACTCATAAACCAATGAAAATGTTATGTGGCAACTTGTCATCCATTTATTTGCTTCATGTTTGTTTCAACTTGCGCACAGTCGCGGCAGCACTTATAGTTTTGTACAGCACCGACAACAACTCAATTGAAGCTAGATGTTGCATGTCCGTGTCACTACCGCACCATGGTCTATGGTACGTCACTTGTCGTAGACTCTAGCATGGCAGAACCTAGGCTATGGCATGGCCGAACCAGTGGGCTATGACGTTGTATTCGAGATAATTTCACCCGATTACGTTTGTCGGTGTTTTGGACCGGCGGGTCCTCAACCAACTAGTAAATTTGTACTGCGTGTTCCCAATTCTGGATGGTGATGCAAAGAGACACAAGGTTTATACTGGTTCGGGTAATAGGTACCCTACGTCCAGTTTGAGAGTTCGATCTTGTATTCCTTGCACCGAAATGCTCATAGTAGGGGGTTACAAGCAGGGCGAGAGAGGGAGCTAGTCCCAGGTCTCTATGTGGGGCGGAGTGGATTGCTTGAGATGCTGATCTCAGGCCATGGGAAAGCTCGAGCATTCGTCTGTGCGTTCATGTGCGAGTTCGTCGCGTGAGCCTAGGTCTAATCGCCCGCGTCCCCTCCGGAACGGCCCTGGTCCCTCCCTTTTATAGTTGAAGGGGGATGAGGGTAATACATTCGCTAGCTACATGGTGTCGTGCGGACGGAGGCGGCATGTCCGAGCCCTGTAGCCTGTTCCTGTGGCGGTGTGGCCGACGGAGTGGTCCATCCTTGAAGTACTGGGGTGACGCGCCGGTCACATCCGATCCTGTGCGTCGTGGGAGCTCCAGGGTTACCTCAAAGCGAGCGTGGCGGTCGGCGTGTAGGTCACTGTGTGTTGACTGCATGAGAAGCCGAGGCTCAGTTGGTGCCAAGGCCAAACCACCGTGGGTGTCTCGACAGACATGAATCCTGAGGTTGCCGAGACCCTGATGTAGATTGCCGAGGCTAGGAGGGAACAGTTGGTCTCGTATGCTAATTCCGAGGCTATGGTGACCCGGACTAGACTCCCCATGCCGCGTTGTCTTTGGGGCGGGGGTTACGTGGCACAGTGTAGTGCGGGCACTGATCGTGGGCACATCACCAGAACATAGTGGCTGGTAATCCCAGCCACGCCCTGTCCTAGTCGGTATGGCGTTGATGCGACTCCTTGTCCCGTTGGCCACTCTATGGTGTTGAGCCATCATCTGGCTGAGATTGCAGGAGTGGTTGGCGCATTAATGAGATGTGACGCGCTGTCGGGAAGACTGGTCGAGGCAGGAGCGATGGGTTATTGCCGAGCCGGCCTCGAGCGATACGGAGAATCGCTGTCTCGTTCGAGGCTGTACGCGTGGGGCCTCGAGTGAGACAGAGAATGGGTTCCTTGTCGAGGCCTCCCGTGAGAGGCCTCACGCGAGGCAGAGATTTGTCAGGTAGTCGAGACCTCTCGTGCGAGGCCAAAGGCGAGGCGGAGAGCTGGTGGGCTTGGATGGGGCCGGTGGTTAACCAACGGCTTACCTTCTGGCTTTGTTTTTTATGGGGTTGAAATGGTTCTTTTGATATACGCTCGGGGTACCCCATTTTATGCACCCGATAGTACCCCCGAGCCTTAGGGAGAGCGTGAGCGCTCTTCTTGAGGTTTTGACGAGGCTTGACTTGCGGTAGCTCCTGGCGAGATGGTGTTTTGTACTTCGAGGCCTCAGTGGGTGCACGCGAGCGCACCCGCCGGGTTTAGCCCCTGAGGCCCTAGGGGAGTGGATTCATTCCCCCAGGGTCTTTTTCTCACGTTGAGCGAGAGATTTTATTGCATTTGCCGAGCCCACAAGTGCGAGTTCGGGTCGTGGGGTTTCGGCAAGGTCGCAAGAAGGGCTCCTGAGCCTCCGCACAGAGCGAGAGGGCGATCAGGAGCTCCCCTGACTTTTTGTACGACCCTCACGCTTCCTTTTTGCTCGGAAGAAGGGGGGTGATATGCCAGGCTACCCTCGGTGGGCGCGAGCGGTGACACTTCCGATGAGCTGTTATCGGGTAGTCCAAGTGGAGGCCCATGCCCCGTTCGCTAGGGGTCGGCTAGCGGTCTAGAGATGCTCTCCAAGAGTACTAGAGGGTTTCTCTAGTGGGTGCCGGGGCCATTCATTGGGCCCCATTCGGAGACCTCCCTACCGATCTCGGACATGACTTAGGATGACCCGAGCGATCGTTTGCTTGGGCCTTGGCCATACATGGGCTCGCCTATAGTCGTCCCTAACTCTATTGCCCTAGGGTGGCTGTCGAAACTCTAGGGGGCCCAGCCTTCGAACCCCTGGACCATAACGGGCTCGATGCCCTTTATCGTGTTTTTAACAAAACTTCTAGCGTGAGCTTAGGTCGCTTGTCTTTGTCTTGGGTGTAGGAGGAGCCCCCGAGCCTCCGCATGGAGCAAGAGGGCGGTTAGGGGTTCCCCTGACTTTTTTGTTTGACCCTCACACATCCTTTTCGTTCGGACGGAGTGGTTGTTTGCTGAGCCATTCGGGTGCGAGCCTAGGTCGCTAGGTCTCGACAAGGTTGTAGGAAGAGCCCCCTAGCCTCTGCACAGAACGAGAGGGCCGTCGGGAGTTCCTTAGCTTTTTGTACACCCCTCGCGCGTGAGGGTTTGTTTGCCGAGGCCCCCTTGGGTGCGAGCCTGGGTCGCGGGGTCTCGGCATATCTATAGGAAGAGCCCCCTAGCCTCTGCATGGAGCGAAAGGGCCATCAGGAGCTCCCCTGGCTTTTTGTACGACCCTCACGCTTCCTTTTCGCTCGGAAGAAGGGGTTGTTTTGCCAAGCCCCCTCGAGTGCGAGCTGGGGTCACTAGGTCTCGGCAAGGTTGCAGGAAGAACCCCTTAGCCTCTGCACAGAGCAAGAGGGCCGTCAGGGGTTCCCCTGGCTTTTTATATGACCCTCGCGCTTCCTTTTTGCTCGGAAGGAGGGGTGGAATGTGCCAGGCTACCCTCGGTGGGCACGAGCGGTGTCACTTCTGGTGAGCTGTTATCGGGTAAGTCCGAGTGGAGGCCCGTGCCCCGTTCGCTGGGGGTCGGCTAGTGGTCCAGAGACGCACTCCAAGAGTACCAGAGGGTTTCTCTAGTGGGTGCTGGGGCCGTTCATTGGGCCCTGGTGGCTCGGTGCCTCCCTACGGTGGGATCCCATTCGAAGACCTCCTGCTGGTCTCGGACATGACTTTGGGCGTCCCAAGCGTTTCGCTTGCTTGGGTCTCGGCCCCGTATGGGCTCGCCCATGGTCGTCCCTGACTCTTTTGCCCTGGGGCGGCTGTCGAAACCCCTAGGGGCCCAGCCTTCGAACTCCTGGACCATAATGGGCTCGGCGCCTCGTTCCTTCGTTTGAAAGGAATAGGGTGGGGGGATATCTCCCCCATCGGCTCGACAATGGCCGGCGCGCCTTTTGAGGCGATTTTCCTAGGGAGGCAGAACGATGCCTGCCGTTGCTGCGGTTGGACACGACATGGTGTTAGTGGATAGGACGTAACTATTCCCGCGATTAACGAGGAAAAGGTGGGCACGTGGGCGGTAAAATCGAATTGGGATTAACCACACCGGATCTGGGGGAAACTTCTCTGATTTCATCGCCCGTCCATTTCGCCTTCACCCTGCATAAATATGCAATGAGCCTCACCCCTCCCCACCTTACCTTGCCTGCATTAGCTCTGCCCCCATTGAGTCGTCGCTAGAGCAGCGAGCACCAGGAAGAAGAAGGGAGAAGGGCGAGCAAGAGAGAGAGAGAGAGAGAGACAGAGAGACAGACTCACTACCGCATTTGAACCCTCCACCGCACTCATGGCCGGCGACATCATTGTCATTGAGGTGGACCCTTGGGATCCATCCGACGTCACTGTGGAGATGCTTCAGTCGCTCATCGACAGCGGACTCCTTCATCCGGTGACTGACCCCAACAGGCCGGAGTGGATCACTCCATCAGGTGAGCCGGAGCCGAGGCCTCATGACGGTTACGTCGTGAGCTTTGTGTCCTTTCACGAGCATGGCCTCGGCGTCCCGGTGGACCGATTCATGCGGGCGCTCCCACACTACTATGGCGTGGAGCTCCACAACTTCAACCCTAATTCTATCGTGCAGGTGGCCATCTTCGTCGCTGTCTGCGAGGGGTATGTGGGGACTGCTCCCCATTGGGAGTTGTGGCTCTATCTCTTCTGGGCGGGGCATACCACCAAGCTGACGGGCACGTCAGGCATGAGGAAGGCAGTGAGGGCCAGCGGCTACACTCTCCAAGTGCGCCAGGACCGTCAGCACCTCTCCATCCTGGCCCAGCTCACATCAACCAATCGTCGATGGTACACGAGCTGGTTCTATCTCCGCAACGACGACGACAGACTTCCCCCCTACACTTGGGAGCTGCCCAGAGAGGTGGAAGTATGGTGTCCCGAGGAAGGATCAGCCCAAGCTGCAGCCGCTCCGGGAGGGGCTGCAGAGGCTATAGGACCGCTGCCTTACTATGGCTGTGGTCGTGGCCGCCTTCCTCCACCAGAGGGTGCTACCACTGATGGCTCAGTGGTGGCATCTATTCGAGATGAGGCCAGATGAGCCGATCGTAGGCATCCGGACGTCTACCTCTGCCCTCTCCGATGAGGAAATTCTTCGTTGGGTGAGGGAGACGGTGGATGCGAAGCTAAGGAGCGGTGGTCTGACCACCCTCGTGATGCGTCCGTCACGGGGGTTCCTCTCGTTGGTAAGTCGCACGCCGCTGCAGCCCTTGAGCCCTCTCTGTTTCTCATCATTTCTCATTCCCTTATGCGCGTTCGCCGTTCCTGCAGGGGATGAGGGACGTGCGAGCCTCCTCGCCGCCTAGTCCCAAGGACACGAGGCATCGGGCGATCAACCGAGCGCATGCTGAGGCATAGAAAAAGCGGAAGGATGCCAAGGTGTCGAAGCGCACGAAGCAGATCCTTGCGCGCGAGAAACTAGATGAGCGTCGCCGGTAGCAAAGGAAGGACGGCCTCCTGTTGGAGGAGTCCCCGTTGCCATCGCTATCGATGGATGCCTCGGACGGAGATGATGAGGGCAAGATGGGGTAGGGTCCCCTAGACCATCTCCCTGACATAGGGGAGACAGTGCCCAGGGCATCGGCAAGTAGCCCGGCGCTCCCAGGGGGAGGAGGAGGAGCTGTCTCGGGGTCAGCAATCACCCGCCCTAGGGCCAAGGCCGACACACCCAAGGTGCGGGCGCTGGGCAAGCGTGCTGTCAGCCCGGTGGGCTCGACTGCAGTAGTGGAGCAGGTGGCGGCAGGGGTGACGCAACTACCCCCGCAGAGGGCTGAGGGGGCACCGGGGTCCGTTGAGGACCAGCCGGCGCCGGCGGATACAGAGGCCATGCCTCTACAACCGCCTTTGTGGATGAGGGTTGCCATGCCAAAGTGGTTGCAGCCTCGCTCGAGGTAAGCGTATTTTTGGCAGAGCCATAGCGTTTTTGCATTCGTTCTTCGGTCTCGTGCTGACCCTGCAAGTGTTCTATTCTTAGTTGGAAGCGACCTGCAGAGGTGCCTACTTTGGTGCCCCTTAAGGCGCTCAAGGTGAACCCCAGTTCCACCGCCTACTGAGTGGTGGAGGCGCAAGCCGCCCTACAACATGGCGCGGCGTCGGCAAGGGCCGACCCAAAGGAGCCAGCCACCCAAGGAGGGGCTGCTGAGGCGGCCCCGACATGGACGGGGGAGGGAGCACCTACGCCCCTTGAGGGCGAGGCCCATGAGTCAGATGGGGCCGAAGTGCCCTCGGTTGCCGAGGCCGCCGAGGTCGAGGCCCCTTTGGTCTTTGAGGCCAAGGTGGCGGAGGACGGGGCGCCCAGGACCATCAAGGCCGCTGTGACGGGCGTCGGAGCCCCCACGACCACCGAGGCCATGATGGCGGAGGTCGGAGCCCCTAGGACCACCGAGGCCACGATGGCGGAGGCCAGAGCCCCTAGGACCACTGAGGCCGATGTGATCGCAGTGAGGCCGTCGGCCCAGGAAGTGGAGATGAAGGCGGTGGAGGCCTCGGTGGCACCCTTAGTTCAAGGCCCGCCGTCGTTGTGGGAGAGTGCCTGAGAGGTGGAGGTCCTTCCGATCTCCTTCGACGATACTTCCTAGGCACAGGAGATGGCTGACGCCGAGGTGGCCGGCATCGTGGAATAGCTGGTTCTGACCCTAGGCGAGGGAAGCTCGGCCCTCACGCGGGTACGACCCAAGCCCCGTGGGTGGGATCACCCGTGTGTCCTGTGGCAGAGCCAGGACGACCCTGAGGTGGAGCCTCTATTCGCCCTCGAGGACGCGGCCGAGGGCGGGCGTAGGGACACCTTCGAGCAGTAGCACCAGCTGGTGGAGCGGTCACTATGGACGGCGCTGTCTGTGGTGGCCGACGATCTACCCAGGGTTGCCTAGGTTCGTGCTTTCTTTTCTCACACGGTGTTGTCTTTTTTCGAGTTTTCTTGTAGGGATTGACCCCTGTTCTGTTTCCCCCAGGAGCTCAAGACCCGGTCCCTTGGGAAGTCAGTCTTTCTTCGGCGGGAGAGGGATGTCTGGGATCAGCTTCAGTGGCAGAAGGGCCTTCTTGCCGGCGCCAACGAGCTCCTATCGGCACGGAGCGTAGAGGTGGAGGACCTCTGCCTTCATTGTGCCAATGCGAAGGTTGAGGCGGCCACGGCCCTGGAGCAGGTCACCCCTCTGGCGGCGTGGGTCAAGGAGTTGGAGGAGGAGCTCACCCGCGTGGCCGGTGATCTGGATGCCTTTAGGTCCCGAGTCGAAGAAGCCACGACCTTAGGCAAGGCTCTTGCTAGGCAGCTAGGAGCGGAGCAGAGTGTGCACCAGCTGATGAAAGGCACCTTAGATGAGGCCCTTACGGTGGTTGAGGCCTCCTGGGCCGAGGCTGTGGTCTAGAGGGGAAAGGCCGAGGGTGAGTCCTATTCCCCTCGTTTTATTCGCTTTTCTTTTATTCGCCCCCTAATTCTCTAGTGTGATGCAGAGCTAGGGAGAGAGGCTTCTAGGGCAGCCGAGGCTACTCGGGTCGAGGCCTGACGCTAGGAGCAGAAGGCCAAGGGTGAGTCCTGTAGGCTTCCGTCCCTCTTTGGCTTGTTTTCCTTTGCGCTCAACCCCATTCTGTTTCTTGTGGCACAGAGTCGGAGGTGGAGGTCACCCGGGCAGCCAAGGCTTCCGTCGTAGTGTAGGCAGTGCTTGAGACTGAGATTGGGGAGCACGATGCGTTGAAGGGTGCCACTCGTACCGCCTGCGTGGCCCTGGGGTCGAGGGGGTTTAGTCAGGTAGCTCCCTTGGGAGCCGTCTGATTGCATTGAGCGGTCAAGTGCGCGAGCGGCTTCGAGGAGCGCTGCATATGGGCGTCAAGCGCGCGCTGGCCGTCATCACCTCGCACTACATCGGCGTTGACATCCAAGCCATCAGCGATGGCTATGTCCTGCCCGATGATGACGAGGAGGCCAACGCGGCAGTCACAAAGCTGATGGAGACAGCGGAAGGCCCCGGCACGGCGCTGGCAACGTTGTTCGAAGAGGAGGTGGTCCCTCCCCCGCCGTCTGCCGATGCTAGAGGCCCTGAGCCTTGACTTGGACCCAAGAGGCCATGTAAATAGAATAGGGATTAACCTTGTATTGTGATGCTTGTGGTCGTCGAGGCCTCTTTTTAAAGTACTCATGTTTCTTAGTCGTTTTTCTTGTGTTTCTGAGCCTCTGCCCTCTGTTGTCTCTAATCATATTTCTTTTGCAAAAAACCTCCTTGGAACCTAAGCCATCCCTTGGGCGAAAGGTGGTGAGGGAGTGCCATAGCTCGGGGGCATAGGCCGTCTCACGACTCTACCGGCCTTCTATCCCTGGAATAGACTTTTCGGTCCTTGGGTTTTTTACAACCGATTCATCAGAGCATGCTAGAGAGTTTGGCGTAGGAATTTTTTCAAAAAACGACTTAGAAAAAGGTGCATGGGACTTAGGGGGGAGTCCCCCATCTAGCCCCCGAGGGAGGCTCGGTTCTACAAAGGTAGAGCCGAGTCTCCCTTACGGTGTTATCATATTGCCGAGACCCACGATGGGCTCGGGGGGTTTCTCGAAAAATTAGAACAACTAAAGAACGCTTCTCAATTGTATTCCGAGAAACAATATACACAATGCTTGGAAATTTAAGGGTAAAAGTGACATAGCTATTCTATGTTCCAAGCGTTGGTGAAGATTTTGCCCCTCTCGTTGGCTAGCTTGTAGGTCCCAGGCTTCAGCACTTGGGCGACGATGTACGGTCCTTCCCATGGTGGGGTGAGCTTGTGGTGGCCCTTGTTGCTCTATGTCAGCCTCAACACGAGGTCGCCTACCTTCAAGTCTCGGCTTTGAATGCACCGGGCCTGATAGTGCCGTAGGGCTTGCTAGTATTTGGCCGAGTGCAGCAGCGCGACGTCTCGGGCTTCCTCCAGTTGGTCGAGGGCATCCTCGCGAGTGGTGTGGTTGCTTTGCTCGTTGTAGGCCTGTAGCCTTGGGGAACCATATTCCAAGTTAGTGGGGAGGATGGCCTCGGCTCCATAGACCAGGAAGAAAGGTGTGAACCCCGTGGCTCGGCTTGGAGTGTTCCTCAGGCTCCAGATGACCGATGGGAGTTCAGCGAGCCATTTCTTGCCAAACTTCTTCAACCGGTTGTAAATTCTTGGCTTGAGGCCTTGTAGGATCATGCCGTTGGCACGTTCCACTTGGTCGTTGGTCCTTGGGTGTCCTACGTCCGACCAGGCCACACGGATGTGGTGGTCGTCGTAGAACGTCAAGAATTTTTTGCCGGTGAACTGTGTCCCATTGTCGGTGATGATGGTGTTAGTGTTTTCCTAAACGGTAAACGGTAAACAGTCGGTCACCTACCATTTAGCCATTATTCGGGCAAAACGTCCCATTAAACGGGGTAAACGGCCAATTAAACGGGGTAAACGGATGATTAAACGGAAACGGTGCACCACCGTATAGCATTTACACGGTGTTTAAATGGGCTAAACAACCGTTTAGGTGAACAGTGGGTGTTAGGGACTCCGAACCTGTGGATAATGTCTGTGAAGAATAGCACTGCTTGCTCAGATTTGATTTGACTGATCGAACGAGCCTCGATCCATTTGGAGAACTTATCGATTGCTACCAGTAGATGGGTGTAGCCCCCGGGGGCCTTCTGCAGAGGCCTGACCATGTCGAGCCCCCACACAGCAAATGACCATGTAATGGGGATGGTTTGGAGGGCCAGGGCCGGGAGGTGCGTCTGCCGAGCATAGTACTAGCATCCCTTGTAGGAACGTACTAACTTGGTGGCGTCAGCAACCGCCGTCGGCCAGTAGAATCCTTGGCGGAAGGCGTTTTCGATGAGCGTCTGAGGCACCTGCGTGCAAGTCCCAAAGTAGGGACTGGCCTACCTCGGTGGTGATGCATCGTTGGAGGACGCTAGATGGACTTCGCTTGTACAACTCGCCATTACAGAGGATGTAAGTTTTGGCTTGTCGTGCAAGTCATCGGGCTTTGGTCCCATCACTAGGAAGCTCTCCCTAAGTGAGCCAATCAAGGAACGAGACTCACCAGTCCATGTCCTGGTTAGTCTGGGGAGGCCCGGTGTCGACTTCCATGACCTCAGGCTTGGCCGAAGGAGTCTCGACAGCAGAGGGGGCATCAAGCCCCTCGGTGGGTTTGGCCGGTGGGCCCTCTTCCGCTGCCGAGGCTTGTGGAGGTCCCTGGCAAAGACATTCGGGGGGACCGGTGCCCATGCCAAGGCCATCTTTGCTAGTTCATCGGTGGCCTCGTTGTACTTCCGCGTGATGTGGTTGAGTTCGAGACTGTCGAACTTGTCTTCTAGGCGACGTACCAACTTGCAGTACGCCTCCATTTTGGGGTCGAGGCAGTTCAACTCCTTCATGACTTGATCAACGACGAGCTGTGAGTCGCTCCGGACGTCGAGGCGCCATACCCCAAGTTCGATGGCGATTTGCAAGCCGTTGACGAGAGCCTCGTACTCGGCCGCATTGTTGGAGGCGGCGAAGTGGAGCCGCACCATGTAGTGCATGTGTACTCCGAGGGGCGAGATGAAGAGCAGACCCACGCCTGCCCCAGTCTTCATTAGAGATCCGTCGAAGTACATGGTCCAGCACTCTGTCTGAATTTGAGCTGGTGGCAGCTGGGTGTTGATCCACTCTACTACAAAATTGGCCAAGACCTGAGACTTTATTGCTTTCCAAGGCGCAAAGGTCAGGGCTTCCCCCATGAGTTCAATGGCCCCACTTGGCTATCCTACCCAAGCCTCTTGATTATGGATTATCTCTCCCAAGGGGAAAGATGACACCATGGTTACTAGGTGAGACTCGAAGTAGTGACGCAGCTTGCGCCGAGCCAGGACTATGGTGTAGATCAACTTCTGGATGTGGGGGTATCATGTTTTGGTCTCAGAGAGCACTTCGCTGATGAAGTAGACTGGTCGTTGGATAGGTAGAGCATGCCCCTCTTCCTATCTCTCTACTACTACAGCAGCGCTGACCACTTGGGTTGTTGCGGTGACATAGAGTAAGAGGGCCTCGTCTCTGGCCGGCGGTACCAGGATGGGAGGATTAGTGAGCAGTGCTTTGAGCTTGGTGAGGGCTTCTTCGGCCTTGGGGGTCCAAGAAAAGCGTTCGGATTTTCTCAAGAGGCAGTACAGAGGCAAGCCTTTTTCACCGAGTCACGAGATAAAGCGGCTCAGGGCCGCAAGGCATCCCATGACCCTCTGCACTCCCTTGAGGTCTCGGATTGGTCCCATGCTGGTTACGGTCGATACCTTCTCCGGGTTGACTTCGATGCCGTGTTTCGAGACAATGAATCCTAAGAGCATGCCTCGGGGGACTCCGAACACACACTTCTCGGAATTGAGCTTGATGCCCTTCTCCCTAAGGCATTTGAAGGCTATCTCTAGGTCATAGATGAGATCCCCGGCCCTTCTGGACTTGACCACTATGTCATCTACATAGGCCTCGACGGTTCGCCCAATGTGGTCGCCAAAGACCTGGGTCATGCACCGCTGGTATGTGGCCCCTGTGTTTCTGAGGCCGAAAGGCATAGTCACATAGTAGTACATGCCAAATGGGGTGATGAAAGAAGTCACGAGCTGGTTGGACTCTTTCATCTTGATTTGATGGTAACTGGAATACGCATCAAGGAAAGATAGGGTCTTGCATCCCGTAGTGGAGTCAATGATTGGATCGATTCGAGGTAATGGGAAGGGGACTTTCGGATAGGCTTTATTCAAACCGGTGTAGTCTACACATATCCTCCACTTCCCACTTTTCTTCTTGACCAACATGGGGTTAGCCAACCACTCTAGATGGGATACTTCCTTAATGAATCTGGTCGCCAAGAGCTTCTGCACCTCCTCGCTGATGGTCCTGCATTTTTCCTCATCGAATCGGCGTAGGCGCTGCTTCACTGGCCTAGAGCCAGCCCAAATGTCCAAGGCATGCTCGGCGACCTCCCTCGGTATGCCCGACATGTCTGAGGGACTCCACGCGAACATATCGGCATTCGCAAGGAGAAAGTCGACGAGCATGACTTCCTATTTGATGTCGAGAGTGGCGCTGATCCTCAGTGCCCGGTCGTCGGGGCAGGCGGGGTCAACTGGGATGAGCTTGATGGCCTCCGCGGGCTCGAACATCCTAGCGTGATGCTTGGAGTCAGGCGCCTCGCTGCCGAGCCAGTCGAGGTTGGCGATGAGGGTCTCGGCCTCCACAAGAGCCTCGGCGTACTCGATGCACTCGACGTCGTAGTCGTATGCATGTTCATACATGGACTCAATCGTGATGACGCCGTTGGGACCCGGCATCTTGAGCTTGAGGTAGGTGTAGTTGGGGACTGCCATGAACTTGGCGTAGCACGGTCACCCCAGGATGGCATGGTAGGTTCCCCTAAATCCAACCACCTCGAAGGTAAGGACCTCCTTGCGGTAGTTGGAGGGGGTGCCGAAGCAAATGGGAAGGTCGATGCATCCAAGGGGTCGCGTGTGTTTCCCTGGCATGATGCCGTGGAAAGGCGTGGCGTCACCCCGGAGCCTCGACCGATCGATCTCTAGGAGCTCTAGGGTGCTGGCATAGAGGATGTTGAGGCCGCTGCCTCCGTCCATCAACACCTTGGTGAGCTGGGTGTTGCCCACGATCGGGTCGACAATGAGCGAGTACTGCCCAAGATTCAGGACATGGTCGAGGTGGTCATCTCGATCAAAGGTGATCGCCTCCCGAGACCAGTCGAGGTATCAGGGAGTGGCCACCTTGACTGAGAAGACCTCTCAGCATTCCTTCTTTCACTGGCGCGCCGTAAGGCATGCCGAGGGTCCGCCAAAGATCATGAAGGCATTGTGCACCTCGGGGAACCCGTTGTCCTTGTCATCGTCCCGGTCACCGGTGCCTTTCTGCTTAGCGGCATCGTCAGGGAGCCCGAGCTTGGTGTAGTAACGCCGCAACATGGAGCAATCCTGGAGGGCATGCTTTACCGGGCCCT
This sequence comes from Miscanthus floridulus, assembly GCF_019320115.1. Classification (NCBI taxonomy): domain Eukaryota; kingdom Viridiplantae; phylum Streptophyta; class Magnoliopsida; order Poales; family Poaceae; genus Miscanthus; species Miscanthus floridulus. The sequence goes on from NC_089580.1 coordinate 23,106,728, forward strand.
GGTGGTAAGGGCAGGGTTTCTTAAGCATGTCATTGAAAGGCCTAGGGCCCCTAGGGCCTTAGGGATTCTTGCGTTCTGCGGCCATGACCAGATCGGCCTCAAGGACAGCCTGCTTCCCCTAGCAACCCTTTTTCTTTCTCTTGGGGAGGTGGGGAGCCGAGGCCTTGGGGGCCTCATCCCTCTGCTTCCCCTTGGCGTCGTTCTTGGGGAAGATGGCCCCAATAGCCTCTTCGCCCGAGGTGAAGTTGGGGGCGATATCGAGGAGCGCGGTAGCCGAGCGTGGCATGTTACGGCCTAACTCTCGGACCAAGTCTTGGTAGGTGGTGCCAGAGAGGAAAGCCAGGACGATTTCTGAGTCGCCGATGCTAGGAAACTCGGTGCACTATTTAGAGAAGCGCCGGATGAAGTCTCGAAGAGACTTGTCTAGTTTCTAGCGATAGCTCTTAAGGTCCTAGGAGTTTCTAGGGCACACGTATGTGCCCTGGAAATTCCCGACGAAGATCCTAACCAAGTCGCGCCAGTCGTGGATCTGTGAGGGAGGAAGGTGCTCGAGCCAGGCTCGCGCCGAGTTTGATAAGAGCAAGGGGAGGTTGCGGATGATGAGCAGGTCATTGTCTGCGCCACCTAACTGACAAGCCAGGCGGTAATCGGTAAGCCAAAGTTCGAGATTGGTCTCACCGCTATACTTTGTGAGGTTGGCTGGTTGCCGAAACTGGGCCGGGAAATGAGCAGCGCGGATGGCTCTGCTGAAGACTCGAGGGCCAGGTGATTCAGGAGAAGGACTGCGGTCCTCCTCACTGTCATAATGGCCACCTCGGTGCGGATGGTAGCCCCTGGTGGGCCCCTCATTGTCGTGGCATCGTCGCCTGCTGACCACCTCATGGTCTCCCTGCGCCTCGCGTTGGTTGCCGAGGCGGTCGAGCAGCAAGGGGACCCTGTGGGCTATTGGCGCCCGAGTGGGCTCGGGACATATCAAGGCCTCCCTATTCTACCGAGGTGGTGCCATGGGAAGGTTCGAGGTGCCCCCGCACCGTCGAGAGGCGGAACTCTCAGCTTGCTGCACCACGACGGTCTCGAGGAGATCCCGGAGCTCACCACGAACCTATCGCCCCTCCATGGTGGAGGGCTCGGGCATTGTGCAGACTAGCATTGCCATAGCCGCGACGTTTTGGCTAGCGCGATTGAAGATTGGGGGTTGCTCACTCCCTTCGTCATCGTTGATGCGGTGGTGCATGTCGTGGGCCCTATGTCGAGCTCCTCCACCCTTGCCACGTCCTCGCTGCTCCTGCTCGAGAGTGTCTCGAAGCTGCTGCAGGAGGAGTTGGTCTTGTTCGACCTTGGCCTGGAGCTCACGGAGCTGTTCTAGGTCCGGGCGTTGAGGTCGTGCGGGGGCGAGGTTCTTGTTCCGCGCTGTCGGCAGGACAACGCACGGAGGTGTGGCGGCGCCTGCACCCAGGCAAAGCAGGGAATGGCTCCCTACCCCCTCGTCCTCTTCGCCCATCCTCAGCATCCCGAGCCCAATGTGGAAGCAATTGCGAGTGGGGTCATAAGCACCTTTGTCGTCGGAGTCAGAGTAGTCGAAGTAGTAGTCGCTTGCGACCAAGAAGCAGCGCATGGTTTCAGGGTCGTGGAGTTTGGAGAAATCTACTTCGACCCATGCCTCGTCCTCCTCCGAGGAGTCAACATGGGTGTGGGTCGAAGCGGTGGTGTTGAAGTCAAGGGTGAAGCGCTGGCGGCATCCTGGGTGATCCGCATGAGCGGAAGCATAGGCATAAGCGTAGGAGGCAGCGGCATTTCTCAACCCGAAGGGATATGGGGATGGTGCCATTGCGGGGCTCTGCTCCACCGGAGTTAGCTCCTTAGGACGTGGTGGAGCGGAGCTTGATGTCGGGGCGTCGCCACACGCCGCCGCCGTTTTTCCCTTATCCAAGCTTAGGCTAGACAGGTCCCTGACCAGGGATCCTATGCCAACAGCTGGGCATGGGATGCCGATGGAGCATGGCGTGCCACCTTGAGCTTGGGCGGTGTCATGGTGGTCCTGCCCGTGTCGCGCTTGGCGAGCGCGATGAGAGCGGCCGCCCGGGCGTCGCCTGCGCGTAGGTTACCGGTGCGTGGCGTCATCGGCGGCTGGTGGGGCTTAGGGTGTTAGGAGCACCATGTCGTACTCAGATCCTAGAGGCATGAACTCTAGGCTCCCAAACTAGATCACCGTGCTGAGACGTAGTGGTCGTACGGGTCTGCCATCTGAAACTTGTTGGGATGACGAAGCTGACACGCAGAGGCCCCTACCTGGCGCGCCAACTGTTGGTGTTTTGGACCGGTGGGTCCTCAACCAACTAGTAAATTTATACTACGTGTTTCCAATTCTGGATGGTGATGCAAAGAGACATAAGGTTTATACTGGTTCGGGTAATGGGTACCCTATGTCTAGTTTGAGAGTTCGATCTTGCATTCCTTGCACCGAAATGCTCATAGTAGGGGGTTACAAGCAGGGTGAGAGAGGGAGCTAGTCCCAGGTCTCTACGTGGGGCAGAGTGGATTGCTTGAGATGCTGATCTCAGGCCGTGGGAAAGCTCGAGCATTCGTCTGTGCGTTCATGCGCGAGTTCATCGCGTGAGCCTAGGTCTAATCGCCCGCGTCCCCTCCGAAACGGCCCTAGTCCCTCCCTTTTATAGTTGAAGGGGGACGAGGGTAATACATTCGCTAGCTACACGGTGTCATGCGGATGGAGGCGGCATGTCCGAGCCCTGTAGCCTGTTCCTGTGGCGATGTGGCCGATGGAGTGGTCCGTCCTTGAAGTACTGGGGCGACGCGCCGGTCACATCCGATCTTATGCGTTGTGGGAGCTCCAGGGTAACCTCGAAGCGGGCGTGACGGTCGGCGTGTGGGTCACTGTGTGTTGACTACGCGAGAAGCTGAGGCTTAGTTAGTGCTGAGGCCAAACCATTGTGGGGGTCTCGGCAGACGTGAATCCCGAGGTTGCCGAGACCTTGATGTAGATTGCCGAGGCTAGGAGGGAACAGTTGGTCTCATACGCTGATTCCGAGGCTATGGTGACCCGGACTAGACTCCCCATTTTGTGTTGTCTTCGGGGCGGGGGTTACATGGCACAGTGTAGTGTAGGCGCTGATCGTGGGCATAACACCAGAACACAGTGGCCGGTAAACCCAGCCGCACCCTGTCCTAGTCGGTATGGCGTTGATGCGACTCCTTGTCCCATCGGCCACTCTACGGTGTTGAGCCGTTGTCCGGCTAAGATTGTGGGAGTGGTTGACGCATTAATGGGATATGACGCGCTGTCGAGAAGACTGGTCGAGGCGGGAGCGACGGGTTATTGCCGAGCCGTCCTTGAGCGATACGGAGAATCGCTGTCTCGTTCGAGGCTATACGCGTGGGGCCTCGGGCGAGATGGAGAATGGGTTCCTTGTCGAGGCCTCCCATGAGAGGCCTCGCGTGAGGCGGAGATTTGTCAGGCCATCGAGACCTCCCGTGCGAGGCCAAAGGCGAGGCGGAGAGCCGGTGGGCTCGGATGGGGCTGGTGGTTAACCAACGGCTTACCTTCTGGCTTTATTTTTTATGGGGTTAAAATGGTTCTTTCGATATACGCTCGGGGTACCCTGTTTTATGGTACCTGACAACGTTCGTTTTAGAAATTTTGAACGCATGATACAAACAGATGTGATCACTTAAGATCGATCATGGGTAATCTGAGTACATGATATATGGGTACAATACATTAGTAGTTCAAATGAAATATAAGACAACGCAATGGAATTTCTACTACATAGCTACATTGATCATTAATAAAGCATGGAACTAACAGATGGCGTAATAAAAAAACCCTCAGTCAGAAACATACTGAGTAAGCAACTCGTCGTCCGAGTACCAATCCTCAACCACAACCCTATTGCTGTGGCTAGGCTCACCTACATTGCCCTGATCTGCCTTTTGCCTATAGTAAGCAGCCTCCGCTTCATCTGTGGCCTCTGTGGCCTGAGCGAAGAACGCGTCGTCATCCTCCTCCGCCTGCAAGCCCGCCTCTGCTAGAGCGATGAGCTTGCTTAATCTGCCAGTTTCGTCCTCAGCCTCCTCCGCCTGCAAGCCTGTCTCTGCTAGAGCGATGAGCTCGCTCAGTCTACCAATGTCGTCTTCAACCTCATTCGCCTGCAAGCCCACCTCTGCTAGAGCGATGAGCTCACTGAGTCTGGCAGTGTCGTCCTCATCCTCGTCCCCCTCATCAGACAACACAATCGGTGATTCAATAGTGCGACTAGCTCGCTTTCTGTGCTCATCTAGCTTCTTTTCCTTATACCTTGCATGAGCCACCTCTACAACATGGTCCTCGCTGCATCCAATCCCTTCATGTATAAAATGCAATCAGTTAGTAACACGACTATATTACATTTAAAATCAGGCAACGAAAAAAGCTTCCAAGCACTCACTGGCACATAATGAAATAGCATGCTCGTTCAAGACCTGCATCTGTACTCTTGTCTCCTCTCTTGCCTCCTTCATTGCCCTCTCCTCTTCTAATGTCATCCATCTCTTCAATCCCCATTTGACAAGCTCAACGTCGATCGGGTTACAAATTCCGCACTGTCTAGCAAACTCACTCATCGTGTCTTTGTGATGTTTAACGAAAAGGTTAATGTAGTCAGGTCCATATCCCCTCTTTTGTGCAATTACTTGCTTCCCCTTCAGTTCATCCAAGAACTTAGCTTGACCATCATAACATTCCCACCTGCATTTACTAGTGCTCTGTTCAAACGATAAATTATATCATATATGTCTTAGCAAAAGAAACAAAATATGATTTCATGGTTACCACAAAAATAACCAACCTCATCATAGTCAATCATATGGCCGCAATAATGGCCTATTCCAAGCTCCAAAGGGACTAGACCGTAGTTGGATTTAACACCACATTCACACTTGACTGGCGGTGCTTTTTAAATTAACCTTTCTTTTTTCTTTTGCTTTGCTTTTAGAGGTTCTTCAGGCCATTTGTTCTTAGGAACATACAACCACTCCTTAAAATGACACTTCGCCATTGAATACACCTAAATAACATGACATTAGTACATGACACATATAGCTCAACATTTCAACACATACACTTTGCACTTACTTCATGTTTTTTTGGACACACAAACTCCAACGTATTCTAAAGATTTATCATGGCTCAGTCTCCACAATGGCACAGAGGAGGTTCCTCGAGTTGTCTAACTATGGCTCAGTGCTTCTCCTTAGCTATCATTGGAGGGTTAGGGGGAGGTGGAACCCACCGCTCAAAGTGCTCTCGTGGATGTCGCCCTCTCCACCAAACGTCGAAAAAAGGTACCTAGGGTTAAACTTGTCTGCACCGTCGATCCACTGAAAGAAAAGGCACCTCTCATGGGCCTACACAACAAAATTCCAATAAAATATTAGTAACCTAGTAATACAAATAAAGAAAAAACATATAGAAACAATTATTTATATTAAAACGACTGCATGTGTAGAAGCAACGAGCCGCTGTGTCCGGATGTCTCGATTGAAACACGTTGGTCGGACGACCACCGTCACAGTTAGGGATAGGGAGTTCAGGAGGGACGGGGGCATCTTTGCTAGACTTGTCGGGGTATAATTCGCTAGGACGACCCCGTTTTCGTCATAACTACTCCCAAAACATGTCTTCCATCTAATAAAATGGTTCAAATTAAACATCAATCAAAACAACGTAAATTAATATAAAATATAATCATTTGCAATGCAACTAAAATAATATAACCGACAGTTATAGCAAAAAATGGTAAACATACTTCTAACTAAATAATTAACCTTAACATTGACAAAATCAAACTAATATCTTCCTTCAAACCGTAGACCATAGTTCCCAAACATAATTTTGTTTCTAACCTTAACTCCCATTCATAATATCCTATCCACCATTCAAACGAAAATAAAATATGCGTCATTGCCTTGAACGAGGAGGGAGGGAGGCGGCCGAGGAATGGAAGGCAAGGGAGGGAGGCGACAATGGAGGGCCGGGCGGAGGGGGGGGGGGGGCGAGCTGCCGGCGTTCGTGGCGCGGCGGCCGGCGTGCTCGGCGGCGGGCTGGCGTGGGCGGACGCGGGCGCGGCGACCAGGCAGCCTTGCTGCTCAGGCTATGGGACTGGCCATGGGGGTTTCATTCGGCTCTGCCGCGCCATGGATCAGGGCGTGGCACTGCCGCGCCAAGATCGATGGCACGGCAGAGCCATGCCACATCACCGGTCGCCATTCTGGTCGTCGTCACGTCAGCCCGCTGCAGCGTCATCATGCATGTCGCGACACAGGCATTTGGCCGCGCCAGTACAATAGACACGGCCAAAAGTGTTAGTTTTTTTTAAAACGACCATATTGGATTTAAAATTAGTTTCTAAAAAGTGTTAAAATTTAAAAAATTCTCAAAATTAAGGACAGATTCGCCTTGGCTCATGACGAGCTCTGCTGGGCTATGGACGAGCGCACAGAGCTGATGCGCTTGATGCTGTCTGCAAGCACCGCGACGAGCAGTAAACGGAAAACCAGTAGGCAGACTCCTCTGCCTGGGCATCGAACTATGGGACCTGAGTCCGACTCCCAGCGCGGGAAGACAGAGGCAAAAACACGAAGAGAGAGAGCGAGAGAGAGAGATAACAAGAAATAGAGGGCACCGGATAGCTCTGAAAGGGCACCGCCTGGAGCAGGACGGTGCACCGCCTGGGAGAGGGCGGTGAACACAGCACCGCCTGGTGACAGCCATACAGAAACAAGAGAAAAGAGAGGGAGAACGACGCACGGCACAGAGAGAAATCGGTCTCGAAGACCTAGAGCGATGGGCGGGCCTCCTTGCCGCTCGGGCCAGCACCGCTCGGAGCCTGGCTAGCGCTCGGCTGCTGGCTGGCGTCCTCCGCAGGAGAAGGCGAGCGGCTGCTCTGGCCTGGGGATGGGCGCTTCTCAGACGAGCACGCTCGGTGCCAGAGCACCGACGCTGGTAGCGCTGCTGTCTCCACCCATCGATCAGAGCCTGTGCCTCATGAACAGAGAGACCGAGAACATAGAACAGGCAGACGAGCGGCCACAACGATCAAACAAAAGCCGACCCAAATCAAAAGCTCTTGAGCCCAAATTTTGCACACATGAAATTCGACTTGATACAAACCTATTCCCAAAAAAATCATCGTCCGGGATTGACTTAAACTCCGAGAAAAATCAGATTGCAGTCAAGACGAAAACAGGGAAAAACTAATAACACAGATGAACAAAAATCACACATAAAAGTGATGAATCCCAGATGTCATGAGGAGGATTCGGGCCTCCTTTCCCATTCCAAATCTCAGAGAATACACCACAAAATATTTAGATTTGGGACCTCTCTCAATAAACCTAAGCGAGGGAGAAAACTAGGAAGCAGGGGAAATGAGAGAGGTAAAATGGTTTGGGTGGAGCCATCAATTATTTATGGGCTATTACATAATTCTCATAATGTCCCTAGTTATTTTGAGCCAAACCACTTGATCCGAGGGCGCAATGGTTCAACTCTTTTTCTGTTGATCAGACGGTCACGCTTTCTACACAGATTTGTTTCGCCTTGACGCAACCTCTGTGATTTCATCACGTGCCGCCATATTCTTCCTCAAAATCTTCACCCGGGTTTTGACGATAAACCCGCAAAAATCGTCCACCCGGTGGTTTTGAGGCTAAACCCACCAAACCGTCCATGCCTGGTTTTGATGTCCAAACCAGCAAACCGTCCTCCGATGGTTTTGAGGTCGAAACCACCGAACCCGTGCGATGGTTTTGAGGACGAAACCACCAAACCCCTCCGATGTCGACGCGTGTCCGACCTCATCCAAGCTTGACGTCTTCGCCGTCCTTCTTGACTTGATCGACGCCATCTACATCTCCCATGTAGATGCGTGTCCGCCCTCCGCCATGTGCCACGACGCCATCGTCCTCCTCTTTGACTTGGTCGACACCGTCTTCATCACCCATGTACTCTTGCACTTGTCGATATCCCCAAGTGTTAGCCATCACGGCTGGTCACCTGGCCTCCTAGTCCCTCGGTCCAAGCCTCACGTCCTTCCTTCACCGCTCCCAGTCCATCGGCACGACACGTCTCTACTTGACCTTTACCTCGCCGTCGATCACCGCCTCCAAGCTCCTTACATGCGCACCACAAGCCAAAAGACATGTTGCACAACTCAACTCACGCCATGGTTAGTTCACCGACTCAATCTAAGACGCAAGTCACGTTGACAATCACTCATCACAACCGAACCATGTTGTCTCCTCAATGCTTCGCTAGCCACTGCCATTAACAAGACAACTACCTCTGTTGTGGACATTGTGCGGATGTTTGTGGTCTTATGCTCAAAGAACCATTCGCTCTCCTATCATTTGCCTGTGCCAATGCCAAGGTCGTCCTCTAGTTATGGCATGCCAGGCTTCACCCCTGATGCACTCCCGATGTTATTGACACCCTTGACATTGCCACAGTTGGGTTCTGTTAGGCCTCGCTCGGTCAGTTCTCGCCGGGTGCATCCTTCATACCAAGGGTTCATTAGCGACGACATCACCGGAGGTCTGGTCTCGTGACCCACGGTTCCTTCGCCTCATTGCTCAACACCACGTAGGCTACCACCATCTTAGCTCTTTCCTACATACCGCCATCGTCTCCTGACATTGCCCTTTGCATTGTTTGTTCGTGAGTGTCAGCAGATGGTTGTTGTGTTATCATCCAAGGTGTGCCGTGGACTTCCCTCGTCGAGATCCAATCGACAATCGCTAAGGATGCCATTCTTCGATTAGGTAGGGCTCAAGCTCACAGGTTGCTCTTAGTTGATCTCATCAAGTTTTTCGAGTATCAGATCCACTCCTTCCAGTCTTCGATTCGATGGTGGCTTTACCCTTATCGGGGCGAGGAAGTTCTGAAGGGAACTACTACTCTGTCGTTTCCCTCCATTCTGAGATCCAAAGTAGCCAGCCCTCGAAATCTAAGCTAGAATAGTACCTGGATAAATCCCTCAGTCCACGTATCCAGGAGCTTGATATCCTGAACTGGTGGAAGCTAAACACAGTCAAGTTTCCAACCCTCTATAAAATGGCCCGTGATATCTTGGCCATTCCAATGTCCATGGTAAACAGTGGCAGCTCTATATTCTCTGCTGGAACATGAAGTCACATGCTCGATGACTACAGAAGCTCTCTTCGACCTGAGATTGTTGAAGCACTTGTCCGCGCAAAGACTAGCTCTAGTATTCACCACCTGCCACCGAACCACCGAGTTTTGCACCGGTGAAGGCCGAAGGATCGTAGGTTTGTCGTGGTCACTTGCTGCCTTGGGAAGCAAGAATCTTATTATCCATGTGTCGTATCTCCGAGTGTAGTTAACTATAGGTGTATTGTAGGCTGAGATTGGGAATTGATTGTTGTGATCTATTCCGGAATTTATCTGGTAAAGGTGTTAAACTTGTGTTGAACTCATGTTCTGGTGTCATCTAACTTAGGAGTTTGCACGCTTCACTATGTGTGTGTACAAGCCGTGGGATGCATCAGCTGGTTGCTGTGTATTTTGTTTTTTTAACTACACAATACAACGCAGACGTCCACAACATGCACGCACATTCACCCATATGAACACACGTACGCAAACCTTACCCTTATGAGCACCTGAGCCGACAAATCTCGAGATTCATGAAGTCACCACTTAAATCCTGGAATAAATCCAGGAAAATACGAACACCCGTGCCAAGTCAAAGACTTCAACCCGAGTGAGTAGGTCACCCCTTTTTGTATTCAATTTATTTTATACCGTGGACTGAATACAAAAAGGGATGACCTACTCACCCGGGTTGAAGTCTTCGATTTGGCACGAGTTTTGGCAGAACCGCCAAATCTAATCACTCTTAAAATGCGTATATGCCTCTCATGCTAACGAGCTAGCTCTAGTGACTAATGTACTAGGCAATGTACCCACGTTACCGAACCCGATGTTATTTCTCAATGAGCGTTTTAGCTATACAAACCCAAGTTGTTTATTTATTCCATTCTATCAATTTAATATCTATTTGAAATAGGGCATCATTATCTACCTAGTAAACTAATTATTCTGGAGCTACAAAAATTATAGTGAGCAGCTAATAATATTAGAAATTTACTGTAAAATTTTTAGAGTCAACACTGTCACCATTTTCTCACAAAAATTCCCACAAGTTCACATTTTAACAATATTAAACATTTTAAAATAATTAGAGCAACACTGAAAACATTTTAAAACTAGATGAACCAATTACGCTAATAGATAGATCATGATTTTAAGAGCCTAACAAGGTTGGTTTGGCACTTTTGTAGGGTCGAGATGGCGACTAGAGGGGGGTGAGTAGTTGTTTCTAAACTTAATCGCGTCGGCTAATCGAAACAAGTACGGAATTAAAACTATCGGTCTAGCCAAGACGACACCACTCTATCTATGTTCTCTAGCACATTGCAAAGATCTTAATTAAGCAACAAAGGTGCCGGGTTAGCTAGAGCTCACCTAATCAATTCTAGAAGCAATGTCACACAAACCTATGCCACTAGTACTAGCAACAGGAGCTTCTACACATGCTAGTAAGTAAAAGCACAAAGCCAACTAAGCTCGCTAGCAATGCTCAATAACAAGGCAACCAATGCCAAATTAGAGAGCGCAAATACTTAGCTACACAAACTAAGCAACGTGACTAACAAGGTTACACAAACCAAATTAGTCACGCAAGAGAGCTACTTCAATGCTACACAAGCAAGAAGGTAACTAGTGAGCTATACAGGCAAACTAATTACAAGAGCAACTATACAAGCACAATGTATATAAAAGTAATTACAAGCTTGTGTAACGAGGATGCAAACCAACGGGAAGAATAAAGATGACACAGTGATTTTTCTCCCGAGATTCACATGCTTGTCAACACGCTAGTCCCCGTTGTGTCGACCGCTCACTTGGTGGTTTGGCGGCTAATTGACATCACCCATCAAGCCTGCACATCGGGCACCGCAAGAACCTACCCTGAAAGTGAGGGTAGCTCAATGACACGCTTTACTAGAGTTGCTCTTCGTGGCTCCCATGGGGCGAGCACAATGCCCGTCATAAAGCTCTTCTCCGAAGCACCGCACAAGCTTCTTGCGGGCTTCGACGGAGACCACCACCAAGCCGTCTAGGAGATGGAAACCTCCAAGAGTAACAAACACCACCCGCTTGTAACTCAATCACCTAGTGCCACTCGATGCAACCTCACGATGCAATCGCACTCTCACACAATCGGATGATCACTATCAAGCATATGTGAGATGGATGGCTCCTAAGCACTCTCAAGCATGGACACAAAGTCCTCCGAGGTGCTCAACACCGGCCATGGCCGAGACCACCTTCTATTTATAGCCCTATGGGCTAAACTAGCCGTTACCCCTTCACTGGGCAAATTTTGGGATGACCGGACGCTCTGGTCAGATCGACCGGACGCACCCTACCAGCGTCCGGTTGCTCTACGCCGTCCATGTGTCACTCTGCGTTCAACCGGAGCCGCCTGATCTCAACGGTTAAGTTACGACCGGACGCTGCACAGTGAATGACCGGACGCTGCTGTGCCTGAGTCCGGTCGTTTCCAAAGAGCTCCCTGAGCCTCTATTTTGCGATCGAACGCGTCCGATCCACCATGACCAGATGCATACCAGTGTTCGATCAGTTCTATGCCTGCGTGGCTAACTCTAGCGGCGCCTACGTCACCATACGTCAGCATTGACCGAACACAGACCCTAAGTGTCTAGTCACTCTTCGCGCCAGTGTTCGCTCATGAGACCATGATCGTGCGCTCACTGCTGCCACTGACCGGACGTGCTAGTCTTGCCGAGGGCAGCATCTGATCAGTTTTGTGAAACCCTATCTTTTATGTGTAGGGCGTCGGTGGAGTTTCAAACCTTTCTCACCTCTGTTCCTTCACCGAGTTGATCCACATCAACTCCAACTTCTTCTCCTTTGCAAATGTGCCAACACCACCAAGTGTACACCACCATGTGTATATGTGTTAGCTTTTCATAAACATCTCTCAAAGGATTAGCCACTCAACTTGCCACGCTACTCAATCCTAGGGACGATGCAAGGTTAGATCACCCGAGTGGCACTAGATGACCGATATGCAAACAAGTTTGCCCCGCTTGATAGTATGGCCATCTATCCTAAACCTAGTCATAAACTTCTCTACACACCTATGACCGGTGAAATAAAATGCCCATGGTTATACTTTGGCCTTGCGCATTCCATTCCATCTCCTCCAATGTCGATGCAACACATGCACCAACACGATCAACAATGATATGATCCAATTCATATCATCATGTGATTATATTGGTTCATCGATCTTGACTTCACTTGCTTTTCACCATTGCCTTTGTCCATCGGCGCCAAGTCTTGCTTAAGCTTCACCGCCACGTGGTCCATCACTCCAAAGCCTCCAACTTGCCCTTCACGCTTGCAACCGGTCCATCAAGCCAAGTTATCTCTTGATCTTCTCCACCTTGATCACATGGCTCAATGTCATGTCTCATTTGCAATGAGCTCCATCATCATCACTTGTGTGAGCTTTGCAATATCTCCAAGCCTTTTTCACCTTCATGGCATATGTCGCTCACACACATGTACCTATGGACTAATCACCAGTGTATCTCATATAAACACAATTAGTCCATCTAGATTGTCACTAAATTATCAAAACCACACAAGGACCTTTACACTTTTATGATTTTTTCTACACCTTTTGGTGGATTTATGAAGTTTCTGCAAATAAGAAAAAAGAAAATGAAATTTCCTCCAGGCACTGGGCTATGTGGCCAGCCCACAGCCGTGGCGGCGACTCAGATGCACGACCCAGGTGCACAGCGTGTGCACGTGGCCCAGGCGTGGGTGGCCCAAAGCGGGGCGCGCGGTAACGGGCGCGGGTGGCCCAAGCGCATAGGCAGCGGCCCAGCAAGCTAGAAGCGAATGGCCCACGCGGACGAGCCTAGGTATGGTGGCCAACTAGCACGAAGGCCCCTGAGCTTTCTTGAAACTAACCCGCAGTACAAAAAACTATTCATGTGTGTCATAGATTTTGCATTGAGAACCCTAAAAAAGTTTCTATTCTAATTTCTCACCCGTCTCCTTCCATGGGCGAAGTAGAGGAGTAGAGGAGGGATGGCTCCAGTCGATTCTCATTGGAGGAACGGTGGCTAGGCAGCATAGGAGTAGCAGCAGACCCAACCATGCTACGTGGGCACTGGTGGTATGGCTAGAGGCGGCCCAAGGCACCCTGGCCATGCACGCACACGGGCAGCCGCATCGACGGCAATGACGTAGCCATAGCGGGGGTGCTGTGGGGCATGGCAGCGGAGGTGGAGCGGCGTGGGGCAACACGGGGCTCAAGTGCGCTCGCACACGCAGTGGCTAGCAAGGTCACGACCTCAGCCATGGACGTCGGGGCATAGTGGTGAAGAAGGCTCGACGAGGTAGCGGCCTCGGTGAAATAGATGAGGCACAACATGGCTCCCATGCCAGCGAAGCAGAGCACGACATGGCAGAGGAGGCTTGGCCAAAGAGAAGGCATAGCCTTGAGTCAGTCCCTAGCATGGTCGACCGCATGCAGGTACGGTGAGGCAAGGTATGACAGCCTGGCCATGCGTACACATCGCGGCGACATGGTACATGGCGAAGCCTAGCTCGGTGAAGGCCAATGAGCATGCATAGGACACTAAGGAGAGCGAGGCAGAGGTGGTGAGGCAGGTGGTCGAGCACAGGAAGGCGTCGAGCGGTGGTGAGCTCAAGCTTCATGATGGCCCTAGTAGCCGCACACACGAGAACAAAAGGGGAGAGAGCGGAGCTAAGCTAGAGTAGCACGAGAGAGGGAGGGGAGGTGAAAGCTCTAGTTTGGTTTTGGTGAATTGATGAAACCCTAAGTGCTAACCTAGTTTATCAAATGATCATGAGATAGGTAGCACATTCTAAGTGGTGAAGCAAATGATGATCATGATATGATGATGGTGATGCCATGGTCACGATCAAGTGCTTGGACTTGAAAAGAAGAAAGAGAAAAACAAAAGGCTCAAGGCAAAGGTATAAATGGTAGGAGCTATTTTGTTTTAGTGATCGAGACACTTAGAGAGTGTGATCATATTTAGGATCGATAGCCATACTATTAAGAGGGGTGAAACTAGTATCGGAATGCGGTTATCAAAGTGTCACTAGATGCTCTAACTCATTGCATATGTATTTTATGATCTAGTGGAGTGCTAACACCCTTGAAAATGTTTGTGAAAATATGCTAACACTTGTGCACAAGGTGATACACTTAGTGGTTGTCACAATTGAGCAAGGGTTAGAAACTTCACCGGTGGAGTGTCTCCGACGGTGCCACCAGCGCCCTATACAGAAAAGACGAAGGTCACTATAAGTGATCGAACGCTGGTCTCTGAAGGACCGGCGCGTCTGGTCAGTGGCAGCTGAGGACACATAGTTTTGGTCTCATGACTGGATGCTAGAACGAAAACTGACTGGATGCTCAGGGCCTGAGTTCGGTCAGTCTGACGTATGATGATGTAGAATGACCAGACGCTGGGTGAGTCCGGTCGAGCATGACCGGACGTCTCCGGTCGTGATTTCTCGCTTCTAGATGCTTACTGGAAATGGCCGGACACTGAGGTCCAGCATCCGGTCATCACTTGACCATTGGAATTGAATGCTCAGTATTTGAAGAGAGGGGACATGTGGCGTGCATCGTACGACCGGACGCTAGGGTCCAGCGTCCGATCAATCTAACCGGAGCGTTCGATCGCCCCGTATTCAGTGCAGTGAGGAGCCCAACAGCTCTATTCGTGGGGGCTCTCTATTTAAGCCCCATGGCCAGCTCAAGCTCACCCTCTTAGCCATTTGTATTGACATAACAACCTTGTGAGCTTAGCCAAAGCCCTCCCACTCATCTCCATCATTGATTCATCATATTTGTGAGATTGAGAGTGAATCCAAGTGCATTGCTTAAGTGTTTGCATCTAGAGGCACTTGGTGTTCGTGGTTCGCTGTGGGATTTGATTGTTACTCTTGGTGGTTGCCACCACCTAGACGGCTTGGAGCAGCGAGGATCGTCGAGCGAAGGTTGGTGATTGTCTCTGGCTCCGATCGTGGTGATTGTGAGGGGTTCTTGACCTTTCCTGTTGGAGAGCCAAAAGGTACTCTAGTGAATTGCTCGTGGCTTATGTGATCCTCATCTTGTGTTGGTTGTGCGGCACCCTACTAAGGGTTTGGCGTGTGATGCCAATTAGCGCGTGAATCTCCAAGTGAGTGAATCGCCACAACGAGGACTAGCTTGCCGGTAAGCAAGTGAACCTCGGTAAAAAATCATTGTGTCATCATTTGATTCCGAGGTGATTGGTCTTCATTGGTATTCATTCTTGTGAATGATTGGTTCACTCCTCGACTCGGTGGTATAACCATCTTGCTCACTCTCTTTACATTACCGCATACTAGTTATCAAGCTCTTTAGTGTAGCTAGTTATGAGAGCTTGTTAGTTTGGTTAGTGTGACTCTTTAGTTAGTCTTTGAGAGCACACTAACTTAGTGTAGTGACATAGCCGTTGTGTGGAAAGTAACTATATAAACTAGAATTGTGGTAGGTGGCTTGCTTTTTAGTAGGCTAGCGCAACACTTGCTTCACCTCATAATTATCTAACCGGTTTGTTAAGTATTGTTGTAGAAAATTTTAATAGGCTATTCACCCCCCTCTAGCTATTAGGACCTTTTAGGAGCATCATAGGGCTCGGCGTCCTCAAGAAAGCAAGGGTCAGGGCGAGGACAATAGCTTGGCCTTGGCTTAATGGCGCACGAGGCAATAGACAGACAACATGGCAAGGACGCGGGTAGGAGCAAAGCCATGTGCTCCCCACGATAGTGGACGCAATGATAGAGCAGGCCGTGGTGGGTGAAATGAACGGTTGTGAATGATGCCGAACGCTGGTTCATGTACGAGCACCCGATTGAATTCGCAACGCGTTCTAACGAAGTTAGGCAAATTTTTTTGAGATCCACGTGGCACTCAACACGACTATAACCTACACCATTCTCGAGTACTCGCCTTGGTGCAAATCACTAAATAAAAAAACTTGGCACTGGTGCTTAACTAGATTTTTAGAAGTCAATTGCCAAAATGACATTATCTATTATCATTTCATACTTAAAAGAATTCAAGGTTTCAGTTAGAACTAACATCCCTAAGCACTTTTGGTTGAATTTTTAAATGGTCAAAACTTTACCAAACTTCACCAACAATCATTTCATGGCATAACACAAACTTTATACTAAGCAATAGAACCAAAACATCTGGGCATTATTTACCTATTTTATATTTTAAAAATCACCAAAAAGTGTACTTTCAGCACAACTTCAACTTTTTGTCGATTTAACGAAAAGAGCTCATTTTAATTTCCAATTTGATTTTGAGCTATCAAAAATACCATGAAACAACATCTATTCACCAATTCAATGGTTACATTTTCATCTACTAAACTTGCACTTCAAGTTTTATTTAAGTACCAATTATAAGTTATATTTTATTTTTGTTTATAAAAATTGCTTTTTCATGCTTAATCAAATAAACTAGCCATTCGCTCTGTATTTGCTATCAAGCATTTTTAAGCACTTTCTTCCTACTTTTCCAAAACCAGCCCTATACAACTTTTGTCTAGAAGATTATTTAAAAGTTGTTAAGCACCGAGACAAGTTGAGTAGCGACACTTATTTGTTTGTTTATAATTCCATGCGTGCTTTAAACTTTTAAACTTGAAAACTTATTTTGCTAATTTCTCTGAGTCATTAACCTAGGTGCTAAGCAAGCTCGTAATACTAGAGGTGTACAACCAACCCCCTAACAAGAATCTTGTCCTAAGATTCAGAGCAAGAATTAGAAGAGGAGAAACACGATTACATTTCATAGATCAGAAATTACACGAAAGATTACACGACTTTAAATGCTAAACCACACATGGATTTAGAGATACATGCTTAAGAGCAACCTAATACCACTGAGGCTTAATCCAGAAGTTGAGATAGACAAGGGCAATGGAGAAACAACAAGATAATGATTATCCAAAACATGACGTATGACCAACAGATCCAAAAACAGGAGACTGAGAAGTCAAACATCGTGAACCCTAAGACCGAACTAACCAACGATAGACTTTAACTTCTTCAAAAACTAGATCCCTTCTTCTCAAATTACACCATCACCTCTTTTTGACGAACCTAGTTCCACAATGATGACTGAATCTCATAGCCATGCTTCGGATTCGAGGGGATGGGAATGGAAAAGAAGAGCAAGGACCAAGGGCATATTATAGTGGCGAATGGAGGTGGGGTGCAACACACCGGAAGTGGAGACGACGTGAATGGGAAACATAGATGGTTCACACTATGGGGATAAAGTCAGCCATGCTGCGCTCCCTGCACGAGCAGCAGAGGATAAGGGGGAGGAGAGAGAGTTCACTCTGGACATGTCCCCAAAAGAATAAAAGGAGGGGGAAAGGGGGGTCTGGTACGAGGACGAGAGTGTGGGGTCGAGAGCTGACTGAATGCCGAGACGAGGAGAAATGCACAGTGCACAAAGATGACGAGTGCGGCACGATGCCTCAAGCATGCAAGAATGGGGTGCTAATGGCCCGACACAGACGGTGTCCGTAGGGCATGCAGTGAAATAACCCGACATGCATAGTGTGGTCAAGCTAGACACATGGCTTAGGACATGGCATCCACTTAGGCTTTTACAATCACTCCTGACTACCCATGGCTAACTTTCCTTACTACCCTTCTTTTTCTTTCTCTTCCTTGACCACATCCGTCTTTCATGTAAACTAAGACCACGTCATATGTTCTTCCTCTAAAACCACGTTCTCTTGTTTACTTGAGGGAATACTATTTCATCAACCCATTGTGGATTTCCTATTTAGAACACCCGAATATTTCCAAATAGAATATTTGTAACAAAAGCGGTACGGTGGTGTAACTTGGTAAATGTACTTGGTCAACAACCTCGATACCAGTGCGTGCCAAGTAGCGTCACCATGTGTCAGCTGTTCCATAGGGGTCCTCGGTTTCATCATGGCACCATAAGCTATTAACCAGGCAACTACTACCAACTTACACACAATGAAGATGGTGGGGTCATAGACCATAGAATCAGAGGAGTATTGCAAGGGAAGATTTAGGCAACAATGGTTCCTTTCGCAACAAGGAACAAGAAATTCAAATCCAACGATGGATTTGATTTAAGGAGATTCAAGTGTTCCAGCAAGCCAGAAGCGGCCGGCCCACACGGACGAGCCCAGGCGTGGTGGCCAACTTGCACGAAGGCCCTTGAGCTTTCTTGAAACTAACTTGTAGTACAAAACACTATTCTTGTGAGTCACAGATTTTGCATTTAGAACCCTAAAAAACTTTCTATTCTAATTTCTCACCCGTCTCCTTCCATGGGCGAAGCAGAGGAGCAGAGGAGGGACGGCTCCGGTCGATTCTCGCTGGAGGAACGACGGCTAGGCGGCACAGGAGCAGCAGCGGACTCGACCGTGCTCGCGGGAGCCGGTGGTATGGCCATAGGCGGCCCGAGGCACCTTGGCCACGCACGCACGCGGGCAGCTGCATCGGCGGTGATGGCGCGACCACGGCGGGGGTGCTGCGGGGCGCGGCAGCGGAGGTGGAGCGGCGCAGGGCAACGCGGGGCTCGGGTGCGCTCGCACACACGGTGGCTGGCGAGGTCACGACCTCGGCCACGGACGTCGGGGCGCAGTGGTGAAGAAGGCTCGATGAGTCAAGGATGTCAGCAACGACCCCTCTCCTGGCTGTCTGGCCACACGCGGCGGCCGGAAAGGAGCCACGGATCTCGGCGAGGTCGTAAAGGATCCCCGAGAAGAACGAGGCGATGGCGGCGCAACGACAGGGTGCGGGGACGAGGAGCAGCGCGTGCAGCGGTGGGTCGTCGAGGTGGGCGACGGGAAGTCACTATGGGTCGGGTTGAGGGGTGGGTGTAAGAAGCAGCACGCGTGCTCTCGTACGAGCAGACGGTGACTGTGTTTCATGCGTTTCGAGGAAGGAGAAGAGGAGCCGATGTTTAGGCTCGCATGTAGGAGAGAGGGTGGGAATAAGTGGTGTGACCGGTCAGGCTGCTGTTCCAACCAGAGGTAAACGCGAAATGGAGTGTCTGATTTTTTTTAGATTATGGATATACGTTGTGTAGCATCACCGTATTTTCTCTAGTCGTTTGAAAAGAGATTTTTTCTCACAGCGCCCAAATTTCCTGAAACGAAGCGCTCACCGTAACCGATGCGGGCGCCATAAACGGCACACCACGCGCAAGAGGCCAGCAGCCGCTGGCCTTTGGATTGGAGAGTGGCCCTGCTTTTCGATTGCAGAGCTGGGTCCTCTAGCCTCTGGGTCCAAGGGTTACGAACCGTCCAGATGAGATGAACCCATCGCTGCGTCCGGCCGAAGGCCCAACCCAAGACGCCATCCAATCCAGCGCCGTGCTGCGCCTGCCATCCATCACCACCAAGCCCCACACACTCCGATCCATATTTTGCGTGAACAAAAAACTCCTCATGAGACGAGGAAACCGCCCAAAGACAGACCCAGCGTCCCACCAGCCTGTTAGACGCGCGGAGAGGCCCCCACCTTGTCCACCGGCAGCCTCACAGCTCGCGCCAGCTCACGAGGCCCATCGTCATGGGCCGCTAGCCCATTAAATCCCCGCACCGGGCGGCTCCGAGTCCGCAGCCACCAGACCCCTCCGGGTTCTCTCTCTACGGGTCGAGAAGCCCCTCTCCTCTCTCCCCGGCTCGTCTCCCTCTCCCCCACAGGATCTAGGGTTTGCTCGCTCGGCCTTCGTCCTTCTTGGGCCGAGCCCTAATTCGTCTGCACCGCCACCAAGCAAGCCGAGCCCCCGGTTTGGTTCGCCTCCGCTGCGCCCCGCTTCCTCCCCGTACGTAAGCCCCCAAACTCCAAACCCCTCTCCTGGCCCTCCTCTGCTCCTCCCGCATGTTCCGTCTTTTCCTAAATCCGCGCTGCTAGTAGCTTTCGGATTGGATTGTTTCGTGGTTTAGGTTTTGGTGCGCCGTTCGAGTTGATCCGTTGGGCTCCGTTTTAGTGGGCTCGGTTCGTCGGATCTGTAGGGGAGCAAGCGCTTCGCTGGGAGCGTTGTTTGGAATGTTTTTTTTTTTTGGTGCGAAAATTTTCGTAGTTTTTGTTTCTTTTCCGGTGGGCGTCAGCGCTCTTGGCGCTGTAGATTATGTGCGCTATATTGTTGGCCTCTTTAGCATATTCTGGTACGAGCAAATTGTGGCGTGTTTCTGGGAGGGGTTCAGTTTCCCGAGGGAATTGCTAAGATTTTTGTCGAAGTAGGACCTAGTTGTCGTCTGTGAAGATGAAGAGTTTATAGGAAACATTTTGATTTTGTTCTTTGGGATACAGTACCCCGTTCGGGTATCAGTCTTGTTAGCTATAGAATTACTAGTACATGTTACCCTGAGTGTTTGAAGCTTAAAAAAAATGATTCATTGCATAGTGCTGCATGCCTGTATCTTTGTGAATTTTGTACCTACACCAAGGTAGTCATACTGGAGTAGTTGAGTATGATTTCGAAGTCCAATAGCCTGCTAGGTTTGATGGCTGTAATTATCTTTTTGATAGGAAGTTCCAGCAACCATGGCTTGTTTCTGACAGGACCTTAAGTAAACCATGAGCATGGTTGAGTTTCTGCTCAAAGGCTAGGTTGCAGGTGGCATTTTATTCTTTAGCTATTCATGTGCAGCCCCATATGGTTCTGGTGAAGGGCCTACCCTTGAACTTCGGTGAAGGGCCTACCCTTGAACTTCGTATTTTATTTTCTGTTACAGCTGCATGTTTAACTACTTGCATTCAGCATTACTTTGCCTGGCTTGGTGACATTTGTCACTTTTCTATTGTCTTGCTCATGCTATTTTCAATGTGTGAAAACATACCTTCATTGCTGATATCTCTCATAGGTACAATGTTCTAAAATTTTTGCACTTTTGGATACCATCACGATTGAGAAGTCATCATTATGTCATCTAGTCTATCTACTACAAAATATATTCCTTGTGTAGCTTTTGGAAAACGTCTGCAATGTTGGTGGCCTCTGAACCTTGACATGAAAATTTGTTCCTGGGCACTGCTGCCATAAACAACCAGATCTTATTAATAATGGAACTATGTAGAATATCTGCTGTCTGTCTATTTTGTCATGAAAACTTTGATGGTGTACCTTATGAAATTTTGTTGAGTGAAATCCATGAGCGGCCTCTGAACTTGTCATGGGGTGCCATTTCGGTCCACGAACTTTGAAATTGCATTTCAAGGCCCCTAAACTTGTTAAGTGGTGCACCGCAGCGGTCTTTATGGTCCACAAATGGACCTGCTATGCACTATTTTACAAGTTTAAGGATGTGCGGTGCACCACTTAACAAGTTTAGAGACTCAGAAGTGCATTTTTAAAATTCGTGGGCCTAAGTGACACCGTATAACAAATTCAGGGGAAGCTGATGCATTTAACTCTATTTTATTTGTTTGGAGTCCCTTTTTCATGAAACAATCAAGTGATATGATGTGACTGAATTGCACCTAACATGATTGTATTTACTTATTAATCCAAATTGACAGGCATTCTTGGATTCCATTGGCTTGTATCTTCAGCATGGGTGAGCCAAACAGAAATGATAATGCAATGGTGCATGGCAGTGAGATGGTTGATGGCAATGGTGTGATCCATGGTAGTGAGATGATTCATGGCAGTGAGATGGTTGATGGCAATGGTGTGATCCATGGTAGTGAGATGATTCATGGTAGTGAAATGATCCATGGCGATGAGATGATCCATGGGACTGAGATGGTTGAAGGCAGTGAGATGATCCATGGTCATGATATGGTTCAGGTTAATGATCTCATCCACGGTAATGAGATGGTTCCAGTTAACGACATGGTCAATGGTGACGAGATGGCCCATGGTAATGAATTGGTCAATGCTGAGATGACCCCGCGAACATCAAGACGTCGGAAGAAGAAGTCGTTAGTTTGGGAGCACTTCACTATAGAACCCATGCCAGGAGGGAACTCAAGAGCATGCTGCAATTTATGCAAGCAAACCTTTGCGTATAGTTCTGGCTCAAAAATTGCAGGCACTAGCCATCTCAAGAGGCACATCACCCTGGGCTCCTGTCCTGTTATGAAAGACCAAGACAGGAAGCTAACACTGCCACTTGCAGGGGGCCATGTCACTGATAATGATGGTGAGGCTGCTGTGGAACGTCCTACTAAGAGGCGTTACAGATACACTGGTTATGCAAATGCTACTTTTGATCAGGAACGGAGCTCCTCTTATCTGGCGAAGATGATCATTTTGCATGACTACCCACTTCACATTGTTCAACAGTCATCCTTTACTAATTTTATTGAGAGTCTGCAGCCTCGTTTCAAGGTTGTAGATGTGGAGACAATGGAAGGAGAGGTGTATGCTGTTTTCCAGAAAGCAAAAGAGAACCTGTTTCAAGCATTCAGCACTATGCCAGGAAGGATCAGCCTCACTATAGGACTCTGGACAACCAGTCAGACTCTTGGCTATGTTTCTCTTGTTGGGCAGTTTATTGACTCCGATTGGAAAGTGCACCGAAGAATGCTCAACTTCATGATGGTGTCTTCTCCTCATTCAGAGAATGCACTTAGTGAAGCTATTAGCTCGAGCCTTTCGGAGTGGAATATGAAGGACAAGCTGTTCACTATCACATTGGATAACGATTGCTCTTCCCATGATATTTACAGTGCAAATCTTAGGGATCACCTCTCCAATAAGAACAACCTCATGCTTAAGGGACAGCTCTTTGTTGTGAGGTGCTATGCTCATATCCTGAATGTAGTTGCTCAGGATGTAATTGCTTCGATTCACGGCGTGATTTACAACATCCGTGAGAGTATCAAGTTCATAAAAGCTTCTCCAAGCTGTGAGGAGAAGTTTGCTGAGATTGCTCTGCAGCTGGAGATTCCCAGTGCCAAGACCCTTTGTTTAGATGTTACAACCCAGTGGAACACAACTTATCTGATGCTGCTGGCTGCCTTGGACTATAAGCAGGCTTTTGCTACACTGGAGACATGTGATGATAATTACAATGAATCTCCTTCAGCAGAGGACTGGAAGAAAGTTGAGGCTAGCTGTAATTACCTGAAACTGCTATATGACTCTGCACATAGTGTGATGGCTTCAGCAAACCCTACTGCAAACATCATTTTCCATGAAGCTTGGAAAATTCAGCTTGAGCTAGCCAATGGCACAGAACATGAAAGTCCCTTTTTCAGCAGTATTGCCAAGGATATGCATGAGAGATTTGACAAATACTGGAAAGATTGCAGCCTGGTGTTAGCCATTGCTGTTGTTATGGATCCACGTTTCAAGATGAAGCTTGTTGAGTTCAGTTACTCTAAAATTTATGGTGCTGAGGCTGCGAAATATGTTAAGGTTGTCAATGACTCTCTGCATGAGCTGTATAAGGAGTGTGTGGCACAGCCGTTCTCCTTGACCCCTGCCTATGTTGAAGCTAACAATGTGGCTGCCAACGCGAATGTTAACCAGGGAAATCCTCCTTCCACTAGTGATGGTCTTCTTGACTTTGATATGTACCTTTCTGAGATTCAAAGTAGCCAGCCTGCAAAATGTGAACTGGAGCAGTACCTGGAGGAATCCCTCACTCCACGTATCCAGGAGTTTGATATCCTTAACTGGTGGAAGCTTAACACAGTCAAGTTTCCAACTCTGTCCAAGATGGCCCGGGATATCTTGGCCATCCCAATGTCGATGGTTAGCAGTGGCAGCTCCATATTCTCTGCTGGAACTGGGAACCACAGGCTTGATGACTACAGAAGCTCTCTTCGCCCGGAGACTGTGGAGGCACTTGTCTGTGCAAAAGACTGGCTCCAGTATTCACCACCGGCTGCAACTGAGGCGCCAGGTTCTGAGATGATCAAGGCAGAAGCATTGTAGATTGCCGATACTGCTTCCCTGTTGAAGTACAAATAATATATATTGTGGTATCTTCGAGTGTAGTTAAGCGTAGGCATATTTTAGGCACCAATTGCAGACATATATCTCTTCTGGAGTTTATATCTCATAGTTGTAATTTGTCATGTCGAACTCAGTTTAACTCACTGCAGTGTGTACTGAGTTTAGCTGTGGTCTGAGGGATGTCTCAGGGATTGAGGTGGTAAACTTATTTCCAGATTCTGGCTATTGTTGGCTCAGTTATTCAGGTGCTAAACTTATTTCCAGATTTTGGTTATTGTTGGTGCTGCTGTTTATTTCCCTTCTTAAGGCGTAACCTCTGTTCTGTGCTAGTGTGTTAGATGCCGTGGTTTGGTATCTATTTATATTTGTATCTGTGTAAATTTAGCCTCATTTTTTTGTGTGCTTGTCGCAAGTTATCTGATAGTGTCATCTGTTTAAGGTTCACAACTTTGGTGGCGGTGACTTTGGTAATCAATGCTTTTGTTTGTACTCTGTCGTCTCACCATTGGTTCAACTCGGCGAAGTTACCAATGCTAACCAAGGTGTCTGTGGAGGTAGACAGCTCCGTTGCAGTCTTGGGATTCTTGGTGGCCACTGGCCATCGTTAACGGCCTCCAAAGGTGTCGGTGTTTAGGCCCTGTTTAGATACCAAAAATTTTCACTCCAAAGTATTACATCGAATTTTACGGCACATGCATGGAGTACTAAATGTAGACGAAAAATAAAACCAATTGCACAGTTGGATGAGAAATCGCGAGACGAAACTTTTAAACTTAATTAGTCCATAATTAGACACTAATTGTCAAATACAAACGAAAGTGCTACAATAGCCGAAACCAAAATTTTTTGTCAACTAAACACGCCCTTATTGTTGCTGCATCAAGTTTTGGACAAAAGATAGAAGGGCCTGTATAAAAACACGGGAAGGAATAGGAATGATATAGCAAAATAGAGGAATAGAAAACGTAGGAAGAAAACGAAAAGTAGTGTTTGAAATGCAGGAATCCACCGCACACGAATAAAAACATGGGAGTGATGAACTAAAGTTAGCATCTCTAATAATAGTCGATCAACTTGCTTGTATTTTATAATTAACTTGTGGCATTTAATAGTGTGCAACTGTTACATATGTGCTTCCTACCCCGCGTGCATTAACTCTCTCTATCTATTCACCGTACATATGCAGCTCATCCGTTCATCAAAATTCCACCAAGTAATATAGTAGTATAGTAAACAAGCGAGAGAGGTGTTGAGCAGACGTAGAAAAGTTTCCAATGAGCTCAGAGCTTATTTTCTGATTCCTCCAAAAGTACAGGTGTAGCTGCCGCTCTTTTGAAAAAATTTCTGTGGTTCCCTTGTTCCAAACGATGAGATAAAAGACAATTCCTCTAGAATGAGTTTCCTACGCTTTTCCTTTGATCAAACGAGGCGTCTGCGCTCGTCACACAGAGGATCATGTCGAACTGCTTTGAAATTGGATGGGACTTCCAATGCTTCCCACAGATATCACGAACAACTGCTCTTACAGGACCTGACAAATTGTCGCCAATGTCTCGCAAACACCAGAAACAACATATTTTGAACTTTTAAGCAGTGCCACTGCCTACAAAGTGCACACTGACAGCAGAAAATTACCAACCCCGCCCCCCCCCCCCCCCCCCCCCCCCCCCCCACACACCCACCCGAATTTTCATAGCAAGATAGGGAATGTCTTCACTGCCTGGTGGAAACGATCAGCAACGAAATTGTATTAAGAATGCAAGAAAGCTGTATATGAAAGGAAAACCGTATAGTGGTAAGAAAACAATGTGGTTCTCCACTGCCTGGTGAAAAAATTTACCAAGGAACATAATTCATCAGAAGACAAGTAAGCTGAAAGGTGAAAGCCTCAAAGTCTACTTCCAGATAAAGCAAAAATATCTTTTTTTTTTCAACTGATAAAGCAAAAATATCAATTATCATGCTTTAGTTCATGTGTGTGTGTGTGTGTGTGGGGGGGGGGGGGGGGGGGGGGGGGGGGGGGGGGGGGGGGGGGGGGACTCAATTCCATGGTGCAAACAAGACCCTGGACCAGCTTCTCTCGCCTATTCAGTGGACACCGCTGGTCCAGCGGTTCGAGGCCAAGCCTGGAACTTGTGTCCATGGTTTGCGGTTTTGTTAGAAACAGTCTTAGGATTGCTACCTGTTTCCAAAAGAATGAACCTGATTAGAGGAAAACTTGCTAATGCCTTCTTGTCCGAAACAAATGTACCGCAAAAGTACGCAGTGGCAAATTAAAGGATCCCACAAGCGAGCCCACGATGTAGCCAGCCGTCTTTTTTTTTTTTTTTTTTTTTGCAAAAGAATGAACAAAGTATGTATGATTATGTTTGGTAAAGGAACATGAAAGCCGCAGAGCAGCAGAAACTATTTGGTTGACTCAAGGCAGGCCCAAAACTTATCCATATGAAACTAGGCCCATTTATATTACAGAGATTTCATAAGAATTATAAAGAAAATCATAGGAAATTAGTTCGCGAAATAGAAAAATTCCTACGTTTCGAACAAGACCTAAGAATGAAAGCTCTCTTATACAATGATACATACAATAGGAGGTAGATCAACAGAAGTATACAAAATAAAGTTCAGCAAACTCAACGCATACTTTTTGTGCGTCAAATGCATGCGCAAAGATAATCATTTGTTTTTACACATAAAATCCACACTCGTATGATCATGTGTCGTGAGTCTGGGTCATATATGGGCAATAATTTCCATTTTACCGCTAGATGTATTTTCGCATCGGACTCTGTACCATCATTGCACGTGTGTTGTTATAATAACTCGTATGAGCACGGATCGCGAAGAAAATTTTTATTAATCTATATTACCCATTAAATCAATGAGACCAGAGGCGGAACCAGAGAAAAATCTAAGGGGGGCCAAGATGAAGGAAATGGATAGATACAATACCTTCAAGAACTCAATCCCTTTGAAATACCTACTATTACTATGGCTGAAGCAGGAGTATATAAAGAAATTTCAGATCATAGGGGGTGGCCCCTGCTAGGGATGTCTCAGGGACTGATGTGGTAAACTTATTTCCAGATTCTGGCTATTGTTGGCTCAGGTATTCATGTGCTAAACTTATTTCCAGATTTTGGTTATTGTTGGTGCTGCTGTTTATTTTCCTTTCTTAAGGCGTAACCTCTGTTCTGTGCTAGCGTGTTAGATGCCGTGGATTAGTATCTATTTATATTTGTATCTGTATAAATTTAGCCTCATTTTTTTGTGTGCCTGTCGCAAGTTATCTGATAGTGTCATCTGTTTAAGGTTCACAGCTTTGGTGGTGATGACTTTGGTAATCAATGCTTTTGTTTGTACTCTGTCGTCTCACCGTTGGTTCAACTCGGTGAAGTTACCAATGCTAACCAAGGTGTCTGTGGAGGTAGACAGTTCCGCCTCTGAATGAGATCATAGCTTTTACGTAAAAATGGTTAACCCGCATCCCCTAAAACTAGCCTTGGAGCCACTGAGCCAGATCCAAGGTCGGTCCATTCCCATCGCTATGCCTCACGCTTCGGCGGCCGCGGCGTCTCAGGCTTCCACCTGATCCGGATCTTTTCAGGGACAGAAAAATCGCATCCACGAGGCAACGAGCCATGGAGATCGGCACTGACATGCACACCGACAACCCGCTGGATCTCGCCAGGTCCCGCGTGCCAGTGCCACTTGCGAGATCGATCGATCGGAACGAACGGGACGCGCCGTGGCATCACGAGACAGCCGAGACGCGCCAACGCCGTGGCAGCCGGCACCAAGTACAAATATGCTATCGCCCGCGTGCAACCGTCGCCATCTGCCTGTGCCGGGCCGAGCTCTCTTCTTAACTCGCTATCGACAACGACAACACATCGAACAATCCCGCGCGCACACTCGCACTCAACGCTCACTCACTGAGCCATTACTCAGCTCACCAAGTCCAGATCTCAATGGCGCACTCGCGCTGCCACCACCTTCTCCCCACGGCCATGGCCACGGCGTGCTTCCTCCTCGTGACCCTCCTCACGCTCTGCGCCACGCCGGCGCCGGCCCACGGCGCGCGCGTCCTCACGCCGGGCAGCGCGGGCGCGGTCACCAAGGCGCAGCAAGGCGGCACCAGCAGCAACGCGACGGCGGCGGACGAGTACCTGGCGCCGCACAACCAGGCGCGCGCGGCGGTGGGCGTGGCCCCGCTGCGGTGGAGCGCGGACCTGGCCTCGGCGGCCGCGAAGACGGTGGCGCAGCAGCAGCGGCAGGGCGGGTGCGCGTTCGCGGACATGGGGGCCAGCCCCTACGGCGCCAACCAGGGGTGGGCCAGCTACCGCGCGCGCCCCGCCGACGTGGTGTCGCTGTGGGTGGCGGAGGGGCGGTACTACACCCACGCCAACAACACGTGCGCCGCGGGGCGGCAGTGCGGCACGTACACGCAGGTGGTGTGGCGCCGCACCGCCGAGGTCGGGTGCGCGCAGGCCACCTGCGCCACGGGCGCCACGCTCACGCTCTGCCTGTACAACCCGCACGGCAATGTGCAGGGCCAGAGCCCCTACTAGCTAGCTAGATAGCTACCTCAGCGGCGGCCGATCGATCAGGTCATCAGGTCGGAGCCTCCCACTGCCGGCGACGGCAGCGGAGTACTACGTAGGTGCAGTCTTCTCTTGTTCGGTGACTTCGGTCACGGGTGCTTTGCTTTGTGTTGTGGTGTAATCCGGTGGTGTTCTTGGTGTTCAGAACTGCTTTGGTTTGGCGTGTCATCTTGTATTGCCGGGTAAAAACGCCTGTGAGCTGTGATGTGAATGTGATGCTTCATCCTTGTGGACTGTGCTGTGGATGCGTGTTGGCTGTCTTGATTCGCTGCATGCTTAAACTTCTACTAGAAAAAAATTGGATACTACAACCGAGGAGATTTGCTATGAAAGATTATTGAGCTAACTTCTAAGGAAACAATGAAAGTTATAGCACTACCAAGAACCCAAATTAGAGCTAAAATCAAATCTTCGAAAAAATACAGTTCTGTTGGTGATCCTTGTTGACATGTACTCCCCCGTTCCAAATTATAAGTCTCTTTGATATATGAACCAAAAAGTCAAGGCGACTTATAATTTGGAACTGAGGAAGTAGTATTTCTCTCTTTTTTTTTTGAAATAACACTATTTTACTAAAGAATTGCAGAACTAAGAGTTGGAATGAAAATATTGTAGATATAGGATATGTCCGGCAATTGTATGGTCAACAGGACCCTAATTGGCGAACCAATGGTATCAATAGATTGTGTCATGCATTAGAGTAACTTGCAGGGTCTCTACTTGAGCCCTCAAAATTGAATTTGAGGGTCTGAGTCAAAAATTGAGCTTCAATAGAACCCCTATTAGGGACCTCAAATTTGAGAGGGCCCTCAAACCCCCTCTCACCCATCGTTCCTCTCCCCGCGCGCACGCAGAACACGCCTTTTCGTTCGCATTCAACTCAGTGCCGTCGCCTCCTCTGTCTTCGGCAAGGCCATTCGCTAGCACGACTCTCTCGGCACGTCCCCTCCCAACAACTTCTACCGCACCTCCACCATCCTCCTCGGCGGCTCCCCTCTCCCTGGCGACGTGCCCCTTCCCTAGATCTCCTCACTGTCACTTCCCCAGTCGGCTACCACCATGACAAGTTCTCTACCTAGCTACACCCCTCCCTGGCGTGGCCGCCACTGCCCTCCTCAGCATCTCCCTTCCCCCGGAGGCATGCCCCTTGTCCAGATCTAGCATCGGTGAGCGGCTCCCCTCTACCCTGTCTCTCGGATCTAGTGCTACATCTTCTCGTGCTCCGGTGAGCCCCTCTTCTTCTCCTCTCTAGCATCTTTGGCTAGTTGTCGAGATATGTCCAAGTTAGTCAATGAGGGAGAAGATGAGAAAGAGGATGACAAATGGGTCCCACATGTTATTCCCTACTAGAATAAATTTGAGGATCATGTTTTGAGAGCCACCGTTGGAGTACAACCTAGAAAACATGACTCTCAAAAGTAAGAAAAACCCTTATATCAAAATTAGAGACCCTAATTTGAGGGCTCCTACTCCAGATGCTGTTAGAAGCCAATAGCAAGGCATGTTTCCCTTCTCTCGTCGTTTTGATTTTCTAGATTTTGTTTGTCCATTCCAAACAAGGTATTTAGGTACCGCTTGTAATTTTTTAAGTAGATGCTAAAGATAAAGCATAGTCCATTTTGTTTGGATTTAACATAATTGATTTTATAATTTTGAAATTAAAATTCTTCCCATAATACTATATTTGACTTTTCACTTTAATTGTTTAGCTGTAAAACAGTTTCTAAAAATTGTTTAACTATCTAAATTCATGGTTCAAAAACTAGTATTTTTCATGTATTTTTTCTATACATGTGCTTAGGTGACATCCAGTTTTTTTTAACAAGGACACTCAAAATTAAGTTTTAATTCAAATTAAATTTAAAACCATCTCCCTTATTAAGAAACGTTGGATGTCCCTTATTGCAATTTTTCAAGTAGATGTTACAAATCAAGCGTAACCCCTTTTCTTGGATCTAGCATCACTGATTTTATAGTTTTAAAATTAAAATTCTTCCTATATCGCTATATTTGAGTAATAATTTATCCAATAATTTTTAACTATTCTAATATATACTTGACACAATTAGATTTGTAATTAAATGTACTATCTAATAATCAAAATTATATAATCATAACTAATCTAATATAAAATAAATGAATAATCAAAGTGTATCAAGTTAATTTAGATATGCCTTATAAAGTAGTCTAATAATCTAATTATATAATTATAAATAATATAATATTTGGAGACCGTATCACATCAGGCTATGTCTTATAAATTGGACTAGCTGCAAAAAATAGTCTCTAAAAATATGAAAAAATCATCTAAATTCATGGTTTGGAAAGTAGTATTTTTCATGCAATTTTTCTATACATATACTTAGGTGAAACCCAAAGTTTTTAATGAAGGAATGCTCAAAGGTAAATTTAAATTCTAAAATATTTAAAATCATTCGAAACATGCTTAATGATTTTAAATTTAACTTTGAATTGGAACTTCATTTTGATCATGTTCGTCCCTAGGAAAGTTTGGGTGTTGTGGCAGAACCATCTAATCTAATGCCTCACAAGAGTACTCATCTTTCATTAGACACTAAGTACTCAAGGGAGGACACCAAATTATACGGTTCCGTCGGGCACACCCCAAGGAAGAACCCGAAAATCCATATTTTTTCATCAGGATCATAAATGAGAGAATAAAGCTTACATCATTCTTAACCATTTCTTACATCATTTTTAATACATCATCAGAGTATAATATTTATTGTTTATAATAGCGGAATATGACCATGTTATCAGAGTTATGAACAATTTGATTTAACATCAGAATATAAACATGTGATCAGAATTACAGCGGAAATAAATATCTATTCATGATATGATGAAACATCGATATATAAACTTATGACAATAGATTATAAAACTTTCATTTATAAAAACATTTAGTGAGAGTTATAAATAAAAACTATGATCGCAGCGTAAAGGAATTCTCTGAGCCCACCAGGAGGAATCCGCACACAAGGGTCAGCTCTAGCATCCGCCTATCATCTACAATAGAGGAAAATAAAACCCTGAGTACTCAATTGTACTCAGCAAGACTTACCCGTCAGAAGAAAAGAAAATACTCCAAGGATATGTAAGGCTATCTGGCTTATGGGTTTATTGCATCTGCAGGGGCATTACTAAAAGCGTGTCCTTATATTCGATTTTTATTAGCAATGTATTAGTTCATTAACTAACCATTCTATGTAAGCACATGTGCTACTTCTCAAGCAGGTGGTAAGTAATCAGGTTTCGCTTTTACATCTTTTATCTTTCAGTTCTTACTACGATGCTAGAGTTTAGACAAGTCATACCGGATCGCCCGACGATTCGCGAATCAATGCCCCCAGCTGGGTACCCCGAAAACACACGCCCCGCTTGTACCCCAGGCACAAGCAGGACCAACACCCTACTCTTCTGTCATGGGGTCTAGGTCCCCGTCCAAACTAGGACTCCAAGCCCCACCCCTTAGTCCCGGACTCAGTGCGGTGCAAGGACCTCCTACCCAAAAACCACCCTGACAGTCGGTCTGAAAAGAGCCAGAACCCATGACAAAAGAGTAACAAGTCTTTCCTATGCCCATACTCAAGTATGTGCTCGGGATAATAAGTCTGTGACTTGCCTATCGTCCAATGCAATAGCAGGCCCTTAACTGACACAGATAGGAAAAACATTGTAACCATGCTATGCCCCGTTGGCCGCAGGACACAACCTCTTACACCCACCAATACGACAATACCCAAGCCATATCCCTGCCCGGTCACCATTTATCATTTCCACCATTTATATTTCCCAAGTGATAATAATACAGTAATAAATTTCCTATCTCTCGCGAGTGACAGGCAATCACTCGACTTCTACCGGAGTCCTGTAGCATAGCACTCTACACGATCCTATCATACTAGTAAGACTCATAGGATAAAGATATATATGCAAGTAGGTTTCATTCAACTCCTTAAAACTTAATGCACAAATATAATTTAAAGTGCAGAAAGTAGAGGTTATGCACTGGAGCTTGCCTGGGTAAGATATAATCAGAAGTTAGCTTTCCATCACGATGACACGACCATCGAGACACCATCTTTTCCGATACTCTAGATGACTCCATGATCCATCGACGCCCCTATTATGATATGCCATGCGATGCAATGCAATGCAAAGACGTAATTAATCAACTACAACTGTGACTCGTAAAATACGATTTACACCACTCAAACTGACGAGCTAGTTCTAATGACGACCGTACTTAAGATACGTATCAATGTTGTCGAATAAGGTGTTATTTGCCAACAAATGTTTTAGTCATGAAACCCCGAGGCATTTCTTTATCTATTTCATTGATTTAATATATGTCCAAACTACGACTCAATAGTTAACCTAGCAAACTAATTATTCTAGAGCTACAAAAATTACCGTGAGCAGATCACAATATTAGTAAGTTACTATAAAATTTTCAGAGTCAACGCTATCATCGATTTATCACGGAAATTTCTATAAGTTCACATTTTAACAATAATAAACATCTTAAAATAATTAAAGCAACCCTAAAAATATTTTAAAACTAGATAAACTAATTATGCTAACAGATAGATCATGATTTTAGGAGCCTAACAAATTGGTTTCACAATTTTTGGATAATTATACTATTTTATATTGATTTTACAATTTAAACTAGAAACCTATATTAGAAAAGCATTTAGACAACGGAAAGGGCCGGCGGTAACCCCCTTTTGGCCCAGCAGTCCGCGGTAACCGCGCGATAGCCCGGAGCACAACGCGCACACACGGCCTTGTGGACCAGTTCGGCCCAGCGCATGGCGCGAGCGACCCAGCCACGGCGGCCACAGATCGGCCCATCACGCGGCGCGAGCGGCTCAGCCACGATGGCCACAGACCGGCCCAGCGCACAGCCTGCCCAAACCAGCCTGGCGATTTTGCAAAAATGACCCTACGTTTACCTTAAACTAATCCACAGTCCAATATACACTGTTCATGCTAGTCACGTTAATGCACCTAGAACCCCCGAAAAACTTCTAATTACACATTCTCACCTTCCTTCCTTCCCCAAAACCAGAGCACGGAGCAGAGGAGGTTCGGCCGGCGGTCAATCCCGGCCGAGGAAGGCATGATAGCGGCAGAAACCCGTAGGTGAGGGCCACGGGAGCCCGCGCGACCATGGGCTAGCCGTGGCAAGACCTGAGCCGGCCCCCTGCAGCCTACCGCGCGAGCCAGGTCTTGCCACGGCTAGACCATGGGCTACGACGGCGCCGGCCAGTCGGACGACGGCAACGGCGCTGCGGCGGGAGGCGGTGCATATCTCGGCGCGTGGCAAGCGTGAGCCAGGGGTGCACAACGTGGACAGGGCACGGTGAGCAGGCCAAGGCGATGCGGTTCACATGGCGTAGGCGACGGCGCGGCTTAGAGAAGGGCAGCGCAGCATGGGGGTCGACGACGGTGGTGGGGAGGCAGCCTCACGGCTTGTCCGATGCCGGGCGCAACCGCTGGAGGACGCAGCTCGGCCAGAGCAGAAGCATGGTGCCCCGACCACGTGCGTTGACGTTCGAGACCGGGTGGCTCCGCGGTGAGAGCACGGCGGTGGTGAGGTGGTGGTGCGGCTTGCTAGTGACGACCGTCGAAAAGTAGGTTGTGCGCTGGGTGGGGCGGCTGCGGGGCAACATGGGCCCAAGCGCGCTCGCGTGCACGGCGACAGGCGAAGGAAGCAGCCACGGCGGGCGCGGAGGAGCGAGGCGAGGCGAAACCGTGCGTGGCTTCGGTGAGTGGGAGGAGAGCAGCGTGGTGGAGCGGCTGGAGGTGGTGCGGCGAGGGGAGTGGTGTGGACTCAGTGCACACACGACGGGGGGAAACTGACGATGGCGCTCTAGGGCACGGTGGCAGTCGCGCTGGGAGGGGCAGCGCCGAGGGACAGCGGTCCAGCGTGAACCGGGGCGGGCATGTCGGCCAGCAGCGCGAGAGCGCGCGATGCGGGGAGGAAGAAGGAGGGGCGGCACTGCGCACGGAGGTGAGGCAGAGCCGCTCGCACACACGCGAAAGGAAACGGGAAACGACGGGCGGGAGGGGACGCAGCGACGGCGGGAGCCGCCAAAATGGGTGCTCGGCCCGGCACAGATGCAGACAACAGTGGCAGGCAAGGACAATCAGAGACAGAGGCAAGCAGAAATAGAAAAAGGAGGAAAACAACGCAAGGGTTCGGCCAACTTCATTAACGCAGGGACAACGTGACGTGCTTTGGCAGCTTTGCAGAGCGAGGGGACGATGCGAGCGGCAGGTGGCAGGGACACGGCGACACGTCCAACAAATCAGATGATGGATTCAGAGCACGGGGACGCACCACCGTCGTCACACTAGCGCATAGACAGGACGGCTCAAACCTGGCGGGACGCAAAGGCAGCCAGCTCCTCCATGGTTAGGTGGGTCGTGCGGTGGGCGAAGCACCACGTCGGCCAGACGTCTGGCAGACAATATACACGGCGACCGCAGGTTAAGTCATACGACAGTCAGTAGTGATGTGCACGAATTTTTAAGAGACGCAAAAACCGCTGATGAGCTCATACTCCATACCATGCCATAGAACAAAATATTAGGGTGCTATGTAATTATTTTTGCGCAAAACAAACCGTCGTAACAACGCTTTAAAATATAATTTCTGATTTTTACCATTGACACGAGAAGCTGGTTTTTTTTAATTTTTAATTTCGATTTTTGAGCTATCAAACATACCATGGAACAACATCCACACGCCACATCAACAGTTGCATTTTTAACTACTAACTTGCACTTCTAATTTTTTTATTTAAGTTCTAATTACAAGTTATATTTTATTTTGTTTATAAAAATTGTTTTCATGCTCAATCCAACAGAACAAGCCACTCGTCATTTACTTGCTAGAATCGTTATCGGACATTTCTAAATATCTTTACGCTCCGAGTAATTTAACTTGACGTTGATTCGAGTCCACAAAACTGAGTCACACATGATTCCCTTATCACTTTAAGTATGTTTTAAATAAAAAATCTGAGAAACCCGTTTCGGAAATTTTTCTTAGGCCTAAATCTCAGTGTTAAACGAGCTCGTAACACCAGAGATGTTACAAGTGTCCCTTCTTGCAATTTTTTAAGTAGATACCTAAAATCAAGCGCAATCCATTTTACTTGATCTAGATTCATATCGAAAAAGTAGTATTGTTAAGTAGATAGGTAAATGGTGACATGGGTCACGTGTCACGCGGCCATCTACAGAATAGGGTGATTGATTTGAAAAATGACTCAATTTTAAATAAAGTGGTATATTATGAGTCCATTCTTTAATAGGGTGTTTGGTTTCTAGAAGGAGATAGTCTATCACCATCTCACTTTTTAATTTTTTGTTTGATTTGTAAAATAGACTGAGTTAATGCATCATCACTTTATTCGTCGTAGGCTTATAATTAGTGTTAGTATGAAAAATAAAGTCATTCCACAAATTTGAAGAATAAACTCATAATAAATCTATCACATCATCGAGAATGGATTGGTTCTCTAAACCAAACACTCCATAAATTTAGTGAAATAACTCCATTCCTCGTAATAGTATTAATTATTAGCTTGTGAGAAATTAAGGTGACATCTAAAACCAATTTTATTCAACAAAACAAAAAGAAAGAAGAGTGATATGAGACTAACTCCCAACTAATTCCTCAAACCAAATACCCTATAATTGCTTATATGTTACTAAGCAGCATCCGGCACAAAATTTACTTGAACGAGAATATGTTCAGAAAGAACTCTATATTCCAAAAAACACAGGTGTTTCTTCTGTGTGGTCATTTCCCATTGAGTTCATCCAGACAGACCAAGACTCAAAGAAATGGATTTATACTAAGACGATCGATAATACCCTAAACTTAGTAAACTAGTATTCTAAGCTTCTATTATTTGTTTGGACTAGGGCATTATATACGCGCAACACGAGCTGACACTAACACGAAAGTCTTGCACATCTAACAAACCCGATGGAAGAAGATACTAAGACCGCCGTCGAAGCCGCCGCCGTGGACTCCCGGCCATTCAGTGAGGTGGAACGACTCCGCGTCCGACGAGGCGACGATCCTCTCGAACCTCCCGCGCAGGTATTCCACCCCTCCGCTGGGCAGCCAGCCAGCGCCGGCGGTCACGGCCCGCAGCTTCTCCAGCAACCACCCCTCCGCATCCGACGGCCGCTCCCGCCTCGTCGCGTACCCGACGCGCGTGCCCTTGCAGTACACCAGCCACTTGGTCGAGTCGAGGAGCGCGCCGGGAGAGGCATTGGGCGGCGTCCACTGGCGCTGGTACTCGAGCACGATCCTGCCCGCAGCGGCAATGTCCGCACCGCCGAGGCCAGCCGGCAGGTCGAGGACGAGGAAATGCTCGTCGTGGTCCACTGGTTGGTCCGCGGCGGGCCCGTGCTCCTGCAGGAAGAGGCAGACGCGGCGGTCACCGGCGGAGGGCACGAAGAGCGTGCCACGGACGATGGCCGATTTTGTGGTCGGCGCCGGGGGGCACGGGAGGAACGTGGACGCGAGGACGCACCGGACGTGGTTCCACCACGCAAGCCACGCGACATGGCAGCTGTAATATGTCACCTCCTCGCCGGCGGCCTCGCCAGCGCCGCCGTCTTCAACTGGCACTACTGCAGGTGGCATGGATCACGTAGTGCGGCCGCGTTCCGGGGACGTGGCGCGAAGAGTAGTTAGTTATGATCTATCCTATTTTATTTAGATGCGCCCGCGTTCCGGGGACGTGGCTTCGGACTCGTCTCAGGAAAATCGGAACTATATCGTTCACGTCAGAGTTATCTAAAAACATAGTTTTGTAACTTTTTTAAAAAGCTGGTGGTTAAAAAAATAACATACACTCTACCAACCGTCTGTTTTATTTATTCAAAAAAAAAACAAAGTCATCTTCTGTACATACCGACCTTTCAAAATCGTGGTCAAAGATTCAATTCCGATGAACCTCCTAACAGTAGTGATAGTCAAGGCCGTAGTCGGCTATCCCGCCACCATAACTCACATCTAGAACGTCCAAAATCGAATCTCTATTACCTGCTCTATCTCTCAATATCCTTGATATGAAAATAGTGGTCGGAGATCCAATTCCGATGAATCTTCGGGTGGAGACAGGCGGGAGCAACAAGGAGTGCCGAGGAATAAAAAAGAAACAACACCAAGGGCGCCATCATTGATAGGGAGTACCGACCATCCGCATATCTTTGCCCATGGATGTCTCCGTTAGAATGAGAAGTTGTCGGAGTGGGACTTCTTTCTATCATGAAAAAACAAGATTGGAAGAGGGTTTACCAAACTATTGGAGATGCTCATTGTCGGTATTTTGTAAACTGGACTAGTAAACTTATACGATTATCGCGCTGCTCTAGAAAGACGATGATAGCATCCAAAAGACATAAGGATTTATACTGGTTCAGGCCGGAGCCCTACGTCCAGTCTTAGAGATGATCGAATGCTCTGAAATTCTAACAATGGGGGGTGCAAGAATGGTGAAAGAGGTAGAAGAGCTAGAGCTAGGAAACGGGCTGCCCGAAAGGAAGCTTCAGGAGCCCTTCTATGGTGTAAGAATAAGTGAATGAGAGTCGGATCCCTTATATAGAGTTCGGAGCCAGGACGTACACAAAGAAGAAGGTTCTCCCGACCGAAGGGTCGTGAGCCTAAGGGAGGACCTAACTAACTTAGCTTGCAAGCTACGCCGTCTTGTGGTGCACGTCTAGGCATGGTTGTCGTCATGGTCTTGTGGCCATGCCGCGGCATAGCACGACGTGGTGCTACTGTGTCGGCCGTGGCTACACTATAGGCACGGTGGTGGTTCGCCAGCCGTCTTGTGTGGCGTGGTCTCCGCCGTGGTCTTCGTCATTGCCTCCAGGTTTCCTGGCACGTCGTACAGGAGTTGGTAGCCACCCCTCGGGTCATCGATCGCCCTGTGGGCTTGAGGAGCTAAGGGCCACGATCCCGATCGTTGGGGTCGTGGCTCCCGTCGGTTGGATGGCCTCTAAGTTAAGGCCTTCGTCGTGTATCCCATCCCGTAGTGGGTAGAATCGTACATGTGTCTCGTCGGACCGTAGTTGGCCGGTGGTTTTTGTACTGATCGTCACCGCCTTGGGCGGTGTTGTCTTGTCTTAGCTGTGTGGCGCAGGGATGGCGCCTGACCGGACCGAGATGACTGTTGTCCCCTCGGTCCTTGCGGAGTTAGAGTGGCGCGCCTAATCCTATCATAGCAGACACGTTTGGCTAGGCTCGACCTCTCCCTGTTCCTCCCAAGGGTCATGGCGGTGAGAGGTCGTGCATCTCTTGTGCATCATGTGGCTAAGGCAGAAGGGAGGGGTCGTGGCTGACCCTGGCCTTGGCGTTCAGCCGAGCTCACTTGGCTTAGCTGGGCCTCGGTCGCTTTGGGCTTTCGCTGGCTATTGTATAATGGGCCGCTTTGGCCTATCACTTAGTCGATGCCCTGAGACACCCTAGGGTTATAACCCCGACAATAGCCCCTGAGCGTTTTTATGATCACGAAGTGATCGTGAAAGCGCCGTGTAGCGTGCATATCGAATACAGGTTTGTAGTTCATGGCTTGTTCGAGCTTCGTTGCTCGCCCCCTTGAGGGTTGGTGTGTTTAATGCGGTGGGTGGTCGTTGTGTTCTGCCCCGTCAAGACATCTTGACGGCGTGGTACGTGACCTTTGAGCCCTGCCGTGTTAGTGTGCTACGTCTCGGGGTTCGTGACCTAAGCGGGGCCGAGGGGTCTCGTCGACCTCACACGGGCATCTGACATTGGCTGTGACCTCCCGTGGTTCGCCATGCACCACGGGGGTCTCAGGCTATTGAGTCCGTCCTTGGCCTATAAATGGAGGCCTTTCTACCGTTTGAGGCATGCATGGCTGCGATTACAAATTGCTCTTTGCCTCCCTGACTGGTTAGGAGCTGAGAGAATGAGGAAATGGAGAGAGAGAGAGAGATTTGGGGGGAACCGCATGGTTCCTATTATACATCCCACTAGGGGTCGTTTGTGGTGGCCAGAGCAGTGTTCAGGGGAGGATTGAGGCGATGTGCAGGCCAACCGCAGGCCCTCGTGGTTCTAGCGCTTCCCCGAACCCGTAGGTTTTGGGTCACTAAAACATGAGCACCAAGGGCTACAACCAACTGCTCGTTGAGCCTACAGGCTGCTCCTAGGAGTTGCTTGTCATTTGGGGGAGGCGTTGCCGTCCCTTGGTGTCCCTATCATGCTTTCCAAAGCATGATGGTGGTGTCTTGCGGGCTTGATCCTGCTCCGTCCTTCATTCCATGTGCCTTTCTGTCCTAGAGGCTGTGGTGCTACGTGAGGGGAAGTGCGGCAATTTCTTGACTTCTTCCTCCCGCACTTATAGCAGGCGCCTTTGGGGACCACCACGACGATGCCTGGGTGGCAGTGCCATGGCTCAGTACCTTTTAAGCGGTTGGACCGCTCTTGTACCTTCGGGGGTTTAATGAAAAGAATGTTCTTTTCTGTTATTTGGGTTTTCCCCTGTGCCTGTGGCAAGCCCTCGAGCTGTAGGATCGGGGTCTTGCCTTTGGTTTGATGGTGCGAGGAATTGCTTCCTCAACCTCTCCTTGCGCGGTCATGAGGTTTTCTACGACCGTGCATTGGCTCATAGGTCTTGGACCTTTTTGCTTTTTCCACGTGACCGAGTCGTGATCATGCTTTGGGCCCCACATTGCTTCACGAGGAAGAGTTTGGTGTGTTACCTTGGCCATCTGCTTTGTCGATCTCTCTCGAAGAGGTTGTAGACCTCTGATGGTTTATGAGTATCCATATGGTCTGAGACCTGGGACGTAGGGAGGAGTTGGTCGAGGCTTGGCCTTGACTTCTTACGAGGTCGTGGGGACCTAACTCCGCCTTTCCCTGACATCCTTGTCGACGTTGAGAGGTGTGATGCCTTGTTATAGGCATGTTTGATTTTGCCCCACACGGGGAGAGCCATGTCCACCATAACCACGTGGTTGGAGCAGTGCGCTTCATCAAGGTCGATGGGTAATTCAAGTGGAACCTGATATCCCCCCAATCAACATGGAGTTCAGCAGTGCCTCATCGAGAGACATCCCATAAATCATCGACTGTCAAACCCGTCGGTCCCCGACCGCCTTCGTAGCGGTTAGAGGGCAAGATGCCTCCCCCCAAAGGGGTCAACTTAGGCAACTTCAAAGTGGACAACTCGAACACAGAGAGAGATGGTCGTGTAGCTCCACACTGCCGATTAGAGCTACAGGGGCCCATCTCCTCCCTATCCCTATCCCTTTTGTGGCCTTGAGCCCTTCTAAGGACCAACCCAAGAGTGGGTTTCCTAAGCACGACATGGGGTCGTGGTCACGATGGATCGTTCTGCGCACGATCTTGGGGGCGGTTGGCCTCCCTGGTCACATCATGGCATAATGGTGCCCACTCATAAGCAGTCGCGTGCCGCAGAACGTGGGTGCACAAATCAAAATGATATGGAAAGAGCAGGGATGTGTGCAGCTTACTTGGTTCACGCCGCTGTGTGGGCAACCATCGTTCCGCCTTCCCTCTGATTGCTTCACCTGCTGCGTGGGGTTTTCCAAGCGGTTAGTAAATGCGAATGAACGTGCGTATGCCTTGAGTGTCCTTAGCGGCTATAAATACACTTGGAGCGGTATGGCGGGGAGGCATTCGCTTCGAGTTGCCTGCTCCACTACTTCCCCGTTCGTGCTCTTGTGCACCTAGAGTTCCTCCCTTGTTGGCTAGAATGGACCATGACAAATGGCGTTGGAGGAGTCGCCGAGGGTTGGTGGGGTGTTGCCACCTCTTTGTCCTTGCCTACGCAATCAGGGATAAGTGCATTTGGATGATGTTCAAGTTTGAAAGTTCAAGCTATATTGACTATGCATGATTGCAAGGTTGACTCCCACGTCGCGTCTAGAGGGGCCGCCGACGCCGCTCGTGCCATGACCCCACCCACAAGGGAGTCGAGCTCGTCATCCTCATCATTGTCTTCTTTGGATGATCAGCGTGAGTTCCACGAGCTCATCCGTGGGACAGATGAGGCCCGACAGTGCTACTCCGACGCCACCCGCGAGGCGTGCTAGCTGGAGCACTGTCTCGACACCATTAGGGTGGCCATTGAGGCCTCGGAGAGGGAGACCATCGCTGCACAGGTGGCCACCGCCACCGCCCATGCCCGCATTGTGGGTAAGGGTGTTTCTTCGTCTTGTTGTCATGTTCGTTGCTTGCCATTCCTGATCTTCCTGTCTTCTTGTTGTTAGCGTTGGAGGAGCAGCTGGCGGCCTCCCGCCACGAGACGGAGGAGACTCACCTCTGGGAGGTTCTCCTGATGGAGGACTAGGAATGCATGGTGGTGGCCGGAGTCTGGCAGGGAGCCGGTGTCTCCCTCGCTGCCCTGTAGCTCCGCACCGGCCATTTCTTCCGTCAAGTGGCACCTGGGTTCCCTAGCAATGTCATGTAGGCGGAGTGGGCGGAGTTGGTCGGTGACTTTGTCACCACCGTGGCCGCCGTCATGGCTAGAAATATCCAGACCTGCGAATAACCCATTTCATTTTAGCAGTTGATTGATGAGCTCCGCATATTCCTTCATGTACTTTCCCCATCAATACTCTTGCTTCTTCTTGACTTAAACATTTAAGCAAAACTCCATCGACTATTTTATAATACAACTGATCATCCAACAAAACATACTTAGTCGATTTATATCTCAATTTTCGGTTAACCTTCTATGATGGATTCTTGAGATAATCGGCTATTTCAACTCTCCAATCATTAGTCAAGGTCTCACTACTTAAGATTTCTTGGAACACTCGATAGCCTGACACATTCTAAGCTAAACGATTGGCCTCTTGATTCTGTGCTCTCGGAATATGCCGACGAGAAGTAAGGGGAAACCCTTCAAGTAACTTTTGACATTTATCATAATACCCCTTCAGAATATCATCTTTACATTCCTACAGGCCAATCAACTGATTAATAACTAATTGTGAATCTCCAAATATTTCAATTGACTCGGCCTTTACTTCCTGAAGAAATTAAAGTCTCTTAAGAATAGCTTCATACTCTGCTTGATTATTGGTGGTCATTGGTTTGGTTTGAAAGGCAAACTCAAAACTTGTCCCCCGAGGCGAAATAATACCAATACCAATACCACCACCTTGCTTACACGATGATCCATCAAAGAACAAAGTCTAAGGCATAGGTTCGACATAGCCGATGCTTGGTTTATGATGTTGAGAAATAAAATTGGCCATCACTTGCCATTTGACTGCTTTAGCCGATTCATACCACAAATCAAATTTTGATAATGCAAGAATCCACTTTCCCATTCTCCCATTTAATATCGGCATTGACAACATATGTTTGATCACATCAGCTTTAGACACAACTGTACACTTAGCCAATAATAAATAATGTTGTAACTTAGTGCAGGAGAAATATAAGCATAAGCATAACTTTTTAATAGGAGAATATCTTGTTTCTGGATCCAAAAGTCTTCTACTTAAATAGAAAACAACCCGTTCCTTTCCTTCAAACTCTTGCATCAAGGCCGATCCAATCGTTTGGCTATCGATTGACACGTATAACTTAAAAGGCTTACCTTGCTGAGGA
Organism: Miscanthus floridulus; assembly: GCF_019320115.1. Taxonomy (NCBI): domain Eukaryota; kingdom Viridiplantae; phylum Streptophyta; class Magnoliopsida; order Poales; family Poaceae; genus Miscanthus; species Miscanthus floridulus. Next base: position 23,150,110 of record NC_089580.1, read on the forward strand.
GGAACTAGCATTGGTGGAGATTTCATATACTCTTTTATCTCCTCAAATGCTTTTTTGTACGTCATCCAATTTAAATTCTTGATCATTTTTCAACTTCAACAAAGAAAAAAACGGCAGAACCCTTTCTGACATATTTAAAATAAACCTTCTAACAAAATTAATCTTACCAAGCAGAGATTATAATTCTATTTTATTAGTTGGAGGTACTGCCTCATCAATTGCTTTTATACTTTTCTTACCAATCTCAATTCCTCTCTCGTGGACCAAAAAACCAAAAAATTATCCAGCTGACACTCCAAAGGCACACTTATTAGGATTCATCTTTAAACCATGTTTTCTTGTGCACTCCAAAGTCTCCCATAGATTAGCCAGATGTTCTTTGTACCCATTGGATTTTACCACCATATCATCAATATAGATTTCAACAATCTTGCCGATCAACTTATGAAAAATATAATTCATTGCCCTATAATAAGTTGCACCAGCATTCTTGAATCCAAAAGTCATCACAACCCATTCAAATAAATCGATTGCACCAGGGCACCTAAATGATGTTTTTGCTGTCTTCTTCAGCCATAAAAATTTAATTATAACCTGCATTATCATCCATAAAACTAATTACCTTATGCCCGGCCGCTGCATCTACCAACATATCAGCTATTGGCATCGGATAACCATCCATCGGTATAGCCTTATTCGAATCTCTGAAATCAATACAGACTCTCAACTTCCTATTTTTCTTATACACAGGAACTACACTTGATATCCACTCTGCATATCGGCAAGGTCGGATAAATTTTGCTTCTACTAGTCTTTCAATCTCCTTCTTAATATCATCAAGAACATTTGGATTAGATTTTCTTAGAGCTTGTTTAAATGGCATGCCAAAAAGTGTGTTGACACAAAAATATGGTGATGTGATCAACACATAGTAAGCCAGAAGATCTGAGTGAAACCAGACCAGAGATCTGCTTGGCTTCAACACAGAACCAATCGATTCTAAAAACCCAACGACGTGCCAGTCAGTTTGACCTACAATTGACAATGAGAAAAAATCTTATCAGTAATTTAAGGTGGAACATGTCATTGTTACACCAAACAATTCCAAATGTATGGCTAGATAGCCGATTCAATGAGGCTATCAACTAAATAGTCGATATCCAGCCTATCCATAAAATGAAGATCTTTAAATCAAGGATTATCGGTTAATATTAAAAAATAATGATACGAATCAAAATAACCGATGCTCATATAACATTAGAAAGTATAATCAGCTAGATGGAATATGATTGATATAAAAGCGTCGAGCCAATAAGTCTGATGAAAAGAGTATAACATGCAAACAAATCGACTATCTAATATAAATGATTCCATAAACAGTTTTGAGTCTAATCTATTATCATCAATAGTGAGGTTCAATCAGATCGATGCAGCTATGATAATGATAATAAACTAAAGCCAAAGAATCTATAAAACCATCTATATATTGATAGATTTATGAAAGCATGCTATATGCGTGAAAGTACAGTCAAATCCGCTAAAATAGCCGATGCAGCCATAGCAAACAAACAGAGTACATATCTTGATCATGAACAAGACCACTAATCGATAACTTCTAATCTAAAGTCTTACCAGTGAGGTTCGACCGGATCGATGTAGCTATAGTAGTATCATTAGATTAGATCTCATTAACTAGTGAGTTTATTCAAGATTGAAACATGTCTTTGGATGCATACTATATTTAACTGGAATAGAGATAAAACAGCCGATCTAGCGTAATTAAGCCATCAATTATAAGATTTAAAGCGTGACCAGATCAAAGGACGAGCAATTAAGATGATATGATGCCGATCTATCTCTATCTTAATCGGGTGATTTTGTTATAATTAATAAAATATTAATTATAGCAAGATCGATAACTGGTGAATCAACCAAAAACAGCAAGGAAAATCTTACTGATCTTAGCAGATTCGATAACTGATGATATTGTATTAAACAACAAGTTATTTAACACAAGATCGATAACTTTGATCTATATTATGATTCGTAAGACATCAATCAGCTGATGCAACCTTACAAACTATGATACAGATCGATAATTAACTTATATTATGGCTCATAAAAGATCAATCAGTTGATGCAGATTTACAAGCATAATATAAGTCATGACGGTACTCACAAGCAAGCTAGAGGTCGATCAGTCGATGCAGCCCTGTTTGCTGAAGAACTCGCCGAGATCTACAATACTGATACTCCTAATGCGATGGCGAAAGCCGAAAAGATTGTATTGATTGAATGCTTGTGTTCTCTTTTATAATAACCAGGGTCTAATATTTATACCCAGAAGCTAAACATGAATCCTACTCAAATACGACTCATTATAATTCTTGGAATAATAAAAAAAACTCCCTAACTTAATAATAACCTGGACCCCACTTTTCCTTATTTGTAGAGTCCAACACATCTTCCTAGCGCCACTCAAGTATAGCCCATTAACGTCGTCTGCTGACGTCATCCATAAAATAGTCGATTCTGATATCACATCTAAATCAGCTGATACTGATTCACATCTAATCGGTTCCTTGATGACACAATCCTAGAAGCTTCGAGTTCCCACGTTCCTCTTCCCAAATTTTGGTGTAAACAGGGTTCCAGAATTTGGCCTCTGGCGGTAGGGTCCCGCTTCCGAAGAGTTGGGCAAAAGCGTTTGCCAACACGTAGAAAACGCGTCGGCTTAGCTCTAGCTCGGGATTCGCCCCGAGATAGGCGTTAATTCTGCATGCTAGCACATTAGAGTCAATGATTGTGGGACCAGCTCAGGCCGGTCCGTGATCAGGCGTCGAGATATGCAGCGGAGCCACATTCTCTTCACTGAGTCGTAGCTAACCCAGGTGGTCGGCTATGAAGTACAGCTCCCCGAAGCGCAGGGCTTGACCGAGGATAAGACTGTCAATGAGAGCTGGCCCATGGACGTCGGTGAACTCGAGGCTTTCGAAGCGGATGTGGCCATTGGGGGCCGCGCCAAGACCAAGTTCAACATAGGTGCAGGGAGCCATCACTTACTTCTCAACGATGAAAGTGCTCGACTGTCCCCTACCTGGCGCGCTAGCTGTCGGTATTTTGTAAACTGGACTAGTAAATTTATACGATTGCCATGCTGCTCTAGGAAGATGATGGTAGCATCCAAAAGACATGAGGATTTACACTAGTTCAGGTCGGAGCCCTATGTCCAGTCTCAGAGATGATCGAGCGCGTGTTCCTCGCTTGAATGCTCTAAAATTCTTCCAATAGGGGGGTACAAGAATGGTGGAAGAGGTAGAAGACGGGCTGCCCAAAGGGAAGCTTTAGAAGCCCTTCTATGGTGTAAGAATGAGTGAATGAGAGTCGAATCCCTAATATGTGTGCCCTAGCTACCCTTATATAGAGTTCGGGGCCAGGGCGTACACAAAGAAGAAGGTTCCCCCGACCAAAGGGTCATGAGCTTGAGGGAGGGCCTCACTAACTTGGCTTGCAAGCTACGCCGTCTTATGGTGCACGTCTGGGCATAGTTGTTGTCATGGTCTTGTGGCCATGCCATGGCATGGCGCGATGTGGTGCTACTGTGCCGGCCGTGGTGGCACTGTAGGCACGGTGATGGTTCGCCAGTCCTCCTATACGATGTGGTCTTCGTCATCGCCTCCTGGTTTCCTAGGGCGTCGTATAGGAGTTGGTAGCCACCCCTGGGTCATCAATCGCCCTGTGGGCTTGAGGAGTTGAGTGCCACGATCCCGATTGTTAGGGTCATGGCTCCCATCGGTCTAGATGGCCTCTAAGTCAAGGCCTTTGTTGTGGATACCATCCCATAGTGGGTAGAATCGTACATGTGTCTCGTCGGGCCATAGTTGGCCGATGGTTTTCGTACCGATCGTCACCGCCTTGGGCAGTGTTGTATTGTCTAAGCTACGTGGTGCAGGGGTGGCGTTTGACCGGACCGAGGTGACTACTATCCCCTCGGTCCTTGTGGAGTCAGAGTGGCGTGCGTACTCTTGTCTGAGCGGGCACGTTTGGTTGGGCTCGACCTCTCCCCGTTCCTCCCAAGGGTCGTGGCGGTGAGAGGTCATGCGTCTCTTATGCATCGTGTGGCTAAGGCAGAAGGGAGGGGTCGTGGCTGACCCTGGCCATGGCGTTCGGCCTGGCTCACTTGGCTCAGCTAGGCCTCGGTCGCTTTGGGCTTTCGCTGGCTATTTTATAATGGGCCGCTTTGGCCTGTCACTTTGTCGATGCCCTGAGACACCCCGGGGTTATAACCCCGATACTCATAGAGTAATTTCTTGAGCTTTGTAAATGGACTCTCCATTTGAGTTTTTTTGACAAAAAGGAAAAAAACACCTCTCCAACAAGTTGATAAAACAACTCGTTAAAAATAAGAAGGTGCTAAAACTCTCCCAAACTCGTAACTTTCTACGTCCAACGGGAGCGTGTACCTCCCCTGGTTCTAGTTTTTTTTTTTTGCTTGTACCATGATTTTCTCTATTTTTGCATGAATCCGTGGAGTTCCTGACTTCCCCGTTGTTTGACGACCTCCAGTAATGGAGCGCGCGCGGGGGGAGGGGGGCTGGCAGGGGCCATGGCCCCCCTACAACAACAAAAACTACTAGCATAACTTTATAATTTTTATTTATATTAAGAGGGTGAGTATACAAAATGCTCATCATATATACAATATACCTATTAATATCTTCGATAATAAAGTCACCGTAATGAGCTTCTCCGAAAAACTGAGCCGGTACTCAAGATTTACAAAAGTCACCCTAGATGTGTTGCCATCAACAGGCGTGTCGTTTACCACTAAAAAAATAGCGCCTTAGATCCTATGATACATATAAGAAAGCACCCGTCAAGTCAATGAATTAACCTGGACGGTCACTACAAGTAACCTAACGAGTTGAGTTGCGAGTAACCTAACGAATTGAGTTGTCGGTTTTTACATGTTGGCTCTTTTTTTCGGTCTCCCTAAGTATAATTCCTAGCTCCGCCACTACCGGCCTCTCTTGTCGCTGCCCCTTGAAGGTATGAAGCCCTAGCCAACTTTGGCCACTCCTAGCCTCGCCAGGCCAAACCTGGCTGTGCCCGGCCGCCCCTAGCCTTGCTGAAAAAAATATAGGCCACACATATTTTTATTGTTCCAAACAAGTATAGTGATCCAACGTTGTTCATAGACAACTACGACTGTAGGCGACTACGACTGGCTAGGGATGGCTGGTACGTAGTGGCCAGGGGCCATTATTTGCTTCCAAGAAATAAAGAAATAAACAGCAGTTTGATGAATCCCTGTTTATAAGAAACTTCTGCCCCTGGGTTCAATTCTTTTGAATTCTCCCATCCGTTGGAGCTTCAGAGGACTTTTAGTGGAGTATTGGACGATAGTTCGTATGCTGGATGCCAGCGACGGATCTAGGAAAAAATTTGGGGGGGGGGGGGGGGGGCTAAACAACACATACCTTCGACTGTTGCTTGATCTTAAGTCTCAGCCCCACCTACACTATAGAACTTTGCCTAAAAATTGACGGGGTCTCCATGGGCTCCCCTCTGTTGGAGCTTCAGAGGACTTTTAGTGGAGTATTGCAGCATATGCCAGCGGCGGATCCAGGAAAAAATTTAGAGGGGCTGAACAACACATACCTCCAACTGCTGCTCGATCTTAAGTCTCAGTCCCACCTACGCTATAGAACTTGCCTAAAAATTCATAGGGCTCCACTACGAGCCCCCCCTCTGGATCCGCCCCTGCTGGATGCAGATTACGGCCTATGTATACTGTCACCTCATAAAACACAGGAGGTCTTTAAGCAATTGCAGGACTGGGTATTAGGTCAACTGCCGCCACCTATGGGTCAACTGCTGCCACCTATACTTCTAAACTTGACCTGATAATGCCACAAATAGTACACGCACGCACACGCACACACACAACACGATGAAAAACCAAAACTTAAATTTCACGGCGTATAGCAGGATGACAAGAACACAAAAATCCCGTACCTTGAGGAAGCAGTAGCATACAAAACTGTAGTCCACATATATAGGCTAGAGAAGGTTGTGATATTGGCACGGCTCAATCAAACGGTGGAAATTAACACCGCCCTGCACCTCGATCGATCGAAAGCGCAAAAGTAAGTCACCCGGGGGCGATTTGATTGAACCATGCCAACATCGCACTCTCTCAGCCAACCAAACGCCGGCCACCACCTCTCATATAGCAAGCCTTCCCTTCTCGATCGATCGATCGCCATGGACCCGAGCTCCGAGCCACGCAACCCTAAACTCGAGGGAGAACTTGGCTAGCAATGGAGCAAGCAGGCGAGGCATGCAGCTCAATTAATAGACAATACGAATGGGCGTACGTACGTAAGCCGGGAAAGAAAATAATCACAAAGAAAAGAGAAATGGTTGAGACGTCGGTGTCTCGCCGAAGCCACATCAAGAAACCAGGCATCACACGGCCGGGCAAAATAATATTGCTAATTAAATACAAATTGCAGCAGGACAAGGCAAGACGTAAGGAGAAGGGGCAGCAGAGGAGAGGAGGTGAGGTGGGCTGTGGGCGGCGTTACCAAACCAGCCAATGACCTGCCTTGGCGATGCGTCTTTGCTCACGTAGTGGTTGATCGATGACTTGCCGTAGCGAGCTACCGTCTCCGTCTAGCCGCCCTGCCGCCTGCCGGCCTGTATCTGTATGTATATTTCCACGCGTTCCAACTTCCACCTGCCTGACCGGCCGGCCGGACGGACGGATGGGAGCATGCACCAGAACTGCCAACTTTTCAGCGGAGTCGCCTGCCTCCCGCGGTGATTTTTCCGCCGTCTGAACTCGCGTTGGCCGCCGGCCGCGGCGAATTGACCGCATCGAGCATCGGCACTGTAAACAGGCAGGCTGTCTCTGGTTTGGTTTGGCTAGGACCTAGGACAGGACAGGCAGAGGCAGGAGAAGAAGTTGAGTCGCGCTGATTGGGTTGCTTCCTCAGTTGAGTACTCCTACGTGTACGTTGGGCGTTGCTTGTGAAGCGTGATTTGTCAAGTCAGCTGCTGGGAGACGGTACAGCGAGTAAGAGTACAAGGGGTTGATGACCTGTGCCTTGAAAAGTATTGGTATTTAGAGCTGGAGATAGCTTAAACTATAGCGCATTTCAACTACTACCCGTTGGCTGCTGCTCTTATTTGATCAGGGCAAGAATCGAGCATTTTCCATCCACCTGATGTGATCTGAAAAATGCCACGGGTTAATTAAAAGTTGAGTGAACATTTTACGTCTGAAAAGCTCGTAAAATATACCGTAATTAATTATAAGATTAGCAGCAACGTAATGTAGTGGCTAGGCTAGTATCGATCCTATTGATACCGTGAATCTTGTGATCTCAATTCTCAAACCCCATGCTGCTAGCATTGAACACACGGTATCGGCCGTACAGGGTACTGTTCCATGGTCTTCTTTCGGGCAGTACGATAACGTGCCTGATTCTCGTAGTCCCATAAATGATGGATGCTTCAGCGTAGGCTGGTCACATCGCCATTTTAAGGCGCCGCAGGAGCTTAAAGGGATAGAGATTTCGCATGTTTAGTTTCTCTCCTAAAATTTACTTTCTATTACATAGTAAGTTTTGACATATACATAAATGTTGGTATAGGACCCACGGGATATTCTACAAGGAAGAGAGAAGATCTAATCTAACTAGAATTTCTTTTCCTGTAATCTTAGTAGTAGTATTATTCAGTGATTCTACTAGAAACCTCATTGTAAACCGACTAGGACTCTGGCCTCCTGACTATATAAAGGAGGGCGGAGTTCCTGGAGAGGGAACCAAGGTGAAGCACATAACGCAACACAACACTTGACAATCAATCCAACGCAAAGGATAACGCCGACTGGACGTAGGGCTATTACTCGATCACGGTCGAGGGCCCGAACCAGGATAAATCGACTGTCTCTTGCGTTTACCGTCGAGTTCTGCATACGTTGAAGCCCGAACAAACTGCCCCGAGTACCCCGTGGCAGGCTATCGGTGGTGAAATATCGACAATAGAGTATTAAATATAGACTAAAAAATAACTAATTGCACATATTATGACTAATTTGCGAGACGAATTTCTTAAGCCTAATTAGTCCCTAATTTGACAATGTGGTGCTACAGCAATATGTGCTAATGATGGATTAATTAGGCTTAATAAATTCGTCTCGCGGATTACTGATGACTTCTGTAATTTGTTTTATTATTACTATCCAAACACTCCCATGTAATATCCCGATTTAATATCCCTAAACTTTACTCCCTGAATTTAAACGCCACCTCAACGAAGCATTTCCGATACAGGTGTAAGTAGGATGATGCAACGTAAATTAACACACTTGAATCCACGCATTAAAATAAACCAATTTTTAGACGCGAGCGTGATTGCAACAGATTTGTTACCCAAATGAGCATTAATTTCCTGTTCGAGGGTTGAATTACCGATTTACTGTGCATTGATGGGGCGCACATATACGCCGAAAATATAATGCCTACATTATAATAGTGTGAAAATATTGCCTAAAAGTTTTATTTTTAAAAAAAGTCAAAAGAATTACACTGGATGTAAGGAATGAACTCAAACGAAGAATTAATATTTTCAAAGGTTAGAAACGTCCATTGACCGTAGGAGTACGGAGTAGAATCAAATAAACCAGGGAGTATTTCATCATTGATAAAGAATATGAGCAGATAGTTTGTTAGAGTGATTCACAGCACCACGGTAGTCAATCGCCCTGTTTGTTTGGGTTTGTTTGGCTTATAAGTCGTACTTTTCAGCCAATAAATATTATTTTTCTCTCACACCAAATCAGCCAACAGTACTTTCAGCTATAACTTATCAGGCAAACAAGCCCAAACGAACCAGACGAATATCTAAACAAACAGCATCACAGTAGTACGTGTGCTAGCTGTTTGACAGTCAATGATGCATGGTGGGTTGAGAATCTAAACAATAAGGAAAGGGGCTAGGTGGAGACTGTTGAACGAAATCAGTTGTGTGTACAATTCTCTAATGCCAATTTGTGCGTACCATACCAAGATCACGAGGATTAAACAAAAATCCGGTGCTTGCCTCATCATGCAACTAGTCATGAATATATTTGGATTAGGAGAAAAGCGCCAAGCTGGCAAGATAGGCAAACGAATATATGCTACCGGTGCCTGACTATTAATTCCATGCATGTATCCAGAGTTCCCGGCTGTGTGCGCCGTGTACAATGTAATATAAGCTAGTCTATACATATCTTGATTTGGTTGCTAAAAGATTTGGGTTTTGTATATTTTGACCTTTATTATTATGACTCTGTTCACGTATTTTTTAGCGAACGAACAATATTTTTCTCTTATAATAAATCAACATAAACCAAATTTCAACGAAACGAATATATTATTAGACGGGAAATACTACCTCCGCTCATAATTAGATGACATCAAATTTGACCTGTCGTTAGTTCTTTTGCTTTTCCAGCAAAAGTTACCTGGAAGCAGCAGGCAAGGCTATCCAAGAGTAAAAAAGGGCATTTACGGTTGTATCTTGTGTTCCTGTTGTTTGTCTTGTCATTTTATCGGGCTAGCCCTTATTTAGTCTCCGCTTCAAAACTTTACATCATGTCATATTGAATGTTTAGATACATGTATAAAGTATTAAATATAGACTAAAAATAACTAATTACACATATTACGACTAATTTATTAGACGAATCTTTTAAGCTTTAATTTAACAATAAAGTGTTACAATAACATATGTGCTAATGATAGATTAATTAGACTTAATAAATTCGTCTCGCGGTTTACTGACGAATTCTATAATTTATTTTTTTATTAATTTCTAACATAACACATGATGTGACACCCAAAACATTACATCCAAACTAAAACAAGCCCTAGTACTGTGGCTGTGGGTGATGAAGCCTGGCAGGACAGCAATTTGATGGAACTAGCATCGTTTTGATACTGCTGGATGCTGTCGCATCGAGTGGTTAACGTTACGTCCCATCGCCTTGGCATATGATTCATCACCTGAATAATGTTACGCTACATCGTCATAAAAGGTGGAGCTCCAGTGTCATCTGAAATCAAACGGCGAACATTAGAGCACGCGAACCATCGTTGTTGTCAGACTAAAAAGTGAACCGCACAGTCGAGTCGAACCGTCGACTATAAAATAATCAGTCGTGTAAGAGCAAGTATAATAACGTTTTTTAGCTGGCCGGAAGGAGTCCACATCGACATGGAAAAGGGCCACGTCGGAGAGAGATTACAGAGCGAGCATTTCCCATCTCGCCCGCCTGCAGCTCATGGTCCGAGAAAAAATTTATTTCTCACAGCCGTCTCCCAGCTCGCTATCAGCGAGAAGCCGACGCTTCGCTCTCCCGTCTCTCCTCTTCCCGATCCCGTGCTCCACACCATCTCTCTCGGCGCCAAATCGGCATGCTCTCCCGCCAAATTGCTTCCCCGCGCGCCAGATTGGTTGTTTGCGCGCCAAATCGATCGATTTAAGCCTCAATTCCTCCCCAATCGACCTCTCTCCCAAACCCTAGACACCACACCGACCGGCCGCCGCCGTTGCCTGTGCGAGATGAGTAAGAAATCGAAGAGAACCTCTGCGCCGGCACCTATGGAGATTCCCCGGCCGGTGGTTCAGCCTGTTGGCGCCCCGGGCACTCAGCCCGTTCAACCAGCATCCATCCCTTCCATGTTCGGACCCGGCATGTGGTGTCCGCCTCGCCCGCCGCAGTGTTTGCCTCCTTCATCCGCACCATGCTGGTTCGGTGGCGGCATACAGCAACCAGGCGTGGCAGGTTCGTCAGCTCAGCAACCAGGCGTGGCTGGTTCGTCAACTCAAGGGGCTTGGTGGACACCTGCTGTTGCTGGTATTGGTGGCTCAAGGCATTCTTGGCCTACGGCTGACAGTCAAGAAGATTCTGATGTGCTAGTATGGTACGTGATGCATTCTTGATTAATATTGTTTTGTGGCCCTTTTAAGTATTCTTAGTTATTTAATTTTGTACTAGTCTATTTTGCTCTTTAATTAGATGGCTTATATTTCATATGAGAGACTTCTGCAACAAAAATGATGCATATTTTTTTCTAGCAATATTTGTGGTGTTTCTTATCTAGCCTAGATGTCTGCGCGATCCCTCATGGTCTGATCAGGAGATTAGTTAGTTTATATTTATTTTTGGCAGGGCTAATCTAGTACACAAGAATTCAGTATTCATATTTATTTTTGACAGGGGATTAGATTCTCACCCTCCTGGTGGTTTTGTTAATATGTTGAAGAGCACACCACAAGTTGCAAGCAATAGGACTGCATCACAGGCAATCCATATTGATAGTGACAACAATGATGCTGATCACAGTAGGTCTGAAAAGCGCTTGACATGGACAAAAGAGGAGGATCTTAAATCGGTAAGTGTTTTTTAATTAAAAGGCATTATGCATTACATTGCTAGCACACACATCAATTGACATCTATTGATAATGTTGCAGGTTAGTGCTTGGCTGATGAATTCAAATGATCCCATCCAAGCCAATTATAAGAAGAATGATCAGTACTGGAATGGTGTTGCTGAAGGTTTTAATAGAACCGTCCCAAAAAATCGAGTCAGATCAGCTAAGCAAGTAAAGGATCATTGGTGGAGAATTAAGCTAAGGGTTGGTTGGTTTTGTGGTAACTAGAAGGAGGATGATTCTATGTGGGGGTAGTGGTGGATCAGAAGATGATGTAATGAAGAAGGCACTGGCAAGTTACGAAGAAGATCACAAAAAAGATGGTCCATTTGCGTATAGGCATTGTTGGGAAGTTCTTTCCAAGGAACCAAAATGGGAAGCCTATTTGGAACACCTTAAAGATCTAGAGCCAGAGAAGACAAAGTTTAGTGTTGATGAGGAAGTGGAGCAACAGTTCTCTCTAGATGATGTTAGAGATGAACGACCAATGGGGGGCAGGAAAGCTAAAGAGCTGTGCAAGAAAAAGAAAAAGGACCAGCCTTCTATAATAGATATCGAAGATGAGCTTCATAACTTTTTAGATGCTCAAAAAGCTACAAATGAAGGGCGTACAGAGATGTTAGAAACACAAAGGCGTGTGTCTAGTGAGAAGCTTGAATCTTGGAGGCTTGCTCACCTTGTAGCAAAAGAAAACAAGGAGGCAGTTATGCTAGAAACATATCGATCGTTACTGACGCAAGACACAACTGGAATGGATGAAGATGTGAAAGCCGAGCATGTGTTGGCATTGAGGTGCCTGAGGGAGAGCTTATTTTAAAAAATGACTAAGGTATTCCTTATGGTTCCATTTATTATACTGGATGATTACTATGCTGAAAATGTGGACTGTTAGCATGCAGTCCAGATACCCACACACGTAGTCAATACTCCAGATAACCATACTACAATTAAATTGCACGTAACTACAATGCAGTGTAGAACTACAACACGTATTAGAACACTCTATATAATCCCCTCATCTTTCTATTCTGGCTGCAAAACTGAGTCTCTTCTTGTGCTCTCTGATCTTCCTACTCAACCCAAACCATGTTAGATTCATACTCATACTCAGATGATTCTGATGAGCTAGCCCCTTCCAAAATCCTTGAAAAGCATGTTGCCGAGCAGAGCATCCTCGACTCCTTTGCTAGGAGTCTTGCAATGAAGTTCAAGGCTGCCTTCTCAGGTGGGGTACCTCAGCGACAATATGGTCCTAGAAAGAGCATCCAGAGAGATCATGTAGGTGCCCATGAGCGTCTTGTAGCGGACTACTTTGCTGAAGAACCACTCTACCCCGAGAGTATGTTCCGTACTAGATTTAGTATGAATAGGCGTCTCTTCCTATGAATTGTGGATGCCCTTGGTCAGTGGAATCCCTATTTTACTTATAGGGCAGATTATGCTGGTCGAATAGGGCTCTCACCACTGCAGAAGTGTACAGCAGCCATGCGCATGCTGGCTTATGGCAGTCCTATAGATGCTCTTGATGAGTACTTGAAGATTGGGAAGTCCACTGCATTACAGTGCTTGGACAAGTTTGCACAAGGGATGATTGAGGTGTTTGGTGGGGAGTACTTGCGACGCCCCACACGTGAGGATGTTGAGAGAATACTCCAGGTTAACGAGTCTCGTGCTTTTGGGGTATTGCAGTCCCGTTTTTCCATTGTTCGTCGTCCTGCACGCCTATGGAAGAGAAAGAGTATTGGAAGGATCATGCTAGCTTGTGTGATTCTCCACAATATGATAGTGGAATATGAAAGAGAGGATGTTAAAATTCATATTGACTTGAATGAGAATCCAGGGGCATCCTTTGCTCTACCTCCTGAAGTGAACACTAGTCATAATCCACGCTTTGCCGATGTCATGCATGGAAAAGCTGCTATCCGAGATCGTCCACAGCATACCCAGCTTAAAAATGATCTCATTGAGCACATTTGGCGCAAGTTCGGAAATAGGCAACGTAACTAGTCATGGTAGAATTCTGAAACCTGCATGTTTCTGTTGTTTTTTCCCTTCATAGTGAGAACTAACATGATGTCTTACATGTATTTTTCTAGGAATCAAGACTGGGCATGGTGTACTGAATGCTGCAGATGCTACTTGCAGGTATCCACTCTAAAATTATGAACATGTTGTCTTGAACGCATTTGATCCACACTTGTCCACAAACTTGAACTTTTCTAGCTAATTTTCAGGACCCATATGTTTAACTTTGACACTATTATGCTTGTAGTGTTGTCACTTGATTCAAATGTGCTGGCTGCTCCATTCTACCAAAGTTGCTTCTATCTCTGTCGTCTAGATCTATGTGCTAGCGAACTCTTGCTTGAACTTATCAATGTGCTAGTTAATGAACTTATTTAGTATGGCTTGGTTGATGTTGTTTCACTAGTTGGAGAAAAAAATTCTCTGAAGTTCCGTGGATCTCATTTCATTATACAGTCATGTCTTGGCTTAGTATTTTTCATTTATCCACCTGTTTCCGTCATATTATTATTGTTTGGTGAATGGCTACAAAGATATCTATCACAGCTGATGGCATGTACATGGGCTTCTACATGTTGACATTAAATGCTTGTATTTTTATTATAGTACACCTCTTAGCTGGCTCACTGTACAGGTTGACTGTATGATTAGCTGTAAGTGACATGGCAGCTTCTCTCAGCCGGCAGTGGGCTAAACCATTAGCCTTGCTCTAAGAGAGAGACAAAACGACAGACGCAGAATCTTCCGCGTGGCCGCGAGATGGATGGAGGAATAATTTTTTTAAGTAGCATATGGACCTCACAAACTGATGTTTGCCCTAGAGCGATCGAACTCTGCCTTTATTTGGTTTCACGGTTCGCTCTAGCACTACAGTCATGATGTCCCGTTTGAGGGTGCATAATCGGGACCAACCGTTGCAAATGCGTTATCTCAAAAGCGTTAAAAGGTTGTGTTTGGTCCCATGACTAAAAATTAGTCCTGGATTTTGGGTACCAAACAGGAGACCTAATCATGGGCTAATAAGAACTAATCAGACTAATCGGTGCTTAGGGTCATTAGCTCTTATTAGCCCTGATTACCCCACGTTTAGTCTATCATTATATGATGGATTAAACTTTAGTCCCGGGATCCAAACACCCTCAAAGGTACTTCCAATTGTTCATGTTATCATTTTTATTTAAAAAAATCCCTAGGGGAACTCTAAAGAAGTTTCAAAAGTGGGTCGGCTTGCATTGAGAGACACTGAGAGGGTATTCATGGAGGGAAGGAAAGGTGTCTTATCGACGCATGGGTCCAAAAATGGGTAACATAGCAAGAAACCAAGTGGAGTGGCTCAAAACCAAGGTATATATAGAGAGAGGGCATGGATTCTAACATGTGAGACATGCATGCCATATCAACAAAATCACCTTGGAAACCACTTAAAACTTTTGAGAAGGGTAATTTTCTCGGTTTTGGAGATATAGGGTGTATGATGTCTAGTTCTTGCAAAACCACCTTTAAAACCAGTTTGAGTTGTCGCATGGTGGTTATTTGTCTATTTTTATAATTGGAGATGCATGATGTTTGGTTTTGAGTCCAGGGTTCATACTCGTGACAAGTTTAGGGGTGCGAAAAAGACTCCACTCTGTTTTTGGATCTTTGGTTGGCAATAAACTACGGGAGTGGCATCACCCAGTAGCTACAATGGCAAACATAAAACTAAAAATAAGTCAAGACACCCCTTATATGGGCCTTGCATCAAAATGGTCCATCCAATGTGTAAGAAGCTCCTAAACACAATGATAGGGGAGTAAAGTGCACTGGCGATCCTCGAACTTGTTCGGCTATGGCTCCCAGCTCCTAAACTCACAAATCGACCGTTCAAGTCCTCAAACTTGTTCATCTGTGTCATCCTAGTCCCTAAACTCTCAAACCACTCGTTTAGGTCCTCAAACTTATTCGGTTGTATCATCTAGGACCCTAAACATGCAAATCACCCTTGTAGATCCTCAAACTTATTTAGTTGTGTCATCGCGGTCCCTAAATATTGTAAACTTGTAAATTCAATATACATTTATAGAACTGCCCAAAAATGATAAATCTAATTTTGTTAGACTTCGGGTAACATGTACTTTAAATTAGAATAAAAGAAATTGCCATGTATTTTCTATTTTAACTCTATAGTTCAATAACTAAATAGGCACATACATTTTTAGGATTTATAAAAATATACGTGACTATTTAGTCATTTAACTACATAGTTAGAAAAAAGGTACATGGTGATTTCTTTTATTCTAATTTAAAGTACAAGTTACCAGAAGTCTAACAAAATTAGATTTATAATTTTTGGACTGTTCTATAAATATATATTAAATTTACAAATTTATAATCTTTACAACATTTAGAGATCCAGATGACTCAACTGAAAATGTTTGAGAACCTAAACGGGTGATTTGCATGTTTATGACCTAGATGACACAGCCAAATAAGTTTGGGGACCTAAATGAGCGATTTGCGAGTTTAGAGACCGGGATGACAAAGATAAACAAGTTTGAGGACCTAAATGGTCGATTTGCGAGTTTAGGGACCAGGTTGACACGGCCGAACAAGTTCGAGGACCGCTAGTGGACTTTACTCATGATGGGGTAAGAAATATTAATTGAGCCATATCTCTATATAGGAATCCTGCATCTAAAAGATGGCCAGTGGATCAGGCCACGTCGCCCGTTAGCCTGTTAGCCATGGGACTGGGTGAGAACACAAGGTGAACCATTTGATTTGGGTCATTGTGGGTCGGTCACCCATTAAGCCGCGAACCCAATCGGTTGCAAAATGTCACGAACGCACCCGCCCCCTCAACTCGCCACCGCTGCTCCTACCGCCGCGCTACCTTCTGCCATCGCCTTTTTGCCACCCCATCCGCGGGGCGCTGGCTTGCTCACGCGCCGCCAACTCCTACCCCTCCGTGAGTAGTTACTCCCCTTTGGCGCCTCCTCGGCGGCGGCCCCACGCGGTGGCGCGGCGCAACGGCGCCGGTAAAAGCGCTCCTCAAGATCAAAATCTTCGTATGTAAAATAAGGAAGCTGCTATCAAAATATAACTTAATATAAAGGTGAAATTGGAATGGAAACAATAAATATTAATTTTGTAGTAACAACTATTCAACCTTTCTTTTTTCCAATCTGATTGAATTTGCTAGGTTCATTTGGGGTAGTGCACGATTCCATAATGTCTAGGTCCACATGAAAATAGATCATATATTTAATACATGTTGCAATGCGATGCAAGTTTCTGCACATTGTATGTGGAGTTTTTGCAATAGGATATGTAATAATATCTCTCATCAAACTTTGGTGGGTGTTTTTTTTACCGTTCATCATTTCTCATTAGGTTTGATGTCTAGAAAATCAGTCACATAATAGTTATTATAAGGTTAAATTGTTCGATGCTTTGAAAATGCTAAGGCCATATTTGTCGGTGTTTCAAACAAACACCAACTAGTAAATTTATTGCGCGTTAGGCTCGGATGGTGTACTAAAGGACACAAGGTTTATACTGGTTTAGGTAGAATGTCCCTACATCTAGATCGCTGCTACTCGTGTTATTAGTACCAAAAAAGGTTCGTAGTAGGGGGTATAAACGGTCGAGAGAGGGACAGGTCCCAAGTCTCCGATGGAAAGGTCAAAAGGATGCCAAGAACTCGGTTGCTGCTTGACTATGTGTTGTGTGTGGAATTGATCCATCCCCTTAGTGGGGTGCCCTGTCCTCCCTTTTATAGACAAAGGGGGAGCAGGGGTTATAGATGGAAGAAAGAGGAAAAAACCAAAGGTAGAGAAGGTCTTTCGAGGAAGCCGAGTCTTCGTTTTCCCCTATGCCTGCCCTGCTAACATGACAGACCGTGTCAGGGATGATGTGTTCACTGATCCTTATAGGGTCATGCGCCGGCCTCTTTCAGCAAGTGGGTGCGTCCCATCCTACATCGACGGATGGTGTGGCGTGCCAGAGAGCCGAGCTGTGACCCTTCGGGGAGTAGACGGGGAAGTGACCATACGTCCGTCACTATAGATGATGTGAGTTCTATCTTGGATCATAGTAGTTGTCATATGCTTGTGTTAGTATCCGTGTCCGAGGGCTAATGGTGGCGCCTACAACACTATTCGGGCTCTGTCGCGTTGGAAAGGGCCTAAAGCGCTTGTCCCGTTGTATCTTGACAGTACCTTCCTGCAGGCATGAATGGCATGGCCCTCGGTATTGTGGTTGACTCAAATGTCCTATCATACCATGTGCTCATCCTTATGAAGGAGCAGGGTAGTCATCGGGCAAGGTGGAGCTAGCCTTCAGACGTTGGGTGAGGCAGAGCCTACCCTCAGATGTTGGGCGAGGCAGAGACAGCCCTCAGCCATTAGGCCAGGCGGAGCCTGCCCTTGGATGTCGAGCGAGGTGGGGCCTACCCTCAGCCGTCTGGTGAGGCAGAGCCTACCCTCAAACGTCGAGCGAGGTAGAGCCTACCCTCGAACATTGGGCGAGGTGGAGCTAGCCCTTAGCCGTTGGGCGAGGTGGAGTCTTAGCCCTTGTGGGGTGGGTGAGGCGGAACCATTCTTTCGTCGTTCGAGCAAGAAGTGTAGTAGCATTCTTGTCTGACTGAAAGCATCAACGTTCGATGGTTATTAATTCCACCTCATTGGGTACCTCAGTATTAGGTCCCCAATAGTAGCCCCTGAGCCCTCGGGTGATTCGGATAGAATCGCCCGAGGGTATTTTGATTTGCCAGAGGGTGCGCGCGAGCACACCTGATGGGTATAGCCCCCGGGTGATTCAGGCAGAATCGCCCAGGGGGTATTTCGATTCGCTAGAGGGTGCATGCAAGCGCACCCGTCGGGTGTATCCCTCGAGCCCTCGGGTGATTCAGGCAGAATCGCTTGGGGGTATTTCGATTTGCCAGAGGGTGCGCCAGAGGGTACGCACGAGCGCACCCGACGGGTGTAGCCCTCGGGTGATTCAGGTAGAATCTTCTGGGGGGTATTTTGATTCGCTAGAGGGTGCACACGAGTGCACCCGATGGGTGTAGCCCCCGAGCCCCTAGGTGCCTGAGTTGTGGCCGCTAGTGGGCCCATCCCTCGTTGGGACAGCTGTCGAGACTATTGGGCCGGCCCTTGAACTCCTGGGCCCAGGCAGGCTGGGAGAAAGCTTTTTAACCCGTATCCCCTTTGTGGGAAAAGAGTCCTAGTCTGCCTAGGGAAGGCAAAATGTCCAGCATGATTTTGGTGGGAAAAGATAGGGATCGAGGGCACATATCCTGCGACGTGACACGACGGTGTATCATGGTAGGCTCAGAGACCTAGGCGGACGGTTGCTCTTCTCGCATCCATCGCCCCTACAAAACCTAGGGGTTCGCCCTAGGGGTTTCATACTTTGCCTCCTTGCCTTCGCATCGACAACCTCCACCGCTAATCGCCTAAGCCTCCCGCACTCGCATCGCAGCTGCCATCAAGCTCGCATCCGCATCACAGCCGCTGTTAAACTTGCATCCACCCCACTCCCAATTGTTTCAATGGAGCCATGGTGTAGATCCAACATCACCCCTCAGCTCATGGAGGGCCTCATTCACCGTAGCCTCCTTCGCCCACCAACTGCCGCCGAGGAGTGGCGGCTGCCTAGTGACGATGATGAGCCATCATCGTCCGAAGGGTATATTGTGTCCTTCGCTCACTTCCACTAGTGGGGATTCACCATACCTGCTCACACGTTCCTTCGAGGGCTGTTGGACTACTACTAGGTGGAGTTGTAGCACCTTACTCCCAACGGGGTCCAACACATTGTGGCGTTTGTCGCCCTGTGTGAGGGGTTCCTAGGGATTAGTCCCCACTTCAACCTGTGGTGGTATCTCTTCGCTGTCAACCTATCAAAGAAGCGGGTTTGGAAGCAAGAGCTGAGCTTGCCAATGGGATGCGCCAGCATTCAACTCCACAACAATCGGGTGAACGAATACCTATCAATGCATCTGTCGACCTCCAACAAGGGGTGGCATTCGCATTGGTTTTACGTTAAGGACGACATTGCCGCCCCCTTGCTAGTGTTCTTTGGGCGCATCAACGAAGAGGTCCCAGGGTCATAGAAGTGGGGTGTCCCAGACAAAGATAAGAAGAGGATCAAGGACCATCTCGCCACCCTCCAAATTCTAAAGGAGAGGGGTATGAAGGGATCACAGATCATCGGCGCCTACCATACACGGAGGGTGGCATCGCTGATGAGCCACGTGCTTCCCCTGCTCCTGATGGTGCCTAGGGTGTCGCTCAAAGGGACGACACTTGTCGACGAGGTGCTCCCTCCCACCGAAGTGGCACAGCACATCAAGGAGGCGATGGAGCCTTTGAAGGACAACATCGTCGTTGTCCTTGATTTCATGTATGTTGTGCCGGGGCATCCCCCAATGCGGCCAGAACCGGGATTCATCGACTTCGTAAGTTCTCTTTTCCCGTGCCTCCTTTTCACTTGAATTTCTGACCCCTTGACACTGACCTTAGGATAGTGGGACTAGCCAAAGAGACTCATCTTTGGGGATAGCCTAGCTCCACCACCGAAGGACTGGATCCTGGCGACAGCGAATTGCACCGTGGCCGAGTGGGATAGGAAGACGAGGGAGCTCAAGATGAAGAAGATGCTATGGAAGCAACAATCACGGGAGCAAGGAGAGGAGACAGGCAGTGACAATGATGATGATGACGACAAGGAGTTCAACGAGGCAGTAGCCGATGTGGAGTGGGATGTCCTAGAGAGCGAGGATACGCTGATAGGCACCCGTTTGTTCACGTAGGGACCCTTCCCATTCCATGCAGGGGAAGTGAGTCCATGAGGCCGGTAGAGATAGGCCAAACCATTGGCCCATCCTTAGGACCGATGGGAGCGGGTGGATCAGCCACCACACCTAGGGTGCCGACAGAGGATCGGTGGATGGGGGAAGGTGGATCTATCGCCATGCCCCACGACCTGATAGGGGCGGGCAGATCTATCGCTGCGCCTGAGGAGCCAACAGAGAGGGGTGGCTCCGCCATCGCGCCCTCGAAGACAAGGGAGATGAGCCCCCTGCCCGGGAGTAGGGGGTAGGCTCGAAATGGTCCCGCCCAGACAAGTTGGAGTAGGAATCTGAGGGTTTGTCCCCAAAACATTCTTATCGCCCAATACCTGGGGTGTCGTGGCAGTGGTGGAGAGGACCAGTGGGAGGTTGCCCTTGGCCTTGATGTCTAGAGGCAGCCGCTCACCCACACGGGGTGAGCTGCCGCTCTAGTGGACGTATCCCCAAGATCCAACTTTGACTCTTTTCTCGCTCGATGATGCTACCAAGAGCATAGAGCGGGGGAGTCTCAACGAAGGGATCTCAGTGATGATGGATGTCTTGAACCAGGCTAGGGGCATCCTGCATGACATCATTGTTCCCAATGGCCGGGTATCTGCTTGATCTTCTCGCTTTCTTCTTTCTTCATGTATTTTTGTATTTTTGACACTGGTCCTCTTTTCAGTCCCTTATTGCTCGTAGCCGGGAGAAGTCCCTGTTCCTCTATGAGCATAAGGTGGAATGGGACCGCCTCACCAAAGAGGCCCGGCTGCATGGAGATGTGGGTGCCTAGCTTGTTGTTGCCCAACAGCGGGAAGCCGAGGCGCGCCGGTATGCGGAGGAGATCCATGGGATGTTCTAGGACCTATAGGTGAGGGTGCAGCAGGAAGAGGAGGCGGCCACCAGGGTTCGAAAGGAGTAGGATGAGCTACTCCAGAAGGACACCAAGGCCAACTAGTGGGCCATCGAGCTCCTGGAAGAGCTGGAGCAGGAGCGGAACCATAGGCTAGAAGCCGAGGAAAGGTCTGTAGCCCTGTAGTAGAGGGCGAAACAGGATGCTGAGGTGATTGCTTGTCTACGTAGGGAGCAAGATGAGCTATGCCAGACCACAGAAAGACTCCACTTGGAGCATGGCATGGTCCGCGAGGAGCACGACCAGGCTGTCCGAGAGCTTGATGAGGCACGTCAGGTTGTCAACTCTCTCTAGGCGGATCTTGGAGCCACAGTGACCCAAAGGCTAGAGGTCGAGAGCATCTCTGCCAGGCTAGGCACAGAGCTTACTAAGGTGCGGGGGACTCTTTAGGCCAAGAGTGACGAGCATGATCTTCTGCGCGCTACTATCGGTGTGGTCTTCAATGATCTAGGGGTGGCGCAGCCAGAGGAAACTAGCTCACTTGCGGTCCGTGCCATGGATATCATGGCATGGGTGGGTCAGCTTGAGGAGAGCACCTTTCATGCTGAGATCACCCAAGCCTTTATTGTTGCCCGCTCTCATTATGATCAGGAAGTTAACTTGGAGGTAATGAGCCTCGGCTTCACGCCTGGCTACGAAAACTCCGAGCTAGATGAGATTGAGAAGGCGGTGACTCCCATTGTGTGGAACCTAGTGAATAGGCTAAAAGACATAGTTCTCCCTTTGAGGAAGTAGTTAGTTGAATAAGCTTGATAAACATTTATCTATAATATGTGGACAAGTGTTGGTACTTTTGTGTCCGAAAATAGATTCATAATTTCGTTTTGCAATTTTGTTTCGTTCATTTGAGCTTACTATCCTCCCTTTTGTAATTTGACAAAAAAGGTTTATGTGATCTGACCCTTCCATTTGTTAAGACCATAGGGCCCGAGGTGTATAAGGGGAAATTTCGATTGTGCTGGTGAGCAAAGTTACCATAGCCATCGGGGCGTGGGTTTTTTGCAGTCTTACTAGGCATGCTCGTTTATATGTTCCCACAAACCTTGCCGCTAACCTTAACATGAGGAAGGGGTCTGACGCAATGACTATTTCAAAAAAAGGGGAGGTATTTATACCTTTATCAACCCCCGAGGGATATCCGACCCCTTGCGGTTGCTGGGGCTGGATGTTACTAGAGACCGAAGCGAAGGCAGTGGACTTACTGTTGTATTTGCGCGTACCCCTTAATTAGGATTTTGGTGATCGTCCCGTGACCGTGCGTTTGGTCTCATTGCTGGCCCGACCTTCCCCAATCCCTCGTGTGTGGTGGGGATTTAGTCAAGGGTCAACTTGTTTTGTGACTATCGCCCTGTCCACGGTTTTCGCAACTGGAGGGCTGAGGCGACATCACTTGCCTCGACGGCTCGAGTGACATGCCTGATGAGCTCACTAATAGGGATGTTCGAATGGAATCTGATCTCATTGCTTTGCGATAGGGTCAGCAAAGCCCTCAGGTGGCGTTCCCTTGCTCCTTGACCTGCCTTCCAATAGATTCCCCTCAATGGGGATTCTATGGGCTCGGCTAAAGGCTGGATTGAACTAGAAGGTTGAGATGACCCTATCCGCCTCAATGCGGGTTGGGCAAAGTCTACTGAGGCTCATCTATGTTTTCTCCCCTGGCTCTTGTTTGACGCGAGGCGGCCTCGGACCCTTCATGGGTTAGCCTTTGAACCTCGGTCTTTTGATCTTGGATCAAGCGGCTCGAGCCCCTTAGGGTCTAATAGGGGTCGGCCGTGTTTTGCGTATCACCCCATCCTTAGTTTCTGCAATTGGAGAGGCAGAGTTGACGACACTTGCCTCGATGGCTCGAGTGTCACGCTCAATGAGCTCGCTAACTGGTATGTTCGTGTGGAATCTAGATCCATAATTCGCTGACGGGGTCGACAGAGCCCTCATGTGGCATTCCTCTACTTCTTAACCTACCTCCTAGCAGATGCTCGAGCTGTTTGATAGGCTCAGGTGGCCCATTGGCCACTCCTCGATGGAGATTCTATGGGTTTGGCTCGAGGTTAGAATCAAACGAGAAAGGTTGAGATGTCCCTATCTGCTTTTGAGCGGGGTCGGGCAAGGCCGCTGGGGCTCATCTCGGTTTTCCTCCCCTGGCTCTATTTGACGCGAGGCGGCCTTGAGCCCTTTGTGAGCCAGCCATCCAACCTCGGTCATTTGCCGCTCATATCGAATGAGGCGACTGCCACTTCATGACGCGACACGAAGAGTTGAGATGCAGCGATTGCATATGCAATGTTTTAGATGTATGGGATTAATGTATGATTTAATTGAAACAAAAGCGAGGGTCGGTAATGTTACCTTGGTGGTATGAGCGATGGGAAGCTCTTACCGGATGTTTGTGCGGGGTTCGAGCCCGGCGTTTGCGATGGGGCCGGTGTGACCTGCACGAGCATCATAATTTTTTGTTTTTGTCTCTCGGTGGCGATCCGAGCCATTCGATTGACTTTAAGCGACCTGACAGCTTCTTCTTGAAGGAGATTCTACAGGCGGACCCCTCCAAACCCTCCTCGAGGAGGCAGATGCTAAAGCTTGGATTACGAGGAACTGTGAATTTGATTATGCTGGTGAACAAAAACACTATAGCCACCGGGGCGAGGGTCTAGCGGTTAATCCAGTTTTACTCAAAGTTTTACACCCGCACCCCATGTCTTTGGTTTTTAAACATAAGGAGGGGTTAGGTGATGAGGGTGTCTAAACAAGTAGGCACTCTCGGTAGCCCCCGAGCGATGTCTGTGCCCCTATCACTGCTGGGGTCGGAAACTCGGTAATGAAATTAACACACAAAGTGAGTAAACAGGGGTGCTTATCTTTTAGCGGTCATTCGTTCATCATTTTACTTAGGCCATCCGATCGACCTAGGAGGCCCATTGGCCCCCCTGGATGGGGTTCCATCATCAGGTCCTTCTAGGTCCAGCCTAGGGAAGCGGAGAGTCGCCTACATGCGGGTGCGCCCTGATTCTCACACCCAATGCGCGGTAGTGGTGGGCCATGCCTAGGCAATGTCCTATTTGACTAGGCGACGTCTCATCGACCAGAGCATGTCCCGTCGGTCTAGGCGCGTCCCCTCAGATTCCTGTCAGCATTGATTTCCCATCTGCATTGAATTAGGGAAGGGAGAGAGTTTTTTGTCCCAACCTTTTGCCTTTCCTTAGCTGATGCACCCCTTCCTTAAATAGGCAGGGGGAGGGGAGTTCTCATCCCATTCCTTCGCTTGCTTCTGAGCCACTACCTCTTCTCCTTCCTTTTCACCAAATGCGTTCGTGCGTCGTAGCGGTTCCAAAGTGAGAGAGGGTAATGCTAGGGAGAGAAAAACTCACAGATCCACTCATGAATCCGGAGCGTGATGTCGAGCTAGAGGTCATTCAACGTAGATGAGATGATGTCGGCCGCCTTTGCTGAGAAGGGGTCGCTTCCGCTGAAGGTGGAGGTGCACTGGAGGGTGCTGAGCGTCATCGGTTTTGTCGTCGTTTGTGGCAGCCTTTCTTCGATGGGAAACGCCCCCCATCCAGACACCATTGTCAAGGTTGTGGTTGATCATGATGGCATAGTCCCTAGACAACTCGGTAGAGGTGCCATTGTTAGGGTTGCGGCTGATCACGATGGCGTAGTCCCTGGATGCCCTGGCAAAGGTGTCGCTATTAGGGTTGTGGCTGATCAAGATGGCGTAGTCCCTAGATGCCCTGGCGAAGGCATCATAGTCGCCAACGTGGTGCTTGACGTTGTAGATGACAGTGCCCTCGAGGACCCCACAGAGCGGTAGGATGTCGCTGATGGAGAGCATGATGCAGCGACTGTAGTAGTACCCATAGTAGAACTAGTCAGAAACTATAATCGAATAAGTTTGTGGGGGAGCCCCCAAGTGAACAGTCTTTTGTATTAATGAATACATCAGTCCTTTTCATGATGAAATCACTTTGTAAGCGATGAATTTGTGCAAAAAATAAACAAGTTCTTAAATTTTATTACGGCAGACAACTTTTCAGCTCTTCTCCCTCTTTTTGGCAAAGAGGTCTGGTGCCTTCCGACCCTTCCCATAGTTAAGGTTGTAAAAAACCTGAAGTGCGGGTGAGCCAATTCTGATCATGCTGATGAGCAAGGTGGTCATAGCCATTAGGGCATGGATTTCCCGCAGTCCTAACAGTTATACTCAGATTTTATTCCTGAAATCCTAGTCCTTAGGACTTGCTATGAGAAAAAAGGGGGGGAAACTCAGAGAATGTTTGCAAAGATAACACAGAGAGTGTTTGCAAGATAAACGTACTTATATCAACCCCCGAGTGAGGTCCAACCCCTCGCACTTTGTAGGGGTCGGATGTCACTAAAGACCGGGGATTTTTTAAGACAAGAACTGATAAGAAAAAGTATTCGTTTATTTAAGGGTAAAAATGACGTAGCCGCTCAATGTTCTAGGCGGTGGTTAAGACCTCACCGTCGATGGTTTTCAACTTGTAGGCACCTAGCTAGAGTACTTCCGTGACGACGTATGGCCCTTCCCAGGGCAGGGAGAGCTTGTGATGGTTCTTGTTGCTCTACACGAGGCGGAGAACTAGGTCCCCGACGTTGAAGGCTCGCCTACTGGTACTTGGCCAAACAGAGGAGGGCGGTGTCACGAGCTTCGTCTAGCTAGTCCGTGGCATCTTGGTGGGATGCCTTGGCTCCCTGTTCGTCGTATGTTCTGATTCTTGGTGCTCCATAGTCAAGGTCGGTTGGGAGGATGGCCTCTGAACCGTAGACCATGAAGAAAGGTGTGTAGCCGGTGGCCCAGCTGGGAGTTGTCCTCAGGCTCTAGAGCACCGTAGGGAGCTCAACGACCCAGCGTACACCGAAGTTGTTCAACCGGTTGAAGATCCTAGGCTTAAGGCCCTGTAGGAGCATGCCGTTTGCGCGCTCAACCTGCCCGTTCGTTCGAGGGTGCGTGATGGTGGCCCAATCGACCCAAATGTGTTGTTCATCACAGAATCGAATGAATTTCTTGCTAGTGAACTGTGTGCCATTGTCTATGATGATGGAGTTTGGTACTCCAAAGCGATGGATGATGTCGAGCAAGAACAGCATAGCCTGCTCGGACTTGATTATGGAGATTGGCCAAGCTTTGATCTATTTTGTGAACTTATCTATGGTGATAAGTAAGTGGGTGTAGCCTCTGGGTGCCTTCTTAAGAGGCCCAACTAGATCGAGCCCCCAGACCATGAAGGGCCATGTGATGGGGATCATCTGGAGTGCCTAGGCCGAGAGGTGAGTTGTCGAGCGTAGTACTGGCACCCTTCATAGGTGCGTACGATCTGCTCGGTGTCAACTACTATAGTGGGCCAGTAGAAGCCCTATCAGAATGCGTTCCCAACCAAGGTTCCCTTGTTTGATGGGGATACAGAGCTAGAGGATCCTGGTGTGGCTTCATTTGTAGAGTTTGCCCTCTACAAGAACGAAGGACTTGGCACAACGTGCAAGCTATCGAGCTTTCATCTTGTCCATTGGTAGCATGTCATGGAGGAGGTAGTTGAGGTAGAGTGTTCTCTAGTCGTCCAGAGGGTCGGGCTCTATCACTGGATCCTCTTTAAGCTCCATGACATTGGGGCTAGATAGAGCCATCAATTGGTCAACCCCCGGGGCTGGATCAGACGAGCCATCATCGGCCTGCTCTAACCCTTCGTAATGTACTGAGGGTTTGTGTTGGTCGCTAGCGAAGATGCTCGTTGGCACCGGCTCTCGACCGGACGCCGCTTTTGCAAGCGCGTCGGCCGCCTCATTGAGGCACCTTGGGATGTGATTGAGTTCAAGGCCATCAAATTTATCCTCCAGCCATTGAACCTCTTGGCAGTACACAACCATCTTAGTGTTGTGGTAGCTTGACTCCTTCATGACTTGGTTGATGACCAGCTAGGAGTTGCCCTAGATGTCGAGGCATCAGATGTCCAACTCGATGGTGATGTGTAGGCCGCTGATGAGTGCTTCGTACTAAGCCACATATTTGATGAGGGGAAATGGAGCCGAACCATGTACCTCATGTGGACCCCGAGGGGTGATATGAAGACCAGCCCTGCGCTAACACCCTTCTTCATTAGTGGCCCATCAAAGTACATCGTCCAGTACTCTTGATCGATGACCGCCGGTGGTGTTTAGACTTTGGTCCATTCCACGATGAAGTCAGCCAACACCTGAGACTTGATCGTCGTTCGGGGGGCATACATGATGCCTTGATCCATCAACTCGAGTGCCCACTTTGTGGTTTTTCTCGTCACATCCTGGCTTTAGACGACCTCACCGAGAGGGAACGACGTCACAACCGTCATGGTGTGTGATTCGAAGTAGTGGCGTAGCTTCCTTTTGGTGATGAGGACGGCATACAGGAGCTTCTGGATTTGGGAGTAGCGAGTTTTGGAGTTAGATAGTACCTCGCTGATGAAGCACATAGGGTGCTCCACCTTGAGGGTGTGCCCCTCTTCCCCCCACTCTACTACCAGGGCGGCACTGACCACTTGTGTGGTGGCCGCTATGTATAGCAGGAGGGATTCTTCATTGCTCGGAGGAACTAGGATCGAGGGCCTTGTCAGAAGCTATTTGACCATGTCAAACGCCTCTTGGGCCTCGAACGTCCACTCGAAGCAGTCGGCTTTCTTCAAGAGTTGACAAAGGGGGAGACCTCATTCGTCGAGGCACAAGATGAATTGGCTGAGGGCGGTGAGGCACCCTATGATTTGCTGAACCCCCTTTATGTTCTGAATTAGGCCCATCCTTGTGATGGCTGAAACCATCTCTAGGTTGGCTTCGATGCCATGCTTGAAGATGATGAAGCCGAGCAGCATGCCCCTCGAGACCCTGAAAACACATTTTTCGAGATTGAGTTTGATGCCATTTGCTCAGAGTTTCACAAAGGTTTGCTCAAGATTGGCAACAAGATGGTCAACCCACTTGAACTTAACCACGATGTCATCAACGTAGGCCTCAATGGTCCGCCCGATGAGGTCTCCAAAGCATTTGATCATACAACACTGGTATGTAGCCCCAGCATTCTTTAGATCGAACGACATTGAGACATAGCAGAATGATCCGAAGGGGGTGATGAAAGATGTCGCGAGCTGGTTGGACTCTTTCATCACGATTTGATGGTAGCCAGTGTACGCATCAAGGAAGCAGAGGGTTTCATACCCCAAGGTAGAGTGACTATTTGGTCTATGCATGGCAAAGGGAATGGATCCTTTGGGCATGCCTTGTTGAGACCCGTATAGTCAACCCACATCCTCCATTTCCCGCTCTTCTTTCATACAAGAATGGGATTAGCTAACCACTCTGGGTGGTGTACTTCCCTAATGAATTCGACCGCCAAGAGTTTGGCTATTTCTTTGCCAATGGCCCTGCGTTTCTTCTCGTTGAAGCGACACAGACGTTGCTTCACTGGCCTAGAGCCTAGATGGATCTTCAAGGTATGCTTGGTGACCTCCCTTAGAATTCCTGGCATATCCAAGGGTTTCCACGTAAAGATGTCTTTGTTGCCATGGAGGAACTCGATGAGCACGCTTTCCTATTCGGAGGAAAGCATGGTACCAATGCATACCATTTTACCCTTAGAGCTGCTAGGATCTATGAGGACATCATTGGAGCCCTCTACTGATTTGAATGACCCGGTCGATTTCTTTGCGTCGAGCGCTTCTTCGGTGACCTCCTCCTTGAGAGCGGCGAGTTCCTCGGAGGTGATGATTGTCGTGGTGTGGCCACAACACTCGACCTCACACTCGTAGGCACACTGGAAGGAGGTGCCGATGGTGATGACCCCATGAGGGCCCGTCATCTTTAGCTTTAGGTATGTATAGTTGGGGACGGTCATGAACTTCACGTAACATGGACGTCCAAGAATGGCGTGGAAGGTTCTAGGGAATCCAACCACCTCAAAGGTGAGAGTCTCAGTCCTGTAATTGAACTGATCCCCATAGGTAATAGGTAGATCGATCTGCCCGAGTGGCATGGCCTACATCCTGGGCACGATGCTGTGAAAAGGCGCTCGGGTTGGGTGGAGGAGCGTCCAGTCGATGCCCATCACGTTGAGCGTCTTGGCATACATTATGTTAAGGTCGCTGCCTCCATCCATCAGTAATTTGGTATGTCACTTTGGGCCAATGATTGGGTCGACCACAAGTGGATATCTTCTTGGGTGTGGGACAGTATCCGGATGGTCAGTCCGATTGAAGGTTATGGCGGACTCTGACCATCAGAGGAAGGGAGGTGTGGCTGGTTGGGCCATATAGACTTGGCAGTGTGTGACCTTCTGACGACGTTTGGAGTCATAGGCCGCTGATCCTCCAAAGATCATGAGGCCACCGTCCGATGTTGGAAAGCCATTGTCCTTCTCCTCGGTGTTGTCCATAGTGGGGGTAGGTTCCTTCCCCTGCTCCCCTTTGTTGGAGCCTCCAGACAAGAACCGCCACATTAGGCTGCAGTCCTTGAGCAGATGCTTAACGGGAAAGGCATGGTTCGAGCATGGCCCCTCGAGCATTTTTTTGAAGTGGTTCAAAGTGCCCTCCATGGGCTTCTGACCACCCTTGCGGTCAGTAGCGGCCATGAGCAAGTCCTCATGTTGTTGCTTCTTATTCTTCCTTTTGGCGGAATGATTGGAGGTGCCTTCGCCGGCACCCTCGCCCCGCCTTGCCTTGCCCTCAAGGCGATCGAAGACCACTCTGACCGCCTCTTCTCCTAAGGCATGGCTGGTGGCGATGTCTAGGAGTTCCTTGGTGGTTTGCAGGCCCTTGCATCCTAGCTTATGAACCAAGGACTCGTAGGTTGTCTCGGACATGAAGGCTCCTATCATGTCGGCATCGGCGACGTTAGGGAGCTCGTTGCACTACCAGGACATGCGTCGGATGTACCCGTGGAGGGTCTCACTAGCCTTCTAACGGTAGTTCTTGAGGTCCCATGGGTTCTTAGGGTGCTTGTATGTGCCCTGGAAGTTTCCCAAAAAGATCTCTTTCAAATTCGCCCAACTCTAGATTACGTTGGACAGCAGGTGTTCCAACCATGCTCGTGCCGAATCGGCCAAGAACAGTGGAAGGTTGTCAATAATGAAGTCATCATTATTCGCACCACCGGCTTGATAGACAAGCCGATAGTCTTCAAGCCAAAGTCTGAAGTTTGTCTCCTAAGAGTATTTAGAGATATTGGTAGGTGGTCGATACCTTGGCGGGAATGCAGCATTGAGGATGTGTCAGCTGAAGGCCTGAGGCCCTTGCAGGCTAGGGCTCGGGCATTAGTCCTCGCCACTGTCGTCGCGTCCATAGTATCAAGGATGATAGCCGTGGTGGGTTCCTTCCCTTGGGTCGCTATAGGTGCATCTGTGGGCGTCGAGGGTGCTGCGTGCATCGTAGTTGTGGCTGAGATATTGATGTATCGAGATGGCAGCGCGCTGCTTGCTACCTTGTGGTGCCTGGTGGACTGATGTGTCCCTGGCGAGGTGCACAGAGGGCGTATGCTGGCTAGTGTCGAGCTCGTGTCGCCGAGACAATGAGCTCTCCACCTGCTGCACCGCCGCATGCTCAAGTAGCGTGTGAATTTCACGGTGGGCCCGATGATCCTTGGACATCGTGGCCTCTGGAAGGCCATGGAGCAAGGGCATTGAGACGGCGATGTTTTGGCTTGCTCGAGTGAAGTGAGGAAGGGTTTCATCATCGGCGATGATCCTTCGGTTCACGTCATGGGCCATGGTGTGTGCGCGCCCACCGTCTCCACGGTGTTTGATCTCCTGATCGGCCTCTGCATACTCCCGAATAAGCTGTTGTCTGGCTTCGTCTATCTCCCGCTTTCGAGCTCTTAGCTGTTCCACCCCTACATGAGGTGGGGCCACTGTCCCCCCTTCGGTTTTGTTGCTGAGGTTGCCTACCGGGGTAGCCTTATCCATGGAGACGCTTTTGACGTGTCCCTCAAGGGTACCCACCATGAAACATTCCTAGGAGGAGTGATGGCTCCCCCCTACTAGAGTTAGAGCCAGAGTCTGACCCTAGCCTCTGTCGATGCGAGACCCACAGGATACCCCGCAAGGGAGAAAGAAGATCTAGTCTAACTAGGATTCTTCCCATATAATCTTAGTAGTAGTACTATTCAGTAATCCTACTAGGAACTCTCATTGTAAACCGACTAGGACTCTGGCCTCCTGACTATATAAAGGAGGACAGGGCTCCAAGGGGACAACAGAACAACAATTGTATGACACTTCATAATCAATCCAATGTAGAGGCTAACGTCGGCTGGACATAGGGCTGTTACTCGATCAACAATCAAGGGTCCGAACTAGGATAAGTCGCTTGTCTCTCGCGTTGCGTTCACCATCGAGTTCTGCATACGCTGAAGCCCGAACATACTGCCTCGGGTACTCCCGTGGCAGACTATCGGTGGTAAAACATCGATAGCTGGCGCGCCAGGTAGGGGCTTTCGGCGAATTTGCATCTGAGAGCTCGATGGACCTCAACAACATGATCTTCTCAACGGGATCCACTTTCATCTTCGGCTCATGGATCTGCGAGGTGGACAACAATGGCAAGCTCCAAAGTCGTCTCCTCGAAGATTTGAAACACCATGAAGACGATTCTATTCCGATGACCATGATAGATCAAATCTCCAGAGGATTCGCGCAGCTCATAGTGTCTGATTCAACTCAGGTTCCGCAGCTTTGTGCATCTGACTCGAATTCGAGCTCCGCATTCGAGTTGGAGTCTTATCCGAGTCCTTTCGGGAAACCGAGTTCTTTTCTGATGGGACTTAAGAACACAGCCTTGACCTATCAAGAATACAACTCGGAGTACGCACAAAATCCCTTCAAGAAGTCGGATCTTCCTCCACTCAGACTCCTAAACATGGCAACATCTTATCAGGCACAGCTCAGAGAAGTCCTCGATCCAGTACTAAGAATGCCGTTGAAGGGAGCTCAGGAAGGTCTCGTCCTGACTATAACATCTCAAGACTGCATCGTTCACTGGCCAGACTCTGTTCCTGAGGATAACAGTACCCGATTGAACAACACGACGATGACGGCTATTCTACCCTACCAAGAAGGGGACTAGATCTACGACATCGAGGCATCTACTAAAGTCATCAGTAACTCCGACAGTACGAAAACCAACACCAATAATAGAACGGCTCACGCACGAGAAGTACTCATGGTTCGACGTCCTCGGTCGCCATTAAATCCCTCGGAAGCACCCGATGTTAGGTCATCAGATGAATCAGAATCCAACATATCACCCTTTGCCCAGGGCTACGATGGAGAAACCGAGAGTCAGAAACAAGCTAGAGAAAGGAAAAATAAGTTGAAGCAAGGGTGCCAACACCGTGCTAGGCAGCGTAGGGAAGCCTAGATCAGATATGAGTCAGATTTGGCTGAATACGATAGAAGAAAATCACAACAAGAAGTCGAAGGAAGACGCACGGCAAATACGCCTTACGATAAGATTCGAAAAGCATTAGAAGAACTCAGAGCAACTTCACATCCCGGCGAGAAGTATGAACAGCTCCAAGACTTGCTCCGGTCGACGATCCCGAGAACGCATGAAGAGAGAGACCAATCAAGACTACCCGCCAGATCAACAACCCACAGGCAAGAAGATCAAAATCAAAGGAAGTCCGCTTTCAAAAGACTCGGGCCAGGTGGAAGCCATAACAGAGGAAGTAGGAAGGAACATAATCAAGGCCACCAATTTGAACAACCAAGAAAGACTAGGAGTAGGGTGCCTACCTAGACAGCCTCACAGAATTATTCCCATCAAAACAATAGTTGGCCAGAAGGAGGTGCCGAATCTGAATTCAAAGAAGCTAGAACACATGACAGATTCCCCTGTTTCGCGAACAGGCTTGCATCGGTACGATTACCTCACAAGTTCAAACCGTCTAACCACTCTAAGTATGATGGCAAAATTGAACCAAGGCAATGGCTTAGAATATATTCACAATCAATTGAACTAGCCGGAGGAGACGACGATATCAAGACCCTATTCTTTCCCATGGCACTAGAAACTATGCCCCTCCAATGGTTCGATAAATTGAACCCAGGGTCGATCAGAAATTGGGAGGACTTGCAAAGAGTTTTCTGTAAAAATTTCGCGGGTATCATCACACACCCGATCACTCATGCAGAACTGAAAGGACTCAAGCAAAAGGGAGGCAAAAGTCTTACAAATTACTATCGATGATTCGGCGAACTGTGGGCTCAAGTGCATGACATCACCGAACGAGAAGTAATTGAAGCTTTCTCTCACGGGATCATGGCTAGGTGGCAATTTTAAGACTTCTACAAAGAAAATCTGAGAAACAATGAAGAATTCAGATGAACAATAGAAAAGATGATTACTGTAGAAGAAAAAACACGAGAGAGGTTCCTGGATAGAAGCAACCAGGACAACCCGGACAAGCAAAATCATCGAAATAGCAGACATCAAGAAAGAAAACGTAGACCAGACAATACCGTGGCAATGGCCGACAAATCAAAGAAGTTTTCCAAACCTAGAAGATATGATGACATTGAAAACATGCATTGCCCATTGCACCCTAATGGGAGGCACACCATCAGAAATTGCTACACTTTCAATGATCGATACACAAGAAAAGATAGTAAGGAGAACACCAAAGAGGACAATCAGAAAAAAATGAAGACAACCACGAGGACAAAGGATTCCAAAAACCTAGGGGAATAGTAGCAGTGATCTTCTTAGGAGCTCCAGATTGCAGAAGCAAACATCAAGAAAAACTAGCACTATGGACTATCATGACAGCAGAACCGGCTACACCAAGATATCTCAATTGGTCACAATATCCAATTCAATTTTCAAGAGAAGACTAATGGACTAGCGTAGGGAACGCAGGCCATTACCCACTAGTTCTAGACCCAACTATTGCCGGTATGATTGTCACCAAAGTACTAATCGACAGGAGAGCTGGACTCAACATCATCTTTTAGAAACACTAAGGAAGATGGGACTACAACTCGCCGGGATGATCACACCAACAAGCACACCTTTTTACGGAATAGTACCCAGCAAAGCAGCCATGCCGCTTGGATAAATTACTCTACCAGTCACTTTTGGAACACCCTCGAACTACCGTACAGAATTCATCAAATTTGAGGTGGTGGACTTTGAGTCATCATACCACGCAATTCTTGGACGACCGGCACTAGCAAAATTCATGGCGATACTGCATTACCCGTATTTGCTGCTCAAGATGCCAGGACCTAATGGAGTACTTTCCCTTCGAAGTGACTTGAAACATGCTTTTGACTGCGATGTTCAAGCAATCCAGATTGTAGCCAGAGCACAAGATGACCAAAGTAGAAGAGAAATAGCCACCATTGCTGTAGAAATAAACCTAGAGGAGCTAGTGATACCGGCTAAAAAGCTCGGCATCCTAGCACCACCAGAAGAAGCCGACGTAAAACAAATCGACCTGGGCACTGGTGATGCCTCAAAAACAGCAATCATCAGCGCCCACCTCTCGGCAAAATAGGAATTTGCGCTCACCAACTTTCTTTGGGACAACAAAGATATATTCGCTTGGAAACCGGCCGACATGCCAGGTGTCCCAAGGGAGTTGGCTGAGCACGGAATCGATGTCAATGAAGACTCTAAACCTATAAAACAACGGCTATGACGATTCTCACCCGACAAAAAGGCAGCGATTAAAAAGGAAATCACAAAACTGATGGCAGCCGGATTCATTAGAGAAATCCTTCATCCAGACTGGCTAGCAAACCCGGTCCTTGTGCAGAAGAAGAACACGGACGAGTGGCGCATGTGCATCGACTACATAGATCTCAACAAACATTGCCCAAAAGATCCATTCAGGCTACCACGCATTGACCAGATAGTTGACTCAACAGCGGGGTCTACACTATTATCCTTTCTCGATTGCTATTCAGGGTACCACCAGATCGCATTAAAAGAACAAGACCAGAGCAAGACGTCTTTCATTACTCCATTCGGTGCTTACTGTTACAAGACCATGTCGTTTGGACTAAAGAACGCTGGCGCCACATATCAAAGAGCTATCCAAACTTGCCTTGGGGATCAAATCGGTGAAAATGTGGAGGCATACGTGGATGATGTAGTGGTGAAAACGAAGAACCTAGACACTCTGATTGAAGATTTAAAGCAAACCTTCGAAAACTTGAAGAGATGGAGATGGAAGTTAAACCCAAATAAATGTGTATTCGGAGTTCCCTCAGGACAACTACTTGGATTTTTGGTCAGTCAGCGCGGGATCGAAGCTAGCACCAAGCAAATTCGAGCTATAATAGAAATGGGCCCACCTAGAAGTATCAAAGATATACAGAAACTAACAGGCTGCATGGCGGCCCTCAATCATTTCATTTCAAGGCTCGGTGAAAAAGGACTACCTTTCTTTAAATTACTAAAGAAGACAGATAAGTTCGAATGGACAGAAGAAGCTAATGAAGCTTTCAAGAAACTTAAGGCATACCTCACATCCTCGCCAATCCTCACACCCCCAAGGAAAGACGAAGATATGATGCTATACATTGTGGCGACTACTGCTGTGGTCAGCATAGCAATAGTCATAGAAAGAGAAGAAGAAGGATGCGTGTATAAAGTACAACGACCCGTATACTATATCAGCGAAGTATTATCTGAATCAAAAATACGGTACCCGCATGTGCAAAAACTACTCTACGCCCTATTGATCACTTCACGCAAGCTTCGCCACTATTTTGAAAGCCACCAGATCACAGTGGTGACAGACTTCCTGCTCGGAGACATCTTACACAATAGAGATGCGACGAGACGCATATCAAAATGGGCAGTTGAACTCGGAGCTCTTAACATCGATTTCACCCCGTGGAAAGTAATCAAATCTCAAGCCCTTGCCGATTTTGTGGCCGAGTGGACAGAGATTCAACAGCCTTTATTAGATACAATCCTTGACCACTAGAAGATGTACTTTGATGGGTCACTCAAACTAAGTGGAGCCGGTGCAGGCATTCTCCTCATTTCTCTAGAAGGAAAACAACTCAAGTACGTCCTTCAGATATTATGGCAAGCTACAAATAACGAAGCAGAATATGAAGCCCTCATCCACGGGCTACGAGTGGCAATTACCCTCAGAATAAAGAGATTACTCATATACAGTGATTCAGCAGTAGTCATCAGCCAAGTCAACAAAGATTGGGATTGCACCAAAGAAAACATGAGTGCTTACTGTGCTGAAATACAGAAACTTGAAAAACATTTCCAAGGATTAGAAATTCTACATGTCCTACACGATTCCAACGTTGCAGCAGATGTCCTCGCCAAGCTCGGATCAGACAAAGCGAAGGTTCCACCCAGCATATTCATAGAAGAGCTATCAGTTCCCTCTATCAAACAACCCAGTGAAACAACCCATGAAATTTAGGCTAAAGGCGTTCAGATCTTGGTAATCAACACTTCATGGAGCCAAGTTTTCATCGACTATATCAAAGAAAATAAATTGCCAGCAGATAAAGTAGAAGCCACCCAAGTTGTTCGCAGAAGCAAAAACTACGTTCTAGTAGGAGATATACTTTACAGAAGAGCAGCATCATCAGGAGTACTCCTAAAATGTGTCTCATTTGAAGAAGGTAAAGAGATCCTAAACGAAATACACTCAGGTTGCTATGGAAATCATGCCGCTTCAAGAACACTGGTTGGCAAAGCATTTCGCACCGAATTCTACTGGCCAACCGCTTTGAAAGACGTAGAAGAACTTGTCAAAAAATGCAAAGGTTGCCAAATGTTTGCAAGACAAGCCCATGTGCCAGCTCACAATCTTATCTGCATCCCACCCGCTTGGCCTTTTTTCTGCTGGGGGCTGGATCAAGTAGGACCTCTAAAGAAAGCAAAAGGCGGCTTCGAGTACATCTTTGTAGCAATCGACAAGTTCACCAAGTGGATTGAATACAAACCACTCGTGAAATATAGCGCAGCCAAAGCAGTCGAGTTCATCCAAGACATTATGCACCGCTTCGGCATGCCCAATCGAATCATCACAGATCTAGGCTTCCCCTTCACAGCTACAGAATTCAAAAGCTGGGCACAAGACTGTGGTTTTAGTATAGACTACACGTCTGTTGCACATCTAGAAGCCAACGGACAAGTAGAAAGGGCTAATGGACTCATACTAGCCGGATTAAAACCAAGGTTATACGAAGAACTAGTGGACTATGGGTCCAAATGGATTGAAGAATTACCTAAAGTAGTATGGGGGCTACGAACTCAAATAAGCAGAGCAACAGGCTACTCACCCTTCTTCCTAGTTTATGGGTCAGAAGCCGTACTACCTGCCGATTTGATTTGGACATCACCAAAGATAGAACAATACGATGAAGGAGAAGCAGAACACACAAGAAGATTAGAACTCGATAGCTCAGAAGAAGTCAGAGTAAATGCTACCCTCCAATCAGCCAGATACCTACAAGGTTTAAGATGACACTACAACAAGAGTACCCATCCTCAATCATTACAAGTCGGAGACTTAGTGCTAAGAAGGATACAAAAAACTAAGGGACGACATAAGCTACTCAGTCCATGGGAAGGTTCGTTCATTGTCACAAAAGTCACCGGACCAGGCACATACAAGTTAATAACCGAAGATGGAAGAGAAGTCAACAATACATGGCACATCAGCCAGCTAAGAAGATTCTACGCGTAAAAACAACTCAAGAAAAAACAGATATGCAAGCCACAAGGGACCAACGTTCACAATTGACAAAGGACAATATTCCTCGACAACATATGTATTAGTTTATATTCATGATCAATAAAGATGATATTCATCCACAGCGTGTCTTGTCATGACTTTCAATGAGTTGTTTTCACAAAACAAAAAGCAAAATGGCTGAAAACATGTCTGAGCATCCCGACCGAGACCAAAATAGCTGAAAAGACGCTTGAGCCCACCGATGAGGGTAGTTAAAAGCTAACACCCAAAACAAAAAGCAAAATGGCTAAAAACATGCCTGAGCATCCCGGCCGAGAGCAAAATAGCTAAAAAGACGCTTGAGCCCGCCGATGAGGGTAGCTAAAAGCTAACACCCAAAACAAAAAGCAAAATGGCTGAAAACATGCCTGAGCATCCCGGCCGAGAGCAAAATAGTTGAAAAGACGCTTGAGCCCGCCGATGAGGGTAGCTAAAAGCTAACACCCGAAACAAAAAGCAAAATGGCTAAAAACATGCTTGAGCATCCCGGCCGAGAGCAAAATAGCTGAAAAGACACTTGAGCCCACCAATGAGGGTAGCTAAAAGCTAACACCCGAAACAAAAAGCAAAATGGCTGAAAACATGCCTGAGCATCCCGGCTGAGAGCAAAATAGCTAAAAAGACGCTTGAGCCCGCCGATGAGGGTAGCTAAAAGCTAACACCCAAAACAAAAAGCAAAATGGCTGAAAACATGCCTGAGCATCCCGGCCGAGAGCAAAATAGCTGAAAAGACGCTTGAGGCCGCCGATGAGGGTAGCTAAAAGCTAACACCCAAAACAAAAAGCAAAATGGCTGAAAACATGCCTGAGCATCCCGGCCAAGAGCAAAATAGCTGAAAAAACGCTTGAACCCGCCGATGAGGGTAGCTAAAGGCTAACACCTAAAACTAGTCGACCAAAATTAAGCTTAAAAAGACCCTCCAGCTCTGCGTTCCGAAAAGCAAGATGCTCGGGGGCTACATCCAGATAGGAATACTTTTTCCTCAGAAAAGCACAAGCGCCACTCAAGAAAGCACTCGGATGCCAAAGTTTGTCAAGGCAACATTCTATGCCGAGTCGTTTTACACAGCGCAGACGAAAGGTTGTCAACACAAAGATCTATATCTAACAAGTCATAGCGCAGACAAAACACTCGACGGATCACGAAAGAGGAAGAAAAGAAAAGTACTCGACAAATCGAGGGGTTTCATCAGGATAACGCACAAAGTGGTTTACAGGGCAGAGATGAAAATGGGACAAAGTACTCAGCAAGTCAAGTAACTCCAACCACACCCGGGCAAAGAATATATCAACAAAAATAAAGAATCTTCATTTGAAGAGGAGTGTAATATTACAAGAGGCTGGTCAATTGGATCAGGCATTGTCATCAGGAAGGGAAATATCAATATTAAGACTATCTACAACCCTACTGGCTAAACCTTCGACCTCAGGCTCCATCCTCTCAACGGCATCAAGGTATTCTTGGCTATCAGCTTCCTCTGCTATCTTGGACAGAGGCGCCTCTGGAGCAAGGACCTAGACCTGGGCCAGCACATTCTTGGTACATACTTGAGCGCACTTCTTCGCGAACTCTTGGAAACAAGTCGGAATCCGAGGAATGAACTGAGCCCAAGATTGCCCGTCATCCGCTGGAGTCCGGAGAACATCAGCTACTGAACGAAAGGATTTCCATAAAATGTTCCAATTTTCAGTAGCCGTCGCCAGCTTCCCAGGCAAGTCTTCAATAGTTTTTTTAGGCCTGCACAAGATCTTTATCAGCTCCATGCCTGATCAACTTAGCAAGTGCAAGTTCTTCTTCAGCATGAGTAATTACCTCCTCAGCCTTGTTATGACTTGTACGAACAAGAGTCTTCATTTCATCAATGCCCTCCGAGAGCTTTTTTCCTTCAACTCGGAGAGCTGGACAAGACACCAAACAACAAGTCAGCAGGAGGGAAAGGTTTGAATACTGAAAGAAACAAAGAGAACTCGGAATACCTTTACATTCTTTCTTCATGGCTTCCAAGCTCTTCATAGCCTCCAAGTTCTTTGAAGCATCCCGGATAGCAGCATCTTTCTGTTTCTCCAACTCCTGGGCAACAGTGTCTCTCTGTTTCTCTACCTCTACCACCCAGGCACGGAGAGCCTTTTCCTCTTTTTGATGCGACTTACACTCAGTCTCCAACTCGGCCCGGAGGAGGTCAAGGTCAGTCTTCAGAGAACTTACCTCGGAGGACAACTTCTTCTCGATTTCAGACGAAAAGAAGAAGCCGGTATGGTCACGAGAGAAAGTCTAAACAATTAAAGAAAGAGAAAAATAAGGCGTAAGGACGAAGGCAAAACAAATGGCCTAAGAAAGAATCTCAGAAAAACTTACATGAAGCTTCTCCCCGAAAGAAGTCGTAGAGGACGCCAAGCTCCCCTAGGCTACGGTCAGCTCCGATAGCCGATGGGTGGCATCGAACTGTTGCACCACGTCATCGGTAAAAGAGGGACCGCCGGAAGCAAGAGAAGGGGAAGGAGAGGCCGGCTGGGGCAAAGAAGGAACGACCAAAGCAACCTCTCGGGAAGCCAAAGCCAATCCCTCAGAAGGACCCAACGCGACGGCCACAGTCACCTCCGGGGCGGCCAAGTCCGCAACTTCGCCAGGCTGAGAAGAAGTCGATGAAGAAACGAGAGAAGACGAAAGACTGAAAATTGATAAAAGAAAGCACCGATGAGAACCAGAAGAAGGAAGACAGAAGCAAAAGGATGAAGCCAGAATCTACTCACCCAGCCACTTTCTTCTTCGTGAAGCCAAAAGAAGGCCTCGCAGGGGGGACCACGATGGTGAAAACGTCCCCGCCACCCGACGATGAGAGCGGGATAGCAGATATCGGAGCCACAGAAGAAGCCAGGGCTGGAGCCGTGGAAGAACTCTGCACTGGAGGAGCGATAGAGCTCGGTACCGAGGCTACCAAAGAACTCAACACCGGAGCTTCAGAAGAAGTCAGTGCGGGAGCCTCAGAAGAACTCATACCCGACGTCCGGTTACTTCAAAAAGTTCAAGACTAAAAGTCAAGACAAAGAAGAGAAATTCAATGCAATAGAAATATGAAAATAACTCATTGCCGCATGATGAGGGGTACTTCGTCATCCTCTGTGACGGAACCGACCAATTATATGAAATTAAGTAAGAAAATCATCCACCAGAGCAAACGATTGAGCAAACTTAAGCCCGTATAACCCGGTAGTCCGTGAAATCACGAAGGATTTCAAACCAACTCGTGTCCCAGCCGTGATCGTAATAAGTTTAGCGGTCACCATCACATATTACATAAAAGTTCACATAACAGATACATCAGAGTTTCAACATAGTTATTACAAACCAGTTCGAATAAAAAGTAGCGGAAGTCTTTTGTTCAAATCACACACACACACACAGAGTTGAAATATAGTGCCAGCGGATGATCATCTCCAACAAAAGCATTAGATGAGACGTAAGGAATGACCATGCCCATGGTCCTAAGCATCACCCATCGCAGGATACAGGCAGTTGATACAGTAGCCATAGTACATCTGCCCATCTGCAACAAGTGGGAATAAAACCCTGAGTACGAGAAGGTACTCAGCCAGACTTACCCGACATAACCGAAAATAATGACACCAAGGATTATGAATGGCTTTATAGTAGGGTAGCTGACTCATTTGCAAAAAGAAGCATTTTTAGCATTTCAAGAACCTGTCTAAAAGCATTATTGCCAAGTTAATTATTATTAACCTGTCAACTAGGTTTGCACCTATGCTAGAGTAAACATGTGATTAAGCAGATAATGATAACCAATGATCATTAAACAACTTCCATACTGTCATATTCACTATAATTGTCCAAGTGTTCCATAACATTTACTACGATGAAGTAACTCAAGTCAAGTGCTCACTATCCAGGAGTGATGGCGATTCGAATCGATTCCTAACCAGCTGGTGATTTATTCCTTACACAAACCCCACTCACCCGCTAAAGTGAGATATTGATCACCGAGTCAACTTTCTAGGAATCTCGAGTTTGCCAGGAACCACATGTACCCGGGGGCCGACCGACTGCACTTTGGTCTTATCATCCCGCCCCCGTGTCCTACCACACCTGCTCCGGTACAATGCGTTGCGGGCAATCTACTCGGCCCGAAAAATCTCCCAGCTTCGCGGTCGGAAGGTACTTTATCCGGCCAGCTAAATGTAAGGCATGCGTTCAACATGACTCGAGGCCCAACAACGGTCGGTCCTTAATCGACACAGACGGAAACACTACAGTCCAGAACTCTGCAAGTCTCCGTCCGGTCTCAACTTCATTTAACACTTAGTTATACCATGACTTCATAGTCATCCAAGCAGATCCAGGTAACCACCTATAGCTCGCAGGTGACAGGAAATCACCCGACTTCTACCGGTCTAAGCCAGCTAAGCATTGACTCGACTGCGGATACCAGGGTAACAAGGATATAGTATAACAAAGGTAAACAAGGTATAATGCAGCAACGGTTGCAAACAACTCCTGAACGTAATGCATCAATTAAAGTAAAGCATTTAATTAAATCATTGCAAACCGGGAGAAAAATGCTCCGGGGCTTGCCTCTCTCGAAGGAGCTCGGACGGTGATCGGGGCACTCCGGAAGTTCCTCAACGTCCCCCTCGTCGGCTTCTGGCACTTCCTGCGGCTGCACCTCGAGCTGCTCCTCTGGCTCCTCGGGTATGACGACCGGGTTCTCGGTTTGCGATCCTGTATGATGCAATGCGCGTAAGTGATTATGCAAACGGTGCATCGAAGGAGATGAATGCAATGGATATGTTGAAATGCAAGGTAGTCAACATCATCTAAGAACTATACTACAAGCACATGTCATCTACTGCATTCTCTTCTACTACTAATATGTTAAGTTAACCTATCTT
The DNA here is from genome assembly GCF_019320115.1 of Miscanthus floridulus. Taxonomy (NCBI): domain Eukaryota; kingdom Viridiplantae; phylum Streptophyta; class Magnoliopsida; order Poales; family Poaceae; genus Miscanthus; species Miscanthus floridulus. The sequence goes on from NC_089580.1 coordinate 23,193,010, forward strand.
ATGAAATGCTTCAAAGATACACCAAAGCTTTACGACTTTCTTAATCACACTTAAAGCGACACTGGCTTAAACCCTAGTTACTAATAGGTTTGAATAGCAACCTATATTTCTGATGCTCCTAAAAATCTGAGAAAATTGCAGTAGCATACTACTACCCTAAACAGACTACCATAAAAATTTCATGGCATTTGGATAAGTAAACTATCCTACACAAAAATGACAAGCTATAGCATGAAAATGAGCATGAAATTACTTTGTACTATGAAAAGTGTCAAACAATAGAATTAATATTTTTCCTAGGTTATTCATAGCATACAATGACTGTACAAAAATTACCACATGCATGTTTTATACAAATTTTGCTCTCTAGCAAAAATAACAAAAATCAGCCATTAAAGGCACTTGAACTACACCTCCAAAGTTTTCCACAGCACATGCATGAAACATATTTTCCTTAGGAAGTACATGACATAAGAAGATGAACAAACTTGAAATCATATTTTTCTGAAGCCTATATATTTTTATACACATTTTTCAAGTTATCAGCAATTTACATGATTAAATAAAATCCTACAGAAAAGTATCCCAAAAATGACATGCAAAAATTTTCCCAAGTAGATCTGATGATAAGGAATCTAGCAAAATTTGTTTCAACAAATTTGGAGCAAGTTTGATCATCCAAACATTTTTCAAACCATTTCTATTTTCAAATAATAAAGAATAAACTGAAAACAATTCTTCAAAACTCTACTGGGCCGGCCCGAAGGGAACAGTTGGCCCATGGCCATCACCGGCCTGCGCGGCCCGAGCGCGAGGGAGGGGAAAACGGCCCAACAGGCGTCAGCCCCCGGCCTGGCTCGGCCTGGCCAGCCGAGGCAAGGCGCCTCGCCGGGGCGCGCGCTGGCGCGGCGGCGCGGCTCGGCCAGCGGCCAGCGGCCGTCTCCGGCCACGGCAACGCCAGCGAGCGAGCGCAGGAGACGTGCGAGGAGAAAGCGAGCTCGGTAGGGTAGCTATGCGAGGCTGGAGGGGGAAAAGAAAACGGATTCCATGGCGGCCGTGCACAGCGGCGCCATGGCCGTCGGCGGCGAGACGCGGGGAGGCCCGACCTGTGCTCGGAAGGCGGAGCAAGCTCGAGCACGACTTCGAGGAAGGCGAGGCGGAGCTCGGGGCACGAGGAATTGGAGAATGGCGCGGTGGTTCGGGAGTTGGACGCCGGCGGAGCTCGAGCGCAGCGATGGCGGAGCTCGGAGCTCGCGGCTTTGGAGGAGAAGGGGAGGAAGTGCGGGCGCGAGTGAGCGAGTGCGCGGGCACCAGCAGGTGAAGGCGGGCGCGTGGGCGCGGTGCCAGGCCATGGCTGCCGTGCGGCGGGCGACGCCGGCGCGGAGTCGCCACGCGGTGGGATTCCTCTCTCGCGGTCGGGACGCGCGGCGTGGCGCGTCAGCGAGCAGGCGCGCGGAGGCAGGCCAGCGCGGCGCTGGGCTGGGCCGGGGCGCGGTGGAAGCGCGAGGCGCGCGGGGGCTTCGCTGGGCCGGCTTGCGGGGCTGGGCCGGAAAGGAGGCGGTGGCCCGCGAAAACAGAAACATTCTTTTCAATTTCCATTTTCAATAAATTTTCAAATAACAGTTTTCACATATTATTTTGAGCAAGAAAATGACCTCTTTTGAAAATGTACCAAAAATGAAAGTTGCTTAGAATTTAATTCCCTACAACTTTGCTTTTATGACCAAAGTCCAATTCTATCTAGATTTTAAATTATAGAATCAAAGTTAAATTTTAACTCAAAACCCTAATTTTGGGAATTTACTTTGGAAGCAAAATTTTGAATTAATTTAAATACAAACCTTGCTCCAAAAATTGTGCTAAACAATTCTAGATGATTTACAAGCATAACCAACAATTTCTACTCAACTAGCAAGCAAGAATCAGAGCAAAACAACTCTAATAAGTGTATGCATCATTTTCTTTTCACAAACATGTTTCGTATGTTTCGAAGTAATGTTTCAGTTGTTATATGCAAGATCATGCATGTAGGATTAGGATGCTTGATGATGCATGACATGTATGATTAGCAGTGCCTATATGTAGGCATAACACCGGGGTGTTACAGCCCTCCCCCCTTATAAAAATCTTGTCCCGAGATTTGGGTTACGAACCATTTGTTATAAAATTCTTCATAAGCTTTTTGTAGATACTCTCCTGTTTCCCAAGTTGCATCTCCCTCATCATGATGATCCCATTGTATCTTGTATGTTTTTACCACACTATTCCGAGTAGCACGTTCCTTAGTGTCTAACACTCGGACTGGTTGCTCACGATACACCAAATCTGATTTGAGTTGAATACCTCGAGGTTCTATTCTTTCCTCCGGAACACGCAAGCATTTCTTGAGATGTGATACATGGAAAACTGGGAAAACTGTACTCATTGTCTCAGGTAACTCTAACTTGTAGGCTATCGGACCTCTTTGTTCCAAGATCTTGTATGGTCCTACGAATCTTGCGGCAAGCTTTCTTCGGATTCCAAATCTTTTCTTCTTCATTGGTGTGACTTTCAGATAAACATAGTCACCAACTTCAAACACAAGGGGTCTCCTTCTTTTGTCTGCATAGCTTTTCTGACGTGATTGGGCAGCTTTCATATTCTGCTGAATAATATGAACTCTCTTCTCGGCTTCTTCTACAAAGTCAATGCCATAATACCTTCTATCACCAGGCTCGATCCAATTCAATGGTGTTCTACATTTTCTGCCATATAAAGCTTCGAATGGGGCCATCTTGATGCTTTCTTGATAACTATTATTATAAGAAAACTCAGCTAACGGTAACCATGACTCCCATGATCCCTTAGAAGACAATACACAGGCTCTCAACATATCCTCCAAAACAGCATTTACTCGTTCAGTCTGACCATCTGTCTGAGGATGATAAGCGGTACTGCGAATCAAACTAGTTCATAAGCCTTTGTGTAAATGTTCCCAAAAATGAGCCATGAACTGTGAGCCTCTATCAAACACTATGGTCTTTGGTATTCCATGTAACCTCACAATTTCTGCGATATATCTCTCGGCATATTGAGGTGGTCGATAATCTGTTTTGACAGGCAAGAAATGAGCTGTCTTGGTAAGACGATCCACAATTACCCATATTGAATCATGTCCTTTTTGAGTAGTGGGCAAACCCGTGATAAAATCCATACTGATATCGTCCCACTTCCAACTAGGGACTGATAAGGGTTGCAACATACCGGCAGGTTTCATGTGGATGGCTTTCACTCGACAACATGTGTCACATCTGACAACATATGCTGTAATTTCTTTCTTCATTTTGGTCCACCAATAGCGAGATCTTAGTTCTTGATACATCTTACTACTTCCAGGATGGATAGATAGCTTAGACAGGTGAGCTTCATCCATGAGTTTATTCCTAAGCTCTCGATCCTTGGGAACCACAAGACGGTTGTCAAACCACAACACGCCCTGTCCATCCACTTTAAAGTGTTGAGACGGCTTTTCTTTTATTTTCTCTTTGATGTGGAATATCCCTTTGTCAGTTTTCTGACCTTCTATTATCTTACTCTCCAACGAGCAACTAATCTGAATACTATGTAACACAGCAGGATGCATTAGATCGAATCCATCTTCAAGTAATGGCTGCACATTCAAGTAATGTGACTTTCTGCTCAAAGCATCTGCCACTACATTGGCTTTACCAGGATGATATTGCACATTTAAGTTGTAATCTTTGATCAATTCCAACCATCTACGCTGTCTCATGTTTAGCTCTGGTTGGGTAAAGATATACTTAAGACTCTTGTGATCCGTGAAAATATTGCACACATTACCAAGTAGATAATGTCTCCAAATTTTTAGGGCGTGCACAACTGCAGCAAGTTCCAGATCATGTGTTGGATAGTTGACCTCGTGCTTCCTCAATTGACGTGATGCATAAGCTATGACTCTCCTTTCTTGCATAAGTACACAACCCAATCCAGTTTTAGATGCGTCGCAAAACACATCAAATGGTTTCTCGATATCTGGTTGTGCTAGAACAGGAGCAGTGGTCAATAGTTTCCGCAAAGTGTGGAAAGCTGCTTCACACTCCTCTGTCCACACAAACTTGTGATCCTTCTGTAGGAGACTCGTCATCGGTTTGGCGATCTTTGAGAAATCTGGTATAAAGCGACGGTAATAACCCGCTAGTCCTAAGAAACTTCTAATCTTAGGAACTGAGGTCGGTGCTTTCCAATTCATAACTTCTTGCACCTTACTTGGATCGACTGAAACTCCATTCTCTGACAGAATGTGACCAAGGAAAGGAACTTCCTTCAACCAGAATTCGCATTTGCTAAACTTAGCATACAATTGATGATCTCTAAGTCTGGTCAAGACAGTTCTCAGATGCTCTTCATGATCTTTTTCGTTCTCAGAGTACACCAGAATGTCATCGATGAACACTACCACAAACTTATCCAATTCTGGCATGAAAACTGTATTCATCAAGAACATAAAATATGCGGGAGCATTTGTCAAGCCAAAAGACATGACAAGATACTCATACAACCCGTATCTGGTGGAAAATGCAGTTTTTGGTATATCCTGGGGCCTAATCTTGATCTGATGATAACCGGATCTCAAATCTATTTTTGAGAACACCATGGCCTTGGATAATTGGTCAAACAGAACATCAATATGTGGCAAGGGATATTTATTCTTGACGGTCACAGCATTGAGTGGCCTATAATCTACGCACATTCTCAACGTGCCCTCTTTCTTTTTCTTCACAAACAAAGCTGGACATCCCCATTCAGACTTGCTTGGCCGAATAAACCCCTTTTTTGACAAATCTTCTAATTGCTTCTTTAGCTCGGCTAACTCGTCGGGAGGCATCCGATAGGGCCTCCTTGAAATCGGAGCTGTTCCGGGGACTAACTCAATTCCAAACTCAATCTCCCTATCTGGCGGAAGACCAGGTAGCTCATCCGGGAATACGTCCGGGAATTCACACACTACCGGAATCTGATGAATAGGAATGACTGCCGTAGCGCATGTAACACTTATAAGGTCTGTTCTTCGAGGCAATGGTACTTGGAAAGTACCCTCACCCAGGGGATCCTTAAGGGTAAGTACTCGACCTCCAGTATCTATGACTGCTCCCCAATCCTTCATCCAATTCATCCCTATAATGACATCCAAGACTAACCCAGGCATAACTATCAAGTTCACTCGGAACTTCCTGCTACCTAATTCAAGGGTTGCCCCTCGAACCATCCGGTTGGTCAAAACATCAGCCCCTGCTGAACTTATACGGTACCCATAACCCAATTCTGTGCATAATTGTCCATGTTTCTGTGCAAATGCTTGACTCATAAAAGAATGCGATGATCCAGAATCAAATAGAACAACTGCAGGGTTTTCGTTGACAGGAAACTTACCAGCAGTGACGGGCTCTCCCTCTGGGATTTCATCCACTGTTGTACTATGCACTCTAGCATTATAAGTCTGCTGCTTCTTCTTAGGCGGGTACGGACAAAACCTCGAGAAATGACTGGGTTGATCACAGTTATAGCAGGGTCCTCTTACTGTCCCGGCAGATCCCACAGCTCCCTTAGAACTGCCTTGCACCGCAGTTGCGGCTGCTTTGTTGGGCTGTACTGCCATCTTGTACGGCTTTTGAGGTCCACGGAAATTCTGGCTTCTTGGCTGAGGTGGCCGGAATCTAGCGCCAGGTGCCGATGGGCGATAAGGAGGACGACCTCCCATAGGTGCCCTAGCTTGAGACGGCCCACCTTCAAAGGCTCTCTTGCATGTCTTGACTGCGGTGCTGGCGTTGTTATTCTTCTCCTGCTTCAGACAGTCGCTGATGAAGTCATTGAATCTGACGCGGTTGTTGGTACCAACATGCTTCATCATTTTTGGATTGAGACCCCTCTTAAAGCTGGCTATTCTCTTAGCATCTGTGTCAACCATGTCGGGAGCATAGCGACATAAGTTGTTGAAAGCATGTAGGTATTGCGTCACGGTCTTGGTGCCCTGGTTCAATGCTAGAAACTCTCCCAATTTCATTTCAGTCAGCCCGGGTGGAATATAGACTCCACGGAAGGCCTCAGCAAACTCTCTCCAAGAAATCTGAGCATTTGGAGAGAAGGTGGTGCGATGGTGCTTCCACCACATTCCCGCCGGTCCTTGCAATTGAAGTGCAGCATATTCCGTTTTCAGCACCTCAGTCATTCTCAACACACGGAATTTATCTTCCATCATGTTGATCCATTCCTCAGCATCGAGTGGCTCTGTTGCCTCCTTGAATACTGGTGGCCTGGTGTCCATGAAATCTTTGAAGCTGCTATATTGGTTCACTCCTATGCCACCACCTTGATTGTTACCACGTTGAACGTTGTTGGCGATGGTTCTGAGAAGATCCTCCATGTTCTTCTGAGATTGTTCTGTGTTGCGCTAACTCCCGAGCAGCTGTGCGAGGAACATTTCGGGGGTAAACGGGGGAGGAGGTGGTAAATGCGGTTCATGGGGAGGTTCATTGTTGTTGCTGTGGTTTCCACCACCACCACCACCACCGGTCCCTGCACCGTTGGCACCGGGCTCAGCGGCCTCATACGTGGTTCGGCGAGTGTTTGTCATCTGCATATTTCAGCAACAAGTATGATTGAGTGAAGCTGTAATAATTGCGAGTGAAGGAAAAATTATGCCATACTGAATTTACTGGAGAGAATAAATTCATACAATAAAAACAGAGGCACAACAATCGCATTCCAATTACAACGACAGCACTCAATTGAATTACTTAAACGGCAAACATCGCGTCCATACAATCACATTGCCAGCATACATACACTGGACTTTTTATGCGTTCAGATATCGCATTTGAAAATCAAGTTCCAACCATATGCCAAGTCTCATACGTTCGAAGCAACATACGATAGGTTACATGCCAACAAAAGAAAGGTCATCACGACAAGGCATAGATACTAGCGTGAAGCAACTAGCCTACTCCTCAGGGCCATCATCGGGATCGGAGACGTCACCATCGCCCCCAGGTGAAACTACAGGCTCGTTCTCGTTGTCGTTGTCAACGTCCATGCCAGCGACGTTCGGTGGAGCATATGGGCCAACCCCATTGTAGAGCACGTGAAACTCCTCGTGCAAGTAGCCGTTGTATTCCTCTAGCTCATCGACCCTCTGCAGCAGAAGGTTTCTTGCGTTCCAGGCTTCATTCCTTTCTTGAACCAGCTGTCCAATCATGCGGTCTGCATTGTTGTTGGCTTGAGTCAACGTATGCACTCGCTGCATAGCTCTATCACCTCTCTCAACCGCTTGATCCCGCTGTAAGTTCATATCAGCCAATTGCTCCTGCAAGCTAGCTATAGCTCGTGCCTGTCTCTTCTTCTGCTTCTTCCCTTTGAGCTTATCCTCACTGCGCAAGCCAGTCAAAGTCCAGTAGGTACTCTCGAGACCCTCATACGCTCTGATGGCGGCGAACATAGCACTCATTGCCTGGTTGTCGCTAGCCTGTCCCTCAGCTGGACCTCTGACCAATGCGCTTCCTTGAGGCTGAACCCAAATGGCATCACGAGGATCATCCCTAGGAAAAGTACCAGCTAGAGCTGCAGCAAGCTCACTGGGAAATCTGCTCATAATGTCCCTGATGACACAGAAGGCTGCTCCCTCTGCACCCTCAGCTGGAGTGCGACCCTCAAACTCCAAATGCCAACCATCCCAATCTGGAGCATCACCAAGAGCAGGAACCGTGATCTCCACCACTGCAAGTCCATCATCTGCTAACTGGCTCTCATTCCAAGAGTACACCGGCTCTTGACCCTCTGGGTACCCCACATCATGGAGCACTCTCCAAAGCAAAGTTGGCATGCCAAACTCGCTCAAGAAGGTGTCCATGGTGCGGTGCTCCCTCAGGGCCAACGGACGTCGAGGTACTCTTCCTCCGGTGGACTTACGGGCGGTCTGCTTCATGCGGGCCATCTGTAGCAAAAGTTCTCTTATTACTTCAGGGAAACATATTTTTGGTGATACACTTTTATCAAAATGAGATAATCAATTTATAAGGGGAGGTATGCATGGGATGAATGAGATGCACAAGTAACATGATGTATGTACGTGTCGTACGTTCTCACAAACTTAGGAAATAAATAATTTCTAACGACGAATTCGGTGGCATAACAACGATCTCTCAATTACGTAGCTAATACGTTCTACACGATAGCGTTGTTATGTACCTACAGAAGATTCATTTCAGCCCAATTCCCAATGAATGCATAAAAGCAGTAAAATTTTATCTACACGCTCTACACGAATCCCCAGATACGTGTACAACGGTAGTAACTACCCGAATCATCATCCTAATGATGGCATCGCCTCCACAGACGGAAGACCCTCACATGAGATACCTTGGTAAAACATGCGTAGAACATGTAATTACTCCAGCATCATATAAGCATTCACCCTAGATCGGCGGTGTATCCGATCATGCTCTCACAACTCACACTTACCGAGGCGTAGAGGCAATTGATCCATTCATTACCACTCAAACAAGTGGCACTCATACAATAGCACGCCGTATGAGCGACGAAAGAGAAATATGATGCAAGAACCCCAGTCAGTACTTAATTAAGCCACCTAAAGTCCTTAACTGGGCATAAAGGATATGATCACTGGCACACTTTATAGTTTGAAATCACGTTTTCCAATGCCTTTTTGTTTTAAATACACTTGTGAACAGTAACACGCTAAACCATGCTCTGATACCAGCTGTGACGGAACCGACCAATTATACGAAATTAAGTAAGAAAATCATCCACCAGAGCAGACGATTGAGCAAACTTAAGCCCGTATAACCCGGTAGTCCGTGAAATCACGAAGGATTTCAAACCAACTCGTGTCCCAGCCGTGATCGTAATAAGTTTAGCGGTCACCATCACATATTACATAAAAGTTCACATAACAGATACATCAGAGTTTCAACATAGTTATTACAAACCAGTTCGAATAAAAAGTAGCGGAAGTCTTTTGTTCAAATCACACACACACACACAGAGTTGAAATATAGTGCCAGCGGATGATCATCTCCAACAAAAGCATTAGATGAGACGTAAGGAATGACCATGCCCATGGTCCTAAGCATCACCCATCGCAGGATACAGGCAGTTGATACAGTAGCCATAGTACATCTACCCATCTGCAATAAGTGGGAATAAAACCCTGAGTACGAGAAGGTACTCAGCCAGACTTACCCGACATAACCGAAAATAATGACACCAAGGATTATGAATGGCTTTATAGTAGGGTAGCTGACTCATTTGCAAAAAGAAGCATTTTTAGCATTTCAAGAACCTGTCTAAAAGCATTATTGCCAAGTTAATTATTATTAACCTGTCAACTAGGTTTGCACCTATGCTAGAGTAAACATGTGATTAAGCAGATAATGATAACCAATGATCATTAAACAACTTCCATACTGTCATATTCACTATAATTGTCCAAGTGTTCCATAACATTTACTACGATGAAGTAACTCAAGTCAAGTGCTCACTATCCAGGAGCGATGGCGATTCGAATCGATTCCTAACCAGCTGGTGATTTATTCCTTACACAAACCTCACTCACCCGCTAAAGTGAGATATTGATCACCGAGTCAACTTTCCAGGAATCTCGAGTTTGCCAGGAACCACATGTACCCGGGGGCCGACCGACTGCACTTTGGTCTTATCATCTCGCCCCCGTGTCCTACCACACCTGCTCCGGTACAGTGCGTTGCGGGCAATCTACTCGGCCTGAAAAATCTCCCAGCTTCGCGGTCGGAAGGTACTTTATCCGGCCAGCTAAATGTAAGGCATGCGTTCAACATGACTCGAGGCCCAACAACGGTCGGTCCTTAATCGACATAGACGGAAACACTACAGTCCAGAACTCTGCAAGTCTCCGTCCGGTCTCAACTTCATTTAACACTTAGTTATACCATGACTTCATAGTCATCCAAGCAGATCCAGGTAACCACCTATAGCTCGCAGGTGATAGGAAATCACCCGACTTCTACCGGTCTAAGCCAGCTAAGCATTGACTCGACTGCGGATACCAGGGTAACAAGGATATAGTATAACAAAGGTAAACAAGGTATAATGCAGCAACGGTTGTAAACAACTCCTGAACGTAATGCATCAATTAAAGTAAAGCATTTAATTAAATCATTGCAAACCGGGAGAAAAATGCTCCGGGGCTTGCCTCTCTCGAAGGAGCTCGGACGGTGATCGGGGCACTCCGGAAGTTCCTCAACGTCCCCCTCGTCGGCTTCTGGCACTTCCTGCGGCTGCACCTCGAGCTGCTCCTCTGGCTCCTCGGGTATGACGACCGGGTTCTCGGTTTGCGATCCTGTATGATGCAATGCGCGTAAGTGATTATGCAAACGGTGCATCGAAGGAGATGAATGCAATGGATATGTTGAAATGCAAGGTAGTCAACATCATCTAAGAACTATACTACAAGCACATGTCATCTACTGCATTCTCTTCTACTACTAATATGTTAAGTTAACCTATCTTATGAAATGCTTCAAAGATACACCAAAGCTTTACGACTTTCTTAATCACACTTAAAGCGACACTGGCTTAAACCCTAGTTACTAATAGGTTTGAATAGCAACCTATATTTCTGATGCTCCTAAAAATCTGAGAAAATTGCAGTAGCATACTACTACCCTAAACAGACTACCATAAAAATTTCATGGCATTTGGATAAGTAAACTATCCTACACAAAAATGACAAGCTATAGCATGAAAATGAGCATGAAATTACTTTGTACTATGAAAAGTGTCAAACAACAGAATTAATATTTTTCCTAGGTTATTCATAGCATACAATGACTGTACAAAAATTACCACATGCATGTTTTATACAAATTTTGCTCTCTAGCAAAAATAACAAAAATCAGCCATTAAAGGCACTTGAACTACACCTCCAAAGTTTTCCACAGCACATGCATGAAACATATTTTCCTTAGGAAGTACATGACATAAGAAGATGAACAAACTTGAAATCATATTTTTCTGAAGCCTATATATTTTTATACACATTTTTCAAGTTATCAGCAATTTACATGATTAAATAAAATCCTACAGAAAAGTATCCCAAAAATGACATGCAAAAATTTTCCCAAGTAGATCTGATGATAAGGAATCTAGCAAAATTTGTTTCAACAAATTTGGAGCAAGTTTGATCATCCAAACATTTTTCAAACCATTTCTATTTTCAAATAATAAAGAATAAACTGAAAACAATTCTTCAAAACTCTACTGGGCCGGCCCGAAGGGAACAGTTGGCCCATGGCCATCACCGGCCTGCGCGGCCCGAGCGCGAGGGAGGGGAAAACGGCCCAACAGGCGTCAGCCCCCGGCCTGGCTCGGCCTGGCCAGCCGAGGCGAGGCGCCTCGCCGGGGCGCGCGCTGGCGCGGCGGCGCGGCTCGGCCAGCGGCCAGCGGCCGTCTCCGGCCACGGCAACGCCAGCGAGTGAGCGCAGGAGACGTGCGAGGAGAAAGCGAGCTCGGTAGGGTAGCTATGCGAGGCTGGAGGGGGAAAAGAAAACGGATTCCATGGCGGCCGTGCACAGCGGCGCCATGGCCGTCGGCGGCGAGACGCGGGGAGGCCCGACCTATGCTCGGAAGGCGGAGCAAGCTCGAGCACGACTTCGAGGAAGGCGAGGCGGAGCTCGGGGCACGAGGAATTGGAGAATGGCACGGTGGTTCGGGAGTTGGACGCCGGCGGAGCTCGAGCGCAGCGATGGCGGAGCTCGGAGCTCGCGGCTTTGGAGGAGAAGGGGAGGAAGTGCGGGCGCGAGTGAGCGAGTGCGCGGGCACCAGCAGGTGAAGGCGGGCGCGTGGGCGCGGTGCCAGGCCACGGCTGCCGCGCGGCGGGCGACGCCGGCGCGGAGTCGCCACGCGGTGGGATTCCTCTGTCGCGGTCGGGACGCGCGGCGCGGCGCGTCAGCGAGCAGGCGCACGGAGGCAGGCCAGCGCGGCGCTGGGCTGGGCCGGGGCACGGTGGAAGCGCGAGGCGCGCGGGGGCTTCGCTGGGCCGGCTTGCGGGGCTGGGCCGGAAAGGAGGCGGCGGCCCGCGAAAACAGAAACATTCTTTTCAATTTCCATTTTCAATAAATTTTCAAATAACAGTTTTCACATATTATTTTGAGCAAGAAAATGACCTCTTTTGAAAATGTACCAAAAATGAAAGTTGCTTAGAATTTAATTCCCTACAACTTTGCTTTTATGACCAAAGTCCAATTCTATCTAGATTTTAAATTATAGAATCAAAGTTAAATTTTAACTCAAAACCCTAATTTTGGGAATTTACTTTGGAAGCAAAATTTTGAATTAATTTAAATACAAACCTTGCTCCAAAAATTGTGCTAAACAATTCTAGATGATTTACAAGCATAACCAACAATTTCTACTCAACTAGCAAGCAAGAATCAGAGCAAAACAACTCTAATAAGTGTATGCATCATTTTCTTTTCACAAACATGTTTCGTATGTTTTGAAGTAATGTTTCAGTTGTTATATGCAAGATCATGCATGTAGGATTAGGATGCTTGATGATGCATGACATGTATGATTAGCAGTGCCTATATGTAGGCATAACACCGGGGTGTTACATCCTCCTCTCCCTCAGCCAAGGAAACCAGAGCACCTGCTGAAAAAAGAATAAAAAGTACTCGGTTCAAGAGAGAAACAGGAAAACAAAGGAACAAAGAGTATTAAATGTGCTCACCTAAGAGCATGCTAGCAACAACTGGAGTACCTAAGAGAGTACTTGGTTTGCGAGGCTTCTTGGAGACAGACAGGCCAGATGAAGATCCATCCGTTCGCCCCCTCTTCGGGACACTACGAGGACCACGAGGGACTAGACGAGGAACATATTCTTCATATACATCAACAAATCCAGAAGAAACTCCAGGAAGTGCTGTGGAGGTTGGGGACTTACTAGTTGTAGAAGTTCCAGCAAGTTTAACCCCAGTCTCCGCCACGACAGGGAGAACATCAAGAGGGATCGGGTCAACAAAGTTCCGCCCAAGCTCCTACGAAAAAGGATAAAATAGCAAGACAAGGAAAAGCTAAGCAAAAATGGATGCAACAAGAGTACATAAAGTATCCAAACAAAGAGATAAACAACTCACAGCTGGGGGCGGGTTGTTGGTAGAGAACTCGGAGACAGCAGGAGGAATAACGCTCACTCCTTTTAGCATCTTCTAGAGACACTCGAGTACCTCCTCATCGGTCAGCTCAAGAGCTGGGACCATGCGTGAAGGATCCTCGGCCCCAGAATACTCGAAGCCAAGGTGCTCCTGCTCTTTCAAAGGCTGAACTCAGCGACGAAGAAAACTCGAAACAATACCGAAACCGGTTAAACCCTGCTATTTCAGCATGCTAATCCTATCAAGTAGTGGCTGGATCACTTGAATGTCAGCAGGTGACTCAAGTTTCTTATCCCATCGGTCATTCACCACGGGACCAGATCTAGAGTGGACGACAAGGGAAGGGATCAAATTGGCAGCATAAAACCAGTCGGCACGCTAATCTTTTACAGAATCAACCAGGTCATAGTCAAAGAACTTGCTCTTAAGACCCTAGTGAAACTGAATCCCGCAACCGCCAAGAACGTTGGTTTCTTCGCGGCGGGGTTGAGGTTTCAGACGAAAGAAGTAGCGAAAAAGAGATAGAGAAGGAGAGATTCCAAGGAAAGCTTCACAGAGATGAACGAAAACGGAAAGATGGAGAACGACATTAGGGGTTAGATGGTTCAGACTAACCCTGAAATAACCAAGAAACTGATGGAGGAAGGCAGAAGCAGGAAGGCAAAGTCCGGCGCGGACAAAGGAAACGAAGAGGACAATCTCACCAGGACCCGGAGCAGGAACCCGATGCTCGCTCAGAACTCTCCATTCAGCGATGACTTTGCTTTGGATCAAGCCGTCACTAACGAGCTCGCGCAGCTGATCTTCACTTATTGTTGGAGCCAGCCAAACCTTCTGAGCAGCCCTCATGGCCACAAACTCTTGGTTCTCGATCAAAGAAAGGGATGACTCCTCGTCCACGAAGGTCGCCTAGGACTTGCTCGCGGTTTTCTTCTTACCCATGAACTAGCGGAAGCAAAAAGGTACTAGGGAAGATGAAGCTAGATGGCGGTGCTAAGGACGGCGGCAGCAATGGTGACGGCAGATGATTAAGAGCTAGGGTTTGAAGGCAAAAGAAAGGCAGTAAAAAAAAGAGGGCGAAGGGTCTATAAATAAATTTTACAGCGTTAGAAATGGCCCACTAGGCTCGTTAAAACACCGTGTGAGAACGCAACGGTCCATTTACCGACGCAGCTAAAACGACAGAGGGCACAAATCCATACAACGGTACAATCCAATGGACAGATTTTAGACTTATCCGTCCAGCACCACGGTAGGGTTATCAGATCACTACAAGAACAACCCGTCAACCAAGAAGAACAAAGGGCTACCTCGCAAGGAACAAAGAACCCGGTTATTTAAGAAAGAACTTGGTAATCTCATGAATGACAGGGATCACAGCAGAGAAGTAAAGGACAACTCAGAAGACAAGATTCGTTCTATTACAAGCGACTTCAAAAATAGAAGATTACAAATCTTACAAGACCCAACGAACTTAGTACCACGAAAAGGCAAAGTAGCAAAGAGGAACACGGACACGGCTAGGCTATGGAATGACTACGTGTCCCAAATTGCTACTCAAAAGGACAAACCGCCATCAGCTACACTGTTTTCTTCAAAGGACGGACGCAGTGCATCCAAGGCGGAAATCAGCAGCATGGCAGGACAACATGGAGTAGAGAAGGTCGGCGGGCATCTGTCTACCCAAGACCGATGTGATGCTAGATATGGTGTTGATCTACACTGGACAGTCTCAGGACAGGCGACGAGGATCAACCCAGAACTACCAGATGAAGGAATGAAGCCCACATCACAAGACTTCCTCCAACTACCGCCATGTACATCCTGGTATAATGCTGTCATGGGATTAGCCTACCTCTAATCCCTATCACAAGACTTCCTCCAGCTACGACAAGACGCACAGGAACTACAAAATATGCCCGGGGGCTGCTCTACTTCACAAACTACCATGTTCATGACCACGAAGGTTTCAACAGAATGTTCAATGGATAAAAACAAGCACTCTGGGAGAGTATTTATAGATCAAAGAAGCGGCGCACATGGACTAGGAGTACCAATGAAATAAGCCTAAACAAGGACACAGTGAAAAGATAGGACTCAATAATGGAAGACTCAGGCGAGAGGGAACAGTACTTGAAGACGAGCATATTCGGAAGAATATACCACACACAGTATAACCCGTGAACAAAAGGCATTTACACTCAACCACCACCATACAACTACATCTAACAACACAGCCAGACTATCAAAGAATACACCAAGACCTCGTATCCGAGTTCTTCCTGAACAAAACAACACGGATATCTACGCTCGGGGCTACAAAAGGAAGGATATACAGTTCTTTCAAACAACTCAGATTCAAGACCCTCCAACTTTTTGTTTCCAAATAGCAAAAGGCTCAGAGGCTACACTTAGTGAGTGCACTTTTTCTTCAAAAAAGCACATGTCACCAAAAGACTTCCTCAACGTAGACCACTTTGAGACATTACGACAAAAAGAACCTAGAACAGCCATATTCGAGTTCTTTTTGATAAAACTTCAATGAACAATCAGAGCAACTTCAAGACAAGATCCTCCAGCTTCCTTGTTCCAAATAACAAGAGGCTCGGGGGCTACAACCAGATGGATGTACTTTTCTTCAAAAAGCACTCACCACTCAAAGATCCCAAGAAGCGCTACAAGGTTTCATCTCCAGAAAGCAGTGGTGACGTTTGTTCCTACTCAACAAGACCTGAAGGAG